>NC_049203.1:54757017-55084517 GCF_013347855.1 Anguilla anguilla | reverse complement strand
TGTGTATGATTGGTTAAGCAAGCTTGTGTGCACACATGGACATGCGTTAGAATGTACAGTATATGTATGCACATGTGCATACATGCAGCGGTCCATGTTTGTGTGTGTGTTCATATGTGTTAATGTGGGTTCAGGAAATTGTTGTATACAGTATCTCTACTTCACCAACCAGCCAGAGCAGGTGCAAACAACCATAAGCATTCTCCCAGCCAGTCTTAGGCGGTTACCATAGATTTGTATGGGGAAAAAAACAATTTATTACTGATAAAGCAAAAGATGAAAAAGGAGAAGTTGAGAGGTTTCTGGATCGAACCATTTCTTGTCTGTCATCACCTACTTTCGACATTAACGGCTTTCCATTTCTAAGGCGATTAAAGAAATTGACCTAATGAAACCATCTGGCTCTCTAAATCGTAAGAGATAGAAGCAGAAAGACAGAAGTAGCAAAGGAGCATTTGTAGGAGGCATGGCCTGGATGCAGTTGTAGGCGTCTTTAAAATGCACGTTTGTAAATGTGTGATGAATGATTTATTGCCGTGAAGGAAAAAAAAAAAACAGTGCCTCCCCCAGGTGGAGCAGAGGGGAGGGAGATGTGTGGCAGTGGGAAGTGGGGGGTGGTGGGGGGAGTGAGTTGGGGGATGGGGGCGGGAGTGCATGTGTGTGTGTGCGTGTGTGCGTGTGTGTGCGTGTGTGTGTGGTGTGTGTATGCGTGTGCATGTGTGTATATGTGTGTGTGTGTGTGTGTGTGTGTGTGTATGTGTGTGTGTGCGTGCATGCGTGTGTGTGTGTGGGTGTGTGCGTGTGTGTGTGTGTGAATGTGTGTATGTGTGTGTATGTGTGCGTGTGTGTGTGTGTGTGTGTGTATGTGTGTGTGTATGTGTGCGTGTGTGTGTGTATGTGTGTGTGTGTGTGTATGCCTGCGTGCCTGCCTGTCTGCGTGGGGGGGAGCGTGGGCAGGGACAGCAGCTGGAGATTGGAGCAGAGCCGTAGTGGAGGAGAGTGAGGGAGGATGCAGGACGTGCTCGCCTGCCTGGCTCCGTCGGGGAGGGACGGTCAAGCATAGCAAACAGGATCCACCTTTCTGGTTGGCTAATTTTCCCTATTAAAACAACACAGCAGGCAGCCCGGCGGGGGTGGGAGCTGAAACAAGGGTTATTTTAAAATCGCTTCCCCCCTCCAGAGTGCGCTGCAGGGTGTACGTGTGTCTTTGTGTATATGTGTGTAAGAAAGCGTATGTGTGTGTGCGTGTGCGTGCGTGTTGTGTGTGTTTGTGTGTGTGCCTGCGTCCGTGTGTGTCTGTGTGTGTGTGTGTGTGTGTGTGTGTGTGTATGTGTGTGCGTGCATGCGCGTGTGCATCTGTGCGTGTGTATGCGAGCATGTGTGTCGATTCATGTGTGTGTGTGTGTGTGTGCATGTGTGTGTGTGTGTTTGTGTGTACAGAGGTGGAAGGCTATGTTTCAGCTCAGGTAATATATCCCACCCCCCTCAACCCCCCTCCCCCCCCCCCCTTGTTGTTTTGTGTTTTATTCTCACTGTTTACCCATTTGCCTTTTGTCAATGATGATTGATTCAGTCGTTTATATCATTATTTCATTAATTGCAGTGTCATCTCTTTTCTCCCAGACAAACGTACTCAAATCCCGGCTCTTCTCCCACACAGGCAATGCGTAACATAATCCCCCTCTCCCGCCTGATTTAGGCGAAAATCCGCCCGGCTAATGCATGCACACATCTCCCTTTCCGAGACCTCCCCCTTCACCCTTCCACCTCCCCCCCCTCCCAACCCCGCTCTCTCTTTCTCTCTCTGCCCCTCTCTACCTGAGCACACCCGGCCCGCCTCTCCCCCTCCTCCCTCCCTCCTCCCCTCTCTGCATACTTGCGTGTTTGTGTGGCTCCTGTGCGTTCGAGATGGGTGTGAATATAACATTCATCCATCAGGAGATTTGTATCCCGACAGTATCGCTGTGGCAAAGCCATGCTTTCAAGAAGCAGAGGGCCGGGAAGCAAAGCGCATTTATTTTGCTTCAATTTACTGGTACCAATTTATAGAGTAATTATTTATCCAATAAATATTGTGTTTAATATCATGTGTATTTAGCCACAGCCACTGAGTTTGTCTGATTTAGCCATTTTTTTCCACTATTTAGCATTTTGCTTTTTGTTGTCCACTAGTGATGAAAAACAGCAAATGTTTATAAAAACGTTTGCAACCTTATGATGTATATGTGATTTGTGTTCAATGAAGGACCTGAAAGCATTATTCAAAATGTATTTCTTTTATTAAAGACGCCTCCTGCTTTTTCATTGATTTTGATTCATATCACAATCACAGTTTCAGTTCATATAGTGGAATATTTTATAATTACATTTTTACTTCTCAGTCAGGATGTTATTACTGCGGTTTAAAAAAAAAAGAATTATAAATCACCGCAGTGCTCTGCAGTTGATCATATTTTGATGGATAGTTCCCCCTCGAGCTGTGGGTGTCACGGTGACGGTTCCGCACCGCACTGCTGTAGCGCAGCGTTGGGCGTGTTGGGGAGCGCTCAGCGGGTCTGCTCCACGCCGCTCCCCCGTCACGTGATCCACTTCGACGGCAGGTGAGCCTTTCGCGCCAGCACGCGGGGAAACCTGTGCGTTTTACCGCCGTTCGTCTCCGTCTCCGGCCTATCAGAGCCGCGGCTGCAGACGGACGCGGGCGGTAAAGTGCAGGGGTGGGGGTGGTGGGGGGCGGGGGATGGGGTGACCTTGCGGGGGTACTCCGCGTGGCGGTCGCGCGCGTGATGAAGGGGAGATTTTATTCGGATCGGCCGCCGGTCGCGGTGGCAGTCGCCGCCTCCTCCCGCTGCGCGGACTATTTCTGGTCAGGCTAGACGGCGGACGAGCGGGGGGCAGATTTAATAGGCCCCGATTGGACGGCAATCCAGAGGCGGCTGCATTTGCTTAATGATGTTCAAGGACCAGCAGACTGAGGGCAGAAAAGAGAGAGACAGAGAGAGATTGCTTGTGTGCGTGGGTGTGTGTTCCTGAGTGTGTGTGGGTGTGTGTGCTGAAATGACTTTTCTCTTTTTTTGCAAAACAGCTACTCTTTTATAAAACAAAAAATACTTTTATTAAATGAATATTATAAATTATATAACATATTTCATCGCTTCATTGCAGTAGGATACACTAACTAAATGATCCAAGTTGTGGCTTACACAGGGACACACACACACACACACACACACACACACAGCCACATACACATGCACACATGCATGCTCACGCACACACACACACACACACACACACGCACACACAGCCCTCATACGCACACACACACACACAAACACACACACACACACGCACACACACGCACACACAGGCAGGTGGATAAAGGGTAAAATGAAGCGAAAGCAGAAACTCGCGCGCGCATAAATTCGAGCTCCCTCACCATTTCTGCCTTGCGAAGGGAAAAACGCTTAATCTGTTTTTAAATAAAGCTAACTTTTTGTAATCTGCCCAGTGCTTAGAGGGGCTGTCATTGATATATGAGTTATATGATTTAAAGCACCTCTCGGCTGTTGCATTGGTTTCTGTCCAAGGGTCTGAGCTGAATACTAATCAGGGGATAAAATTTATGTTGAGGCGTTATCAGAGAAAGGGTCTCTTGAGAGAGAGAGTAAAACAGTGGGGCCGTTGTGGCAGACAGGTTACTGGGCAAAAGGCAGGGGGGATGGGGTTATGTTTGGTGGGGATGTGAAGGGAGTTTACCCAGTTCAGAAATGAAAGGAATATCACGGATTACATCCAAGAATGTAAATACACCCCTGGAAGAAGAGGGACTGCAATCATGAAAGTAGGTGAGAACAGTTTTACAAAGCATGGCTACAGACTTAAATTTGTAACAGATAATTTTTGAACAATTAAGGTCAACAGAAAAAAAATAATATTTATGATCAACTATTTACACACACGCACACACACACACAAACACACACACACACATATATAAGCACCATATATAAGCACACACACGGTATGAATGAAACATGTATGAAACACCATTGAATTACCATAGCGACAATGTGAAGCAGGCCCATTCCTGCTTTTCATGTGGGAATAGGCCTCACTTTGCAAAAAAATTGCCAAAAGGGGAGTGCTCTGTCTGAAGGTCAAAGGTCAATCTGGCTAAATTCAACCCCAGCAGCCATTTTCCTGTAACACAGAATCCCAGAGAGAATAGACTGCTTCACGTGCCATTTCCAATTAATGAACTTTCACGTGAAAGATTTAGATCGTGGCCCGATTTGTAGTTTAACGGCTAACGATTTCCTGTCCATTAATGAAATATCTCACATGATGTCCCCTCAATTTCGAATGAAGTTCACAGCGAGTGAACTTGGGAATTTTATCTTACCCAGCTTTGATGAAAGCTTTTGCTTTTCTTCATCTTTATTCAAACATGAAGGTAAGATCATTTTATAAACATGGTAGGCACTGTAGTTAAGAATTAAATTTGAAAAGAAAAACACTTGTTTACTTCAAGTCTGAGAGTTTTCATTTCTTCCTATTTGATTGCTAATCATCAGCTTCCTTCAGATCAAATTTTTTTTTTTGATGTTTTAAATCAATGCAATGCTGGTGTGTTTATTGGTCAATAGCGGTTGTAATTTTTTATGACAATGACTTACAGTTTATAATGTTTTTGTTTTTGAAAGCAATCAAGTAGCATTTCTTTGCTAGCAGTGGTCAACTGTATATGTATGTTGCATTGATTTGCTATTGCTGTTGCATTATTAATACTGTGTCTTATTGTGCTGAATCTTTTGGAAGGGCAACATTCTACTGAGATTCTAATAAGAGCTTGTTTGATCATTATTTATCAAATTATAATTATACACAATAAGGTGAACAGGAGTGTTGTGTCATAGCTGCTAATATATTGTGTATCATAGCACTGCTGAAACGCTTTATTGACCAATCAGCATCCAGGACCGGAACTATCTGTTTTATAAAAAATATTTATAGCTACAACATAACCTGTTTTTAAAAATATACAAATATAATGCAAGTAACCTTTCCAAGACAATTCGTCAAGTAAATGTTTGTGTATTTTGCCTTCATTTTCTGAGTTGCAAACATTTAAGAGTGTGTAGAATGCAGTTTGAATATCAGCTTGTTGGTGAGATAATAGTTTTATCTTTAAGCCATCAGGCTTCATCCATCATGTCTTATTTTCAGTTGAAAATGCCCTTCAAACTTTATACAGAGCATTATTTGATAATTACTATACTGTGAGATCATTATGTCCTGGTACTTACTGACCAAAAAAAAAACAAAAAAAAAAAACAAACAAACAACATATTGCGATAATTGTAGTCCATATTGTCTAGCCCTAGTCTGAGTCTAATTACGTATACTATACGTATACATTAATAGAAACCTTCATCATTAATGAATTTGCTTCAGTTTTGTTTTCTTTCCCTGTGAACCACCATGTGTTCGGTCAGGTGGCATGTTTATCTATAAACCTCTATGGCCCCGACAATTCTGTTGGACAGTACAGTGTATTGCTTAATGGGGAACCAAGGAACCATAGAATAATTTCTAGTAAATTCCTATGCAAGTACGCTGTCCTTTCTGTAGGCTTTCTGGAGCGGCACTGAGCTTGGTGCCTCCATCCAGCCGTCCAGCAAGTTTCTCTTCTTGGGGACTTTGGAGAATCACTCTGATCTCCAAGGTTCACTCAAACAGAGAGGCTATCCCAGAATGCACTGTCATCAGTCACCTCCACCCCGCAGGCGCTTGACATATTGATTGTTCGTCCTTGTCTGGATGATAGTGAGGAGGCAGGCATGTCTCTTGACTTTGGTATTCATCAATGTCTGAATATCAAAGCAGGGAACTTTGGTGCCATCATACTCCTCTGCAAGGCTGTGATTTAGACCAGACACATTATTATTATTATTATTATTATTTCACATTTAAATGTTTAAATTAAAATGTAAAATTTTTATTTATTTATTAATTTATTTCTTTTTAAATTAGCATCTGCACATTTAAGTCTCATTATAAGTGCATGTCATTCAACACATCTAGACTCATCATTTTGCCATATATATATATATATATATATATATATATATATATATATATATAATGCATGTAGTGTTTATCCTGTCCATGGACACGACTACTACAAGGTCTAGAAAGCTATTCCTTGCATCAATACATTTCTTAGTATCAATACAAAATTTTCCTTTACCTAATTTACATAACATAACAACATAACAACAGCTAAAAACAACATTATCCACTGCATGTTTATCTTCCATATGTCAGGGCTGGACTAAGTGTGACAATACAAAACAGAATCGACACAGCTAATTTAGATGTATTACTGAGATCCTGCTACAGGAGCTGCATACATGAATAGCATGAGAGAGATTGAGAGAGAGAGAGAGAGAGAGCTGGTGGAAGTTCATGGAAGAGAGAGAGAGAAGGCAATACCAGAGAGACCCACTGAGTGTGTATATTTGTATGTGTTTATGTGTGAATTTGTTTTTACATATGTTCTTTTGCCACATAACCAAAAGTATCTGGACACCCTTGGTCTGAGGCTGTGTTTCATGGTTTGGGCTAGGTTCTTTAGTTTCAGTGAAGGCAAATCTTAATGCTACAGAATACAATCACATTCTGGACGATTCTGTGCTTGGCCAACAGTTTGAGGAAGGCCCTTTCCTGTTTCAGCAGGACGATGCCCCTGGGCACATAGTGAGGTCCATACATATAGGAATGGTTTTGACGAGAACGGTGTGGAAGAACTTGACTGATCTGCACAGAGCCCTGACCTGAACCCCATCCAACACCTTTGGGATCAATTGGAAAGCCAACTGAGAGCCAGGCCTAATTGCCCAATCAGTGCTCGACCTCAGTAATGCTCTTCTGGCTGAATGGAAACAAATCCCTGCATCAATGCTCCAACATCTAGTATTAAGCCTTCCCGGAAGAGTGGAGGTTGTTATAGCAGCAAAGGGTGGACCAACTCTATATTAATGCCCATAATTTTGGGTGAGATGCTGGATGCCCATATACTTTTGGCCATATAGAGTAGCTCTAAAGCTTTTGCTTATTATTCTGTATTAACATCTGAATTTTAATTAAATGTATAACTGTATAATTGGCTTTGTTTTACTTTATTGTTTTACATTGCAAGTCGTTTGGAATAAATATTTGTGCAAAATGAATAATCAACAACATCACCAACAGTTCTTCTTCCTCTACTTCTAAATTATTATTATTATTATTATTATTGCCAACAACAAAACAACAGCATTTTGATTATAATGCATGGCAATATGACAATGCATTGTATGGTTTTGCCATGCCCGAGGGCAGGGGGTGTACCCAGGTATGGTGTATTGTATAAGGATTTGGGAAAACCATCTGGTTTAATCAGGACAACTTTAAAAGAAAAATACACAAGTGCCATTAGGTTTAAAAAAAGCTTGTAACTTTTTAAAAGGTAAGTTAACCCCCAACTTCCACCATTTGATTGATGCAGGTAGATTTTAGGGAAACGGGAGACCCTTGAAATGTTGATGATTCTCATTAGACAAGATAGAAGAAAGATCAACTACAGTGGACTGAGAGAGAGAGAGAGAGAGACAGAGAGACAGAGAGAAAGAGAGAGAGAGAGAAAGGGAGGGAGGGAGGGAGAGCGAGAGAAAGAGGGAGGGAGAGAGAGAGAAAGAGAAAGAGAGCTGTAAAAAAAGAGAGTCCTCTGGGTTTTCGGAGGATAGCACAGGTCAGTGAGCAACAGCGAATCAATCAAAAGGCGGGCCTTAATCAATCATCTCCAATCAGAGATCTCCGGAGGGCAAAGCCATAAAGCTTGAGAGGCAGCTGGGAGATGCTTGGCAGGGCAGCAGGGGTTCCTGCAGGAGTGCCCGCAGGATCTTTGGAAAGAAATAGGAGGCGCTGGAGGGAGTAGCAGGTTCAGGGCTACCATGACCAGTCCTTGTGTATAGCACAGTGGAACCCCTCTTCCCCAAGTTACCACAGGGACAATCTGCACCGTGAACAATTTCAATTTCTGAAGTTACATCATCATTTGCCTGCGATGAAGACATTGACCTTCAAATGAAATTAGTGCGGACTATAATTTCATGGGCTATCCCATTGATCTCACATGGCCAGTGACTTCTTCACCCTGTACTTCCCACCTTCTTCCTAGAATGACCTGGTTTCCCTAGTCCTGTTTATGTGGGGGTAAATGTGTGGGCAGGGAGTTGAGAGGGTGCCGATGAACCATCACATTTCAGCACACCCCCACTCCCCCCTCTCGCCATAGCCTGCCGCAAAATGCAAAAAAGGGAGTTTGATCAGGGATCGAAATACTCGGGTAGTCACGTCTTTTGGTCCGCAATCCGTCTGAGGTGTCCGGTCCAATCTTCCCAGGGAACCGCATTCTGATTGGTCCCAGGGCTCTATCACACGGAGCGGGGGTGTCCCTTCAGACCGCTGTCACTTTGGGTTACAGTCGGCTTCACATCCCGAACCCGAGTCAGACGCTCAACACGTGTGCCTCAGAATTCGCCGGCGAAGGAGGAGACACGCGAAGTGGCCGCAAAACCAGAGCGTGATGTCTCAACTCCAAACGTCAAACGGGCCGACCGACGGGCACCTGTTTCGAATCTTCCCTCTCCGCGTTCTTTTTCCCTAAACTCTGTTTCAAATGAATTTGCTCAAAAATGCTAATGAGATCAATCCACCGCATTACATATTCAGGTGGCGACCCCAATGAAAACAGTGCCTTCACTCGCCATCTGTCGGTGCAGATATAATGTGATGGCGTGAGGGCGTTAGACTTTAGAATAGTCACATCAGCATATTCTACCGTGGTGTTTAAGTTCTGGTTTCACTGTGCACTGAAACATGTCAACAAGTGGACCTCTGTTTAGAATCACACATTTCTTTTTTGTGTTGTGGGTCAGCACCCATATAAAATATGCAGCACACATCTTTACAAGGTACAGGATCTCCAGATCGCCGTCCCTTCAACGCCTTAACACTTGAAACATCACCTGAGGTGTGTCTGTGAGAAAACAGTACCCAAGGGGCATTTGATTGAATGTATGAAGCTTTTTCAGCACATACAGTATTGATTTCACCCCCTTGGTTGAGAATACTTTGGTGAAGCATGTTTTTGTAATGCGTTATTGTGATGATGTCATCTGGTTTTTACAAGCTAAACAGCATTTTAAAGGTAGTGAAATAATGTTGTAATGCATACACTGCATTATTTAAACATGTTTTGGAATGCTGCTTTTTCTGTCCATAGATACAGGGGAACCTGTGCACAGTACTCAGGCTTCTGTTTCAGCCTATCGAAAAGCACAGAAAACTGCTCCTTTATAAGTATGAGTATGGTTTGGGTCATTGACTTCTGTGTCTGTGTACGGCCTAACCCACTGAACCATGGAGCTTTTCTTTAGAGTTACATTTCAAATATATATCTATATTCCCAGTAAAATTTCAATTCCAGATCTATATTATAGATTCAATCACAAATTACATTGGCAATATAAGCCAAATGAACACTGCAATTTATTACAGCCTTTTAAAACCAGGAGGCCCCAACGAGACAGTCCACTGACTGCTCAGGTCAGCACATTACAGCACATTCACACGGAGTCAGTGTCACACCAGAGACGGAATCCAGTGTTCACTATCGTTCTGCTAAAGTAATGAGACATGCTTTAGTGGAACAGATATGGTAAAAATCAGCATCCTACATTCGAGGTCATGGCACATTTACCCTGAAAAACCTGCAGCTTGTGTTTTAGCCTTTTAGCCAAGATAGCTCACAGAAACAAACAAACAGATAAATAAAATAAACTCTTGTTCATCTCTTAAAAATACTACCCTCGGTCCTTGGTGACGATGTGAGCAACTTTACTTCAGCATATCTTTTCAGTGAGTTGAAATCCTCAGTTTGTTGTGAAGAGGAGGAAGTCAGCTTTGCGTGCAGTCTTTTCAGCGCTGTGATTGGGTGTGGGTCTCTGCCAGGCAGGCTGTGTGAGAAGGGGTTAGCGGTGCATGATGGCCACATGCCAGGTGAGTTTACTGGTGGGCGGACGAGGACATATGCCGCCAGAGATGCAGTCCCATCCTTCCATCCAGTTGGGGAGGGGGGGTCATTGGTATTGTTCAGGGGTGTGGTTCAGTGGTGCCATTCAGGGATGCGATTCAGGGCTGTGGTTCAGGGGTGCAGCCCAGGGGTGTAGTCTACGGTGATGAAGCCTGCAGCTACTCTCCACTCCTCTCTTGAATGCATTTCCCCTGCCCTGCCACATGCTGTAGCAATTAAAGTGGGGGGTTGGGGGGGATATTCAAAACAGAAAATAAAATGATTGATGATGCTGTCAGTGGGGGAGAGGGGGGTGGGGGCTGGGGACAGGACTTAACGTCAGAATAATTTGAAAGCAAATAGATTACAGGCAGTCAATGGGATTAAGTAGTGCACACTACCAGCTTTAGGCAGGAGGAGGCACTGGTCACAGGGGTGTGCTCTCGCATTCACTCAAATACGCAGCCAATAGGAATAGCTGATATTAAACTTTGCAGGCCACAGTCTCATAGCACATAGAGGAATTTATGTAGCACTCGAGAAGAATATTTTTCTAATTTTTTTTCTTATCAGCGCATGGTACATTCCTTACATGTTTTCACGTTATCAATATGTAATTATGGAAATTGTAATAAAGAAATTAATGCCTTGCTTTGGGGTACAATGATGGTGGCCCAAAAATAAGTCAAACCTGCAACCTTCTGTTAAAAGGCACAGTTCCCGTTCTATGAATTCTGTACGACCCTATTACTCAATAAGCTTTTGGCAAACATTGATACGCCATTGTGTAGTATGATTACGTGTGCTGTGTAATTTTGGATGTTGTTTCTATCAGTTTTCCCTTTGTCCCGTGTGCGCTGGTTATCTGGTAATGGAATCCTTAAGGGCATAGCCGAACACTTTATCTCCCACCTTTTGCTCCATTCCCCGAAATCACATGTATCATTTATATGTGTGGAAAAAAAGAACAAAGTCTTTGGTATTAGGGGAAAGAGAAAAGAAACAGAACAGATGAGATCGTTATGAAAATGAACGAGAGGCTGGAATATTAAAGTGTGTTCCAATTCAGGAAGCCCGACCTTCTCGCTACTGCCACTCAAAAAAAAGAAAAGAAAATAAAATAGATAAATAAAAGAAAGAAATAAATAAAAAAAAATGAATAAAGAAAAAATGAAACAGGATAAATGAATGATGTGCTTTAAAAAAAAAAAAAAAAAACACCACACATACTCGTTTCTTACTTCTTTCTTGTTTCGTGTGATGCATCGTCCTGAGCCGGTGGCATTTATTTTATTTTTCTTCTTGTTTTTCCCCACAGTGCAGGCGCACGAGGAGCGCAGGACCGTGGGACTTACTCTAAAGCGGCTTCAGCTCCTTTAATCCCTGCTCCGAATTGGTGATCAGAAAGCTGCCTGTACAATACCTGCCCCGAATTAAAGGAGAATGCCAGCGAACGGAATGGATACCCCTGGCGTTCCCCCTCGGCTGCGATGGCTAATCACGGTAAGCGGAGGGAGCAAGCCGAGGGAGCGATCAGGGAGGATTTGGGGTGCTTTGCCATTGTCTGCTGGCTCACGGCCCGCAGATTAATTTTACGCACAATATAAACAAAAGCAGACATAAACATATTAGCGAGTCTGTGCCGCGGAACAAAAGCAGAGAGAAAGAATGCTAATTTCACGGCCGCGTCTAAGTATGGGCACAAGCTGCAGAAGGCCTAACTTGTTTTTTTTTTGCTTTTAAAAAAAATGAATATAGTTATCATCTTTTCATGTGCTCTGCTGATATCTTTGAAAGTTTATGCAAATTCTGATAATATTTATGTTTGTAAAATAATACAGCTAGTTACCATACTAATAGATAAGAGATAAACAGGCTGGGTGACGCACAGACATACACACACACACACACACACGCACCTACACATGCACACACACTCACACACACACACACAAACGAATCCTGTTGTTCCACATCGTGTTTATGGCCATAGGACCACTCTTAACTGTGATTAAATTGCACAATTCCCTATGCCTCATTTGAGAGTCTCCTTCTGTCATATGTTCCATTCATAAGCCTCTTAAGATTGTTTATACGGAACTTACTTTTTCCACCCACTGTTATGCAAGTGTGTAATTTATTTAAATTGGTGACTGGAGAAAGCAGCACTCAATGACCATAACTAGTTTCAGCTCTTATTCATTTCATATCTTGTATTCCCTTTCTTTGCTCTGTTTATTAACATTTGAAATACCCAATTGTACTCGTATATCCCTGTCCCATTTCTTCCTCCTCTGTCAATTTCAGTGCACACAGACTAGCATGTGCATCCTTCCAAAAGCATATTGACACAGTACAATTAATCACGAGAGGAATGCACTGCATACAGCAAGTCACAGCAGACACTGCATACATCTGATTGACCAGAGGGGGTGCTCTTGTGTGACACGCTAACTGAAAACATCCTTGTGGGACTTCCAGATGCAGACAACGCTGGCACAGTCTGGATCTAATATCACACCTTATTATTTTGCCACTTTGTGATGAGACTACGGGATGCTGTTGCTCCCAGTTCGGAACACCAGGCCCCTGACACGCATAGAGGACGAGCGATATGAGAGAGATCCGTTCATAACAAGTTTAATTACACTTTTTACTGAACACATAATCAATCTATTAACCAGTTAGCCTAATGTGATTACCTCAATCTAATGAGATGGCTCTCAAAACTGTCACTGGATGAGAAATCGTCCAGTACTGCTGGTTATTAGAGGACTCATATCTTGCTCTTGTTTTTCCTGATAGAGATGACAGAGACACTTTAACTCTGCTTGCTAAGATGAATTACTGTAACATTACTGTACATTTGTACAGGTACTGCAAGACTTGTGCTATGCAGTTTGCGTTTAATTTTTCCAAAAATGTTGTGGAATAATATTCATGCCTCCCTGTGCTTATGGAATCTAGGGCTAAAGAAAGATGAAGGAACACATCGGTTGAAATGTAGCCACAGAAAAAAAAAATTTTTTTTTGATTGGTTTGTCAAAAGTTAGGCAAAGCTGAGTTCTGGTGTCAACCATACAGCACTTGCAATTTCATAAATTTAAATCTCAAATTTAGCACACCTTACGAATGCCGCAGCATTTCTACTGGAATGATTAAACATAATTAAGAAATTGGCCCAGGGGTACATCAGCAGTACCTCAGCATGGGGTTTAATCCCATGATCCTCCCTGACTGACAGATGGTGGGTTCAGCGGTGCAGCGAGTTGGTGAACACCGTGAAATCCTGGAAAGTGACATCATCTTGGGTGCAGAAGGAGAACTTTCAAAAAAAAAACCTGGATTGATTTAAGAAGATTTTGCAGTCACGTTACAGATGCACCAATTGTTGTTCTTTTGCTGCATCCCATACAACTGCGTGCAGCCCAGTGTTCTGTGGGGGTGAATCATGCTTAGCCATAGCATCGCTGAGAGAGGATTTACATCATTAGGGTGTTCCCCGCCTAAGTGTATGATTGCAACTCCTCTGACCAATCAGATGCAAGTTTATAGCAATGAATAAATGGGCATTCGGATGCAAATCAGTAGAAATTTTTTTTTAGCTGCATGCAAACTGTTTCTTCGATACTTGTACTCATTTGGAAAAATAAATATGGGACCAATGAGTTGTGTGGATTAAGACATCACTTCTGTGCTCAAATGGAGGGGACAGGAAGTGTAGCAATGGGAAAAGAGGGAGCGGTGATGAGGTTAAGTAAGGCTGAGAGAGAGAGAGAAAGAGAGAGAGAGAGAGCTGGCAGAAGTTTATGGGTATTAGCTAAATGGTGTGGACGAAGGTCCAGCTCCTTAAACAGAGCCTTTGCAGTGCTCTCCATGCAGCTGCTCCACTGTCCTCTGCTGCCAAACTACCTGTGTGATTCATGGACAGAGATGGAGCGAATCACCCACATCACCATGGCGTGAGCATTCTGTCTTTTTTCTGTGGGGACGGGGGGGCGGTGGCGGGGTCCACATGCTGGGAAATGATCAAGTACCACCTTGATTACATCAGAGAGCTGAATGGAGGGAATAAAAAGGAGGATTTGAGCAGGATCATTGCGCACACGCTCAGTAAAAAAAGAGAGAGAAAGAGGAGAGGAGCGCGCGGAGCTGCTAGCGAGCGTGTCAGCGGAGAGTGTGACACTAAACGTGTCAGAGGAGACAGTTGTTAAAGTGAGTTACTGCTGAGTCGCTGCAAAGCGGCCCTCACCAGATGCAGGAGACAGCTGCAGAGAGGAAGTGGTACAGAGTGGTTTTGAAAAAAGAGAGCGAGGGCGAGGGAGAGAGAGGGAAGGAGGGAGGAAAAGAGGGGGATGTGTGGGAGGGAGAGTGGGAGAGAGAGAGACAGAGAGAAAGAGCAACAGAGAGAGAGAGAGAGAGAGAGATAGAGAGAAAGAGAGAGTGACAGAGAGAGAGACGGAGAGAGATCCTGCTGTTGTTTCAGCGAATGTGTCTGTGGCATAAAACCAAAGCCTTGACTCACACAGCACACAGTGGCCAAGCAGAACTGATGATGGACAGGGAAAATTGTCAATCTGTTGCTGCCGCCCAGAACTGGAGTACATCTGTACCGTCTTAGCCCCCTGTTATTAAACGCGCAGCCGCCTCTCTCCCAGCATGCAGAGCGCTGTGATTAATAACACCTTGTTCTGCTCTTCAGCAAAGCTGGGGGTGTGATGGGGATATAGGACCGTGGGAGGCAGAGAAGAGAGGGGGGTGGGGGGTGGAGGGGGGGGTGTGTTTGCATGTGGGCGGGTCTGGCGTGGTGTTGTTGTCCCGGTGTGGGCGAGCTCACATGCACAGACCATGTGATCCTGCTGGCGAGTCACGTGATCATGCTGGAGAGTCAATGACGGCAGCGGTTGCAGTGGTGCTCTGAGAAACCTCTGCCTTCCTCTGCCTGGTTCTGTAGGTGAAGTGTCCAAGGGCGACCCTCTTTATTATGCATGCACTGCTTGCCACAGTGGAAGCTCTGCACATGTGCAATGGCCGCTGTTATGACGTGCATCGAACGAAGGCTTTCATCCAAAATCGCACAAGGATGGGGGTGGTCGGGGTGCGTTCAGAAAAAGATACATTTCATTTCTTTTAAATATCATGAAGCTCGTAACTTAAGATTAGCAAGCACACCCACATTTTAATGATTACAATGATAGCATCGTTCCGCAAATTACTTTTGACTTTGTTTTATCCAATGTGGCAGTTCTGCCTTTGTGCACATCACATGCATTTAAAGAATGCAAAAACAAAACTAGAAAACTCATCTTCCAGTCTATTATTATGTAATAAAGTGATTATGTTTGAAAAATCACAAGAGATTATTTTTGACAAACACGTTGTGCAGGTTTACTTCGGTTTAGAATCCTAGCATAGCCCAAATCATCGTTAATATATTCTTCTTCCAAGCACTCCCTGTTCTGGGACATTATACACTTCATTTGTGAGTCAACAGTGTAAATTATTCATATAGACCTCAATTAATTAATTCATTAATTAATTTTTGAAGTACAAATGTGTCGCTTGGTATATGACCACCAGAGAGAAAATGACCGCGAACAACACTGTTGGGATGCTGCATTTCAGACAGAGATTAATCTGCTAAGTAATCAAATAACTGCACAGCAGCACCTTCACTAAACAATTTTTCAAATGGAGTGTTTGCAGGGCCAGTGGACAGCACAGCCAATGCAGCTAGCGCAGGCACATCACAGGGCACCCGTCCAACCAGAGGGGCCTACATTTGTGAAGAGCCTGGGGACGCCCTGCGGAAGGAAACCCTCCCTCCACTGCTATGACTGTTTTTCATTTACGAATTTTATAACAACCGTATAGTGCACATCCCTGCAGAAAGCGCCTCAGCTGAATGCAGCACACGGAAACCCACAACTGCGCATTTCAAAGAACTAATTAACCCATACAGATAATTGTGTGGCTGAAGGAACTCCAACAGGTTGCCTGTTTTAGTCCACACACTTCAAACTCCAGCTGGAACTGATAACAGAGGGCTCCTCTGGAATACTTTACATGCTTTTTTGTGTTTGATTTTAATTCCTATTGGAATAACCAAAATGGAAGAAGATTCCCATAATCCTCTCTGAGCATGACCATGTGCTCATGTGACATATTTTGGTTTAGATTTAGATTAGATTTTTCTTAGTGATGGTTAATGTAGTCTTGTTTAACCTACATTTAATAATGTAATGTTAGACTTTGCTAGAACGTTGTGACTAATTAAATACATCAGTAATTTGACCCCTGGCAGTGTTTTACTGGCTTTACCAGGCAGAGAAGATTTTATAATAATTCTGTTTCATGCTATAGCCTTTATGATGTCATAGATTAATCACACTAAGTATATTCATTCAAATTGTGTCATCGTATTCTAGTGATATTATGGCCCATTTGATGTTGCTCGTAAATTCTGATGCCTTTTTATTCTGCTTTATTTCTGAAAGAGCAAATATTACACATTGAACATTAGAGGTGAATGAAAATCAGGTTTTGGTGCAGTCATATCATACAAATCATGCTTTATTGAAAACACTTTCATGGACTTTGGTTTGGTCGTGTGAGGACATAAAAAGGTGGATGCTAAAATAGCCTACAGCATTCCAGCAAGGAAAATGGAAATCATAATCACAGATTTGGATATTTAGCTGTTGGACGCAGGAGCTGTGCTCACCTGAATTTCTTTGCGAAACATGAAGCTGTATAAAGGGATACCATGTGACAAGCAGGCTCACATGTTCAGGTCACATGGTGTTCTAGGATAACAGCATCAGGTGGGTGAGTTACATCATCAAAGACCACTGGATTGATCTAATTGATTTAGCACAGAGAACTGAGTACAGCAGTCTGTCTAACTCATCTCACAGCAGTGTCCACTATTCCATGCATCTCCCATGAGCATGGCATCATCCCTGTTGGCACAGATCAGTGTCCATGCCAGGCATTTGTAGGCAGAAGATCAGTCTATCACTGTATACATGAGACAAAGCTGGAAAAAAAAGCAAGGGAATTCAAATAAGACAAGCCATAGTCTGACTTGACCTATATTCTGATGCCACTTTCCATTGCCGAGGATTCTCAATGTTTGCTGCCACACACTTTGTATGTTATGTTTTGTCTTGTCCTATTTAACACATATGGTGTAAGATCTGGGTCAAATGGTAGTCTATTATTGGATTGGCCATTTTTTAGATTTAATGATGCAGCTGCACACAAAAAAAACCCCTCTAACTACACAATATTATTTATCATGTATTATGGATTCATCAATATCTGCATGCTGTTCCTGTCACATGGTTGTTCTTGGAATGCAGCGTGATAATTCCTTCATCCATCACTAATTAAATGGTGTGAATGTAATGCACCGAAGAAAGCTGGTTTGGTATGTTTTTTTTAAAGCCTGGGTCGTGTAGCAGAAAGGTACGACAACCTGGGGATGCTCATTTAAACTGCAACTCTGCTGACACGGCGCGCAAGGCTAATAAAGAATGCTAAAGGAGGTGGAAGAGACGTGTGCCGTTAACCCACTGCGGGGAAGTGTGATGGCGGGGTTTTAGCTGATAGCATCCACGGGCGATCCCATGCGGGATGGGTTGTGGCTGTTGGTTTTTTTGTGCGCGGCGCAGTGTAAGTAAAGCAGGCCCTCATTAACCCCTTTCTCTCAGGACCTCCCAGTGATCCTCACATCTTTTTCTCAAGCAGGGTAGCCCCTAATTAACTACCCAACTCACAGGAGAGAAGTTGGCAGAGATTACACCGCTCTCAGCAAAGGGAGAGCATTGTCTACCTTCATTCTGCTGCTTCTCTCTCCCATTTTCTTTTTCCTTCTCTCGCGCTCCCTCACTCTTGTTCACCCTGAACGAACAACAGTCGATTGTGTTTATTACACTGAGATAATAACACCCATTTTAACACCAAGAAGACAGCACCCTCTCTTGTATGCCAATAGAATAACACTTTCTGCTTTACACTATAGGACAACACTATTTTATTCACCGAGATAACAATTCTGTTTTACACTAAGAGATGAACACTCATATTTAAATACTGAGAATTCAGCACTCCCTGTGTTACATTGATAGAGAAAAACCTTTTCCTATTTAATACACTTTGAATATCATTTCAGTGTTAATTTGTCTTTATATTGTATTGGATGTATTGTCACTGAGGGACTCGGCCTGGTTATTACTTAGATGGACTACATCTTCAAACAAAATTACTGCTGGAAGGGATGTTGTTGGGCCAGTAGGGGGTAGTCTGGCCCAAGCAGGAAATCTATACCATAGTGCTGCGATGGGGACACTGTGCTGTGAGCAAAAGCTATCATTTGAATGAAATACATGGGCATAAGCATAAGACCTGATTCATTGTAATAACTAAAGTTCCCATGGAAGTCATCAAAGAGGAAGGGGATCCCTGGTGTCCTCCAAATCTGGCTATAATCAATTTGCTGATCTAATCTTTTCTCAGCTTAATTTGACTGAATTAAATACCTTGCTTCCACTTAATCTGATATGTGATGAGCTTTTGGAACAAAATGGCTCCTAAGTATCACCAGTTTGAAGTACTTTAAGATAAATACAAGGTACTATAAATGTAAAGACTAAATGTAAATCATTATTACTGCTTTTGTTGTTACATATTTTTTGATAAACGTTCTGTCTATATTCTATGTACACAGAGAAATCTGATAAACTAACATTAAATTCAACATGAATTAGTCAGTGAATTAACTGCATGAGCAGATATTAAAATTATGAATTCAGGGATGCTCCAAAATATAGTTCATGTTCGGTTTAATTCGTCCACTAGGCCATTGTAATGAGTACATATGGGTACATAGTAGGGATGTGCCATGCTTTCATATATCACAAGCATTCTCTCCAAATGTTTTCTCCTCCTGAATTTGGCCAGTATTATTTGAATTAAAATATTTTCTTCCCACCTCTCTGATGTGATTTGTTAAGGAGTTTCTCAATTACACACACACACACACACACACATCTGCAGAGAGACAGCGAGTGAGAGTTTCTGTTAACACTAGATAGGTCAGAGCGACATCATCGGGGCTTTGGAGACTTTAAAATGAAAACTACTCCAATGACATAAGTGCTATATCCTCCCCCTTCCACAACTACTATATTTATTTGGGCTTAAAATAACTCTTTTATAATATATATTTTTTTTATTTGAAAAAAAAGTGTCAGTAAAGAAATGCAGGCACTTTGTGTCATTTTCTCCTAAAACCCCCCGCCAGACAATATACAACAACAGACGCTTTTACCCAGGTGCAAAGGTGTCACTGTCTACTCCAGCTCACTGTTCAGCAATTGAATGACCAGTGCTTTGATACAAATTTCCCAATAAAGTGTTATCGTAACTAATTTTGCACATATAATCACACAAAATTCATGCACTGCAATTGTGATGAAGTAGATAAAGCCTTTAGGGTGAGGATGAATAATTGCGGACGCTGTAGTTATAGAAATGATAGGCTTGGAACTTCACGATAATGCCACCCTACCAACATATTTTTGGGTTTTCGTTGAAACTGAGACTTTGAACGAACTGAATAGAATAGCTACATGACAACTGCTTGAAATATAACCAACTTCTGTGCGTGCAGTCTCAACAAACCACCAAGGCTATGCGTTCTCTGTGGAATTGATAAGAGGAGAGTGATGGTGCGTAGGCTATGTAAAAGCGCACTCCCAGGAGAAGGGAGGGAGAAATGTGTTGAATTACCGAAGAAATGACTTAAAAAAAAATATTGCACTTTGTATTTCTTTAACCGCTTTTGTCATGTACATTTGAGCACTTTTCTCAATGTTCCCATAATAAGCCTTGATACATTTTCCCTTAGTTTATATAACAAAACCGCTATAATTTAGACCAGCTTTGATTAAACTCAGTACAGACTGTATCCTTCTTTAGCCTACTATTCTGTATGCAGCGTTAATGAAGCAGACCAATTCTTGCCAGAGAGATCAACCTGGTGCGCTGGATGCTTTGATGATCAAATGAGTCCTGCAGTCGAAGGAAAGCTAGTAATGTTACCTGTCCTGGTTTGGCCCATTGGTGCGGTGGTAGGGTTAAACTCGTCCTGACTGTAATTAGGAGGGACAGGGTCTGGGTGCCGCCCGCCTCAGCTGGGAGATTGACCTGTGGGACCTCAGTTCAGCCTCTTGTTCACCAATCAGAAGAAATGTCCTGTGTCTCTGGAGGCAACGTGTTCAGTCATGTCTGTGGGATATTCGTGAAATATGTTTGTGTGCATGTGGGGTGGGGGAAGGGGGGTAGGCATCCCTGTGGGGTGCGTGTACATGTGAGCTGTGTGCGTGGGTGCTTGTGTGAGCTATTTGCATGGGGTTGATCTATGTGTACTGATCTATGTGAGAGGTCAGTGTGGGAGCTGTACGAGCAAGGGCGGTTTGTGAGTGTGGTGCAGATTTGGCGCAAGCATACCTGTGAAGAGCATATGCGTGTGTGTGTGTGTATGTGTGTGTGTGCATACGTGCGTGTGTGGGTGTGTGTGGGTGCCGGGGGGGGGGGGGCTGGGTGTCGATTGGAGGATGAGTGGCATGTGGGGGACCGAGGAAACTTTTCAAAGTAATCCAGGCATTTTCCACTCTCTCACGGCTTCTCCCTGCCATACTCAATGGCACGGCTCCATTCAGCACGGCTTTCTGCATCATTACCCTGCCACAAAGATTCAGAAACTGTTTCATTCACCGTCGGGGCGCAGAGAGGGCTCCGCAGAGCAGGGATTACTGTCAGGAGGGGGGGTCCGAGGGGCCACAGGGGCCAGGGAGGCCAGGGGTTTGAGGAGGGGCGGATTGTTAAATGAGCTGGAGGTCTTTTAAGGAGAATGAGCCTTTAACCTCTTCACTGCCAAAACATGAGGAAACACACATCTCGGTAGGTATCAGGAAGCCTGATTCCAAAGCCTGAGTCATAAATTCAGGAAAATACATCCAATAATCTGATAATATGACATTTTAGGGTTCCTGAGTACACAGTTATGTGGAGAGTGTTGTTTATGGAGGTGATTTTAACACTCCCACGGCTAGGTGTTGATGCAGTACACTGCAGCACATCACCAACACTGACCCACAAGCTCTCACTGGATAAAAGCCAGACCAGTGCTGTTTTTCCATTTTTTCATTTAATCATTAAAAATGTATCAAATCCTCATTGGCAGGACTTTTTTGTTTGTCCGATGCTGGCCTCTTCACATAGTTGTGGACACTCTGCAGTGTACCTCTGCAGTAAATAATTGTTTTGGTGATGTTGTGGCTGAGGCCACTATTGTGTTTTCCTGTGGCGATACTGCACCAGTTTAGATTCCATAGCAACTGCCTTAACTCTGGCCCCAGCCCCCTTTTTGTCTAAAGGGCAGCCCCTCTTTGTCCATCTCTCCGTGTCCTCAACCTAGGGGGGAGAGTCTGCCAACCTTTCGTATTTTTGTTCGTTTCTTCAGACAGGGTAAAGACACAGAGTTGCCAGATGTTGACTTTGTCAAAACCAGACAGCATGCACAACTTCTGGAAGCATAATCGTGAATGAGGCTTGGGAGCTGTCGGACAGGAGGGGGTTGGTCCCCTCGAAACCGCCGTTGGATTGGTGGGCCGTTCTATCAAGACCGGGGAGTCATTAACATGTGAATTCATTACAAACTACCACTAAATTTCTTCCATCAATTACACAGACCACACATTACATTGTCTGGATCGGGATCACAAACCAGTCCTGTACCAATAATTTGAAATTTGGACAATCCGGTCGAACCTGTACGTCTGGCAACCCTAGGTCTCAAAGCTGCAGGAGCGTTTTCTTTGCTTAGACTGAGCAGCCTGACGAGCAGCAGAACGGTGGCAAACAGAGAGCTGAGGCATCAGCAGTAGATCGTGTGGTGTTCGTGTGTCATAGCAGCTGGAACACTGTGCTTCTCTTACCATGGTAGCTTTGAAAGTGAAACTTCCCATTGTTTTCCAATATATTGAATAGACAGTATGAAATATTTTGTAGTCAGTATAAATAGGGTATAAATAATACTGCTACAGTTCATGCCAGCTCCATTATCCTGCTCATTGAGAGACCACAGACACATGTCAACAGGCAAAAAAATAGCCATTTTGGCTCCAGCAGCCATTTTGACTCCCAGCTCCCTTCCTTCTTTTCCTCTTCCTGTGCTTTGTTTGGCTGGGAAAGGGTGCCACAAGATGCTAATTTCAGGATGCAGCCATGGGTGATCAAGGTCATCATAACCTTGAGTTAAAACCAAGATCTCCTCACCTCCTCCTACCTGCATTATGCATCATCATCCCACTGTAAGAGTGGGCAGGAACATTTTAGCATCCTTTGAAACTCACTGTCTTGATGCTAGCTTACCCAGTCTTATGAAAAAAATATCCTCAAATCCTCACTAAGATTAAGACTGTAGGGAAATTGCATTAGGGTAGAGGAATTACAGGGAAACACAAATATCTCCCCCGATGACATGAACAAATGTTTGGGCCCCTCCCCCAGCAAATAAGAAAACCAATACACTGCATTATGACATTGATATAGATAATACGGCTTACAGGCTGTGCTTTGTTATTTAATCTTTATCTACAGTATTTAATCAGAAATCCTGCGAATGCAGCGTTAGGGTGTAGGATGTGGCTTCCCAGTGAAAGTGCTGGTGAGGGTAAGTGTGAGGTCCGTGAGGAGCCGGGGCATTAGAGTGAAATGACGGTGCTGATGTTGCCACAGGCCTCAGCAGGAGAGTGACAGCGGTGTGGCGGCGGAGTGATCTCACGGAAGCCGTTCCCCCCGCCCGCCTAACCGCACCGAGCCGAACAAAGACGGGGCTTGCACTGCGCATCCCCCCCCCCCTCTCTCCCTCCTTCCCTCTCTCCCTCACGCCGCCTTCCTTCATCCTGCTGCCTCTCTCTGTTTTCTTTTCCTTCTTTCTGTCTATGACTATCACTACAGTAGCACCCCCCCCCCTCCTTCCCACACTGCCTCCCCCCCTGTTTCTCTCAGCTGTGTCCCTCACAAAGACCTATTCATCTCAGCACTGATAATCCCCCCCTAGCGGCCAGCCTGTGTGAAAGCTCCATGGCCCCAGAAGATGCCCTCTGCAAAAACAATGAGGCATAACACACAAGCTGAAGTAATATGGGGAAAAAACTCTTTATCTAAAGCTGCATATTACATTAATTTAATTAGCATGTTGGTATTTTTGAACCCAAATTCCATTGCTCTATTATCGTCTGCCTTGGCAGTGGCAATAAGGTTACCTTCGCTTGTGCGTTCCCTGGTTCCCTTTCTCACTGTTTCCTCTTTCATCTTCTGTGTTCTAGTTCCTGAGTAAGAAACAGGAACACTTTATGGAAACAGAGTTTTCAAACAACAGTCCTAACAGAGTTGCGGGCAGGAAATTTTAACCCAGTTCAGAAAATGAAGTCAAAAGAGGTCATTGTGCAGTTTGAAGAGTTGTCTAATTGAGTTTGAATGCAAAAACATCATTTTTTTTTCATAAAATGCGAAATACAAGGTTTTAAGGCACTTGGATATGAGTGTAGGTTGAAATGAGGGGGTGGCAATGTGAGCAAGGGGAATTAACAGCTCAGTTTGCGTCTATGAAAGCCGTTTGGTGCGTACATTCTGGATAAATATTTCTGCACCGAATAATGATTTTATTATAATAATGGTGTTCAGAAATATGAAAAAAGATCCTTTTCGCATAGTTTATCAACTGTTTCTATGCCATTTAACAAGCACTACTCATTTCCCCCTTGTGATATTCAGGCATAATTACACCATTACATATCTACTGCCAGGTAGGGGAAAATATTGGCCCCGTTACAATACCGTTATGAGTGCAGTCAATGCGTAACAACTCAGGTGAAATGTATACATCCAGAAATAAATCTGACCCAGGTCAACCCACATCTACAGTAGTCATACTTCCCGCACCTAATCAAAATGTTCAGATGATCAGTAAATTAAACAGCTACTCCAAGCAAAGAAAATGTGATTAAATGAAAAGATGCTGGAAATAACAGGAATAGTATATATGCAACAGACGCAGACACATAGAGACATAGATAGACACATAGATAGACAGATATATAGATAGATAGATAGATAGATAGATAGATAGATAGATAGATAGATAGATGGATAGATAGATAGATTGTTTTTTCAGTTTATATTTCACTGTTTGTCCCCTGATGGAATAATTATACATGTAGAAAACACCCTCTCTGTCTACAATGGCATTTGTAATTACAGCTTTAAAGTGCCTTGCATTCTTTAAGTAGCAATAACAGTAACAACAATAATAATTAGAACAGCGACACTAATACTTTGGCTAATAACAATGATGATAAAATGCTGACACAAAGAGGAGATGTTCCTGTCTTTATCGTCTACTAAACGCCAAAACAACGCATTTGCAAGTGCTCTAATGTATGGGGCTGATTCCTTCTGTGGTGAAATTTGCATCAAATAATAGTGAGGGAGATACATTACACACGTGTGTGTAGAACTGCCAGATTCTCTTCACACAGGGTGGGGTGGTGGAAGCATTTAAGGGAAAGTGATGTACGCTGAAACACAGCAACATCAACCAGTCAGTGTAATGACCAGACCGTGCATGTAAATCAGTGCCATGGACGAGGAAGCTGGAGCTTTGAAAGATGAGTCACTGGAGGAAAATGGTGGAGACTGAGGTACTGGCACAGATGAGTTTGTGTGAGTGTGTGTATATGTATGTATTTGTGTTTGTGAGGGAGTGAACAAGAGAGAGAGAGAGAGTGAGAGATCTGTGTGTGAATGTGTGTGCATGGGCATCAGTGCATGAGAGAGAGCTGATGGAAGTTTATGGATATTAGCTAGAGAATATTACCTTCTTTTACTATCTTTTGTTTTAGCATTTTTTTTCATATTGGCAATGCCTTCCAAATCATTGTCATGCAAGTAGCCAACCTGTAGGGGACAATAGCCCTGTCGCTTTCAAGAGTACCCATAGTTCTGCCTACCAACTTAATTTCCAAGACCGACTTTAGTCAAAATGCATGTTTAATGCAAGAGACTGCAACCAAAGTAGGTGTAGAAACTGTAATCACCAAAATAATTACACAGAAGGTTGTCAATGCTTGGAAAAGCTGTCCGGGTCACGTCGTCGAAGCAAAGAACTATTTAAGTGTTCAAGACCAGGTTTGACACAGTACTAGATGTTCATCAAACATTTAATCAATCATTTAAGTGATTCAGAGTTTCCTCTAAAGCAATATCAATATATCCTTATCAACATTAGATAGTGAGAAGCTGCTCAGCGGTGACCCGAGCAGTAGCAGTTTTGTTTTTACTCACAGAGGAGTATCTGTGGAACAAATGTTGAGCGCTAGGTGTGGGATACCTGAGCTAGATAACGAGGCAGCAATGGCTGTATTATGATTTACTGACTCACGCTCTACCAACCTACCAGCATTATGTTTACTGTGCATTCAAGATGACTGCACAATGTTACACTCCAGAACAACAGATGGCAATATATATCAATGAACAACTATCTCAGTTTAGAGAGGAAAAAGACACAGAATGAGAAGATTGCTGAAAAGTACTCCCAATGTATGGTGTCCTAGCAACCATAAATCATTTCTGCCCTCATTTTACCCCAATGCTACCCGATCCATCATGAAGGCACCCCAAAACGTACAGTGTCACCGGTTAGTGCTTAATGTGGTAGTCATTGTTGGTAGAGAGGTGTCTTAATATTGCTAATGAATGAATAGATTGTATTCAAGGCTATTTTGTTTTTGGCTCACCAGTCACTGTGACTAGTGGTTTTTCACAGTCACTAGCTACTCAGTGTTTTCATCGGACAAACCCAAACTGATGTGTACTGATGTGTTGTTTCAATACTTTTTTATACACAAACCAAGACCACATATATATATAAAAGAAATATTGTAAAAATGATTCTTCCAAAAATAAATTGCCAAAATTGGTTTGCTTTCCCCCTTGGCCAACCATTATCTAAAAGCAATTAAATAGCCTAGCTTTCAAGCTAAGCTTATTTGGCTGTAATGTCCAACATGCCAACCCGTTAAATGCTCCTTGAAGGAGCGAGGAGCTAGGAGGTTGCCGAAGGATGCTTGAGTCAGGAAACAAGAGTGCATCCTTTGCAATTTTGGAATGCACAACGTATAAATGGTCAACCTGTGGATCCACCTCTCCCCATCTGCCATGTCTGTAATTGACATGGCTGCAGACTGACACTCGACTGAACACGGATGTTCCATTTGCCTCATAAATGCTTCTTCGATTCCTCCATCATTGGGTCCTTTCCTTGCATCCTTTGCTTGTGCTATCCATTGGGTGGAGCTAAGGAAGCCAGGAAAGGACATAAGAAAAGGAAAAAGGAAAAGGAAAAACCATTGGTCCTGCAGGTGGGGGTTGTGGTTGCAAAATCTGGGTTTTGGTACGTTGAATCTCTTGTAGTCAAAAATGTGCAATTATTTTGTAAAAAAAGAAAGTTAATTACAAAAAAGAATGCATTGCAGCAGAGCTCAAGCTTGTGGATGGAAGGGAGGAGCAAGTAATCGAGTGGTAATCGTGAATACTGGCTCAGGGGTCTCAGGACAGGGAGGTTTTTTAACCTGCTGCCACTTTAAGAATGTAGGGGGGAAAGGGACCCTCTGTAAACAGTTTGGCAGGAACGTGCCTGGTTTTCCCGGCTTGTCTTAATGATGTTGGTTTTCTCCCTGGGCCCTCAGAGGGGGGAGGCGAACGCTGTGACAAAAGCAGCTCTGCAATTAGACTGCTGGGTATTGGCTCGCGTGGCGCAATCCCTCGTGTCATTAGCCCAGGGACAAGAAGGCATGAGACCCCAATGACGCCCACCCCCATCCCATACCTCACTTGCCCAGGACCATTGATGTTAGTGAAGAGGAGATTTTGTCCATACACCATCAGGTGAGCAGGACAGAGAGGAAGAAACATGGAGGACTACAGGTCACAGGTCAATAGGTGAAGTCAAGTTGAAGGTTATAAATATTGAACTTGCTTCCACCTGCCAAAAACACTATGCAGAAATTAAGAAGCACAAAGTGACAACTGACACAGTCTTTTCTAAACAGCTGATGCCTCCTAGAAAACCCAAAACAAGGAGCTGCTCAAGTTATGCCTTAATATAATAATAATAGCAACAACAACAACAACAAAAACAACAACAATAATAATAATGAATAAAAAAAATTAAATAAATAAAAATATGAGTAAAAACAGAATTATGGTAATAGAAATATTGAAATGAAATGGGAACTAATTTGAAATCTGACAAGGCAGTTCAAATAAACTTGACCACAGGCCATGGGATTTGTTTTTCCAACTTTTGTTCTCAGCCTCCCTAATCACTCCCTAATCACTTTCAGTGAAGACCACAAAACAAGTGCAAAGTATGGCGTTAATTTATCAGTGTACTCAAGTCAACTCTTATCTGTTACCAGGGCTTGATATTAACATTTTGGCTCACCAGCTTTTCCAAAGTCATTAGCCACTCAGCATTTTCACCAGCCAAAATCACCTGCTCACCAAGGGCGTAACTTTTATTTGAATAATATGGAGGATGCATAAACCCTGAGAACTGCTACCCTATAGGGAGGTCCGGTGGCATGCCCCCCTTAGGAATTCACCAAAAATTATCAGTTTTGGTGAATTCTGAAGGGAAAATACTTCAGATTACTGATCAGTTAGGCTGGGTGTTTGTCATGGAAATTATTGGGTGAAGTTACGGAACAGTCAGGGCTAAGTTGTTGAAAATCATGAAAAACTGGAAAAAAGCAAAAGAAATGATTTTTAATGTTAATTTATGGAATTAATTAGAGCTTGTGCAGCAGTGGGGAATGATTGAAATAACATGTGCCACTATAGCAACACTAACAAATGCTTGAAGTTTCAAAGAAATCAACTTCTTCAATTTCTACTAGAAACTGCATACAAATTCAATACATCAATATGCTGTTGCATTTACTTGCTTAATTTTCACCATCATGGAAAGAAACAGCATGCTTTTTTGCTTTAACAGAAGGTTGTTAGAAATAAAACATGCTTACATTGCATAACTAAAATAAAACACAGCTACCATGTCTGTTTTTATATCTGAGAAGGTTTTAGTACAGTAAGTTGTACGTTGCCAGGTTTGAATCTTCGATGGAGCTTTTGCCACTGATCGTTACCGTAATGGAGAATGAGTGCTGGGTAACGCTTCTGACAGGGGCAAACATCTGATTGCAACAACGTCAAACACGCCCCCCTCCCTCATGGTATGAAATTTCGCCATGGGAACCAAAGTCTCACTGATTTGACTCTCAAGTGCATCACACTGATGACACTCTCTTCTGTCCTCGCACTCACCAAGTTTGGTGACGGTTTCCGCCCGAGGCGGGTGACGGTGACTCAGGGTAAGCGTGCGGTGCGCACCGTCCTGCTCCCACCCAGGAGCGCGCGGCTGTGCTGTACCTCGTCGCCGGGGCGATTCTTGGCATGAGGGGGCAGTGGAAGGCAGAGGGAGCGGGACGCGCGGGAGACGTGCTCTGCTCCTGTGCAGAAGCGCTGAATCCCCGACGGGCTCGCGGTGAGTAATTAGGCTGGCCTCATGAATGTCAGCCTCGGCTTGTTTATTCTCATTATTTTATCATTTTAAAAACCCTCTAGGTGATGAGACATGCAGTATAATTACTGCTATTAGCATACTAATTGGATGCCAAAATAGGCCAAGTTACAAGGTAGCCAACTGCAACGTTTTCACATTAATCACACGGTATGGCAAAGGCAGTCCATTGTTGTGGCGAGTGCTAATTGGTAATATTTTTTTCTTTAAGTATCCTACCTGGGTTTCCCATTTCCCCTCTACCTCTACCACACGCCAAGGCCTGGGAGTCTGGGTTGTGTTTTGTTAGTGAAACAATGTTTGTGTGTGTGTGTGTAGGTGGGTGTGTTTGTGTGTATGCGTGTAGGTGGGTGGTTGAGGTAGGCCACAAAAAGTAACACATGCGAGAGAGAGAGAGAGAGAAATTGTGAAAGAAAGAGTCTGAGAGAGAGAGAGAGAGAGAGAGACTCAGTCTCATAACAGTGGCAGATCTTCTTTTAAAAATTAAATAGCAAGGAAATGAATAACAATGATCCTTTCTCAATTCTCAGGCCTGACTTGAAGTAACGTGCTTAGGGTCTGCTTAGTCTTGCATATCATGTGGCTACAGTCCTTTCAATTATGAAAACAAAATTCCTTTTTCCTTTCTTCCATTTGCATATCAAAGACCCAGGACAGTGAGCCCAACTTGACTCCATGGATATGTCAAAAAAAGAAATGGGCAAAATAAAAAAGAAACTTTTTTAGCTATGATTTTGACCCCAACCCCCCTCCCCACCTGTCTGACCAACTTACTGTTTGTGCTCCGTCGGGCTGTGGCTTTAATTCTCACACCATTATCTCCCTGCAGAAAACCTGGTGAACGAGTACAGAGTGTGTGACAGGAAGGAACTGCTCTGGGCCTTTCCAGATCTGTCGCTTAACAATTTAGAATGACGGGCACCAGTCCCCCCTCCCCCCCACCCCATTTCTTTTAATTGAGCGAGCAAGAGGAAATGTGTTTTAGAGAACGCCAGCACCGATTTTTTGATATGTCCTGTCTTACGTCTGTCACTCACCTGTAAGTTCAAATGAAATTTAATTATAGCCACTGGTGTATAAATACTGACAAGCGGTACTTAATTTTTCGGTTGATCCAAACTCCGGCATCCTTGGAGTGCCACCTGCTGTCACGTCTCTCCCCGTTTGACTCCCTCCCTCGGGTTCGGTGGTTCTTTAGCCGTCTGCCGACAGGAGGCCGTCCTGCTGGAGCGAGGTCGTTCGTATTCTGCGCCGGAGCGGAATGCGAACGCGAGCGCTCGCTCTCAATCGAGGTGGAGGTGAGAGAGCGAGAGAGAGGAGAGCCGCCGTTGCCTTGGAGACTCGGACGGACTCAGTGGGCAGCTCGTGTGATGTTCTGGTCCACGCTGGGAGGGCGCGAGTTGATCGTTATTGTGCGTGTCTGCGTGCTGTCGGTGCAAGCGCTGCGTTTCATGTGCGAGAGAAAGGTAACGATGTCCTGCAGAGGCCCTATGGTGGCGGTACTGAGTGTGTGGGTGTCTCTGTGTGTGTGTGCATGCATGTGTATGTGTGTGTGTGTGTGGGGGGGGGTTTGATGTCGGCTGAAAAAGCCCAGATCAAAGTGAGGCTGTTCTCTCTGAGGTTGTTTACTTGTGAAAACACTGTCTGCCAGGCAGGCCCTGTCATTGCCCATCAGGAGGGCCTGAGCTAACCAGCTAACAGTGCAAACATGCACATACACCTGTACACACAGTCTGTACATACACACATGCACTATGTGTGCAGATATCCATATGCATGTATACGGACACACACATACACACACCTATATGTACAGACCTATATCCATACATGCACACAAACACACACAGTCCATTGCGTAGACACTTTTGGTATAAACACACATGTACCTTTACACGCTGTATGACACATATACAGTGAGCTCCATAATACTTGGGACAAAGATATATATTTATTTATTTGGCTCTGTACTCCATGATACTAGATTTGTAATCAGACAATTCACATTCGTTAAAATGAACATTCTCAGTTTTGCATTTAAGGGTATTTTTGTACATTTTATACATGAAGTGCTAACCAATGAGTTTGAGGCATTTACCTGAACTTGAGTAGATAAGATGCTTCTGTGTACTTCAGAATTCAGAATTCATCTTGGACATCTCTTGCCATCACTTTGATACAAGTGAATCTTGGTCTCATCTGTCCACCAGACCTTTTTCCAGAACTCTGTAGGCTCTTGTAGGTACTTAGCAAACAGTAACCCAGCCATCCTGTTTGTGCGGCTGACTAGTGATTTGTATCTTGCAGTATAGCTTTGGTATTTCTGTTTGTGAAGTCGTCTGTCGACAGTAGTCACTGACATATCCATGCCTGTCACCTGAAGAGTGTTTCTGATCTGTCTGACAGCTGTTTGGAGGTTTTTCTTCATTATGGTGAGAATCCTTTGGTCATCAACTGTGGAAGTCTTCCTTGGCCTACCAGTCCCTTAGGGTTTACTGAGCTCACCAGTGCTAACTTTTTTCTTAATGATGTACCAAACGAAACAAGGTTTTGTTAAACCTATGGCTTGGCCTATGCTTCTGACTGTTTTTATCTTATTGCATTATTTCCCAGTCTCGTAATGGCTTCCTTGACTCTCGTTGGTACAATTCTGGTCCTCATGTTGACAGAGGCCAATAACACACAAATGCAATCAATAGTCTAGAATCAAGACTAGACCCTGAAAGCTCTGCTATACCCACATTAAGGAAGCAATTGTATAAACCTGACTAATTAGAAGCACTTGTGAAACCATTTGTACCAAACATTATGGTGCCCTAGAACTCACACACATACAGTACATACAGTGTGTATGCATTTATACCCAAACATGCACACATACCTGCAAACAAACACACACAGACACCTGTACATCCACACACACACACACACACACACACACACTTGGACATACGCACACATGCACGCACCAACACGCAGATACACGCTTATTCCCATAAAACACACGCACACTCTGTACATTACTACTGTCTCTCTGACATGCCCCTAGCAGCTGTGGAGCTAATGGGGTCCCAGCAGGCCATGGGCCATGACCCCTCTCTCTTTCTCTCTCTCTCTCACTCCCTCCCTCCCTCCCCTCCTCTCTGCTAACCGCTGCCGTCACAGCACCCAGGAACCGTTCCTGCAGCGCGAGAGCAGCCGCCATCCGTGGCGCGTTCGGCTTCCCCAAACCTCGTCTCCTGATGGCGGAGTCTGTGAGCGCTGTGGTCGCTCCGCAGTCCCTGCCTCTTCCTTCTTCCTTTAATGTGTTGCACATCCACTCCTCTTCTTCTCCCCCTTCACGCCTGTCAGCGGAGCTGCCTTTGCCAGACACGGGTACGAGCCTCCCCCCTGGGAGATCCTCGCCATAGATACACGCATGCTTCATTTCGCCCTAATTTATTGTGGGAGTGCCTGTGTTTTATCTGTGGATGCCAGCCCTGGAAGAATGATGTGCCACAGTGTTTGTTCGTTTATTTATTTATTTGCTAATTTGGAGCTAATTTTGCCCATGGCTGATTGGACCACAAATTTGCAGGGTGGCAGAAGGAGAGAGGGACCCTGGGAGCTGGGGGTCTCATTCCCATAAAGCGTGTGATTCATCATCTTACACACATGCAGACACGCACACACACACACACACTCTATCTCTCACACACATGCTTATAAGCAATGGAGCGCACACATACACACACACACACACACACTCTATCTCTCACACACATGCTTATAAACAATGGGCGCACACATACACACACACACACACACATGCACACATACACACACACACACACACGCAAAGTTGCACTTAAGCTCACATCCTCTCATCAACACAATATCATAAATATGCTGTCAAACACATGATTTCTCACATGCAGGCACATATGAGCATGTGCGCACACGCACGTACACACACACACACACACACACACACACGCCAATAATAACACATTCCTTTTATATACGACATAGCAGCACTACAAATTATGTTCTCAGATACACATTTTCCATAACAAAAGCATTTATATTACAGTAGCTGCATGTGATCTTCCTTGTAAATCTCTGAGTGCCATTAGTTTAAGATTTAACTAAATCATATCAGCTGTAAAAGGTTTTTGTAATAGCACAATTTATTTATCTGTTTTCAGCACCAAGACCTTTTGATTACTTTCATGGTAATGACTTCACTGTTGCTCTCTATTTGTGAAATCAACAATTTACCCTCTAATTTTAAAATTATCTATGCGTGCACCCGAATGCCATTAGCATTTGTATGTAAAATGCATTGACTCTGCTTGATTCATGGAAGATATGGTCATTAAAATGATACAGAAAATAAAGCAAATCCTGTCTGTTTATTCTGAAGGCTACACAATGCCACTTTACATGGTTATCTTGTATGAAACTGTATGACATAATAGCTCATTGACGTCGGTGGTGAGGGGGAGGGAAAGTACACAGTAGCCCTCATTTGCATTTCACAATATGACCTTGACTTTGAAAGAAACAAGTTAATAAGCCTTCAACAAATGATAAGCTGTTTGGTCGATTTGCTTAGTGAACTGTTAATTGTAAAACTGGAAGACATTATGTCAGGGCTCTCCATATTACATCTTTTCTGTTTTAACAGCGACACTTCATTGGGCGCAATTAAGAAAGCCCGGGAGATTTATTAACGCACTTCCTCATGGTCAATGATCCATTACACTTAAGACATAACATTGTAAAATGCACATTATCGTCTTTTGGCACTTACAATAATGCTTGGAGAACGGGAGAGACATATGCTTCTCCAGATAAAGAGGCATTATTAGCTGACAAATCGTACAATTTATTGGACATTTAATTTAGCTGCACTGAAGGCACTTAGGCTTGCAAGACTTTAACTGTCCTCCTCCATCCAGGAATGCGAAAAGTTTAAGGAACAAACGGGTTTTGGTAGTGAATGGTCAAGGGGCATGGAGGACACGACGATTGGTGGACATCTTTAAATCCAGTTTTAAAGCAAGGTTTCCAAAAAATATTCTTTGGGGACATTTACAGACAATATCCCAGGGTCCTTCAAATATATCTTCCGGGGGGAACATAATGGTCACAAATTAATTTACCATAACATTTATAACTGAATTATTATTTAAGCTATTACTGTGTATTATAACTATGTTACTGGCTACAAGTTAAATGTATCATAAAAAAACTATATATGTATATGTATAAGCTATTTATAAAAATATGTAAATATAAAAGTAGCTGGTTTCTTAAAATATGCACAGCTACTATTATTATTCATTGTTGAGGTATGCAGACAATGTGTGAATGCAGTAGACAATTCATTAGAACTACTGAAACTACAATATACTTAATTACTTTTTTCTTATCAATGATCAAAAGGCAAATACGTCTCTGATAGGTTGTATTTGGCCGCTAGGACTTTTAGTCTCATTACAAGACTAAAGCATTTGCTAAGACACACTTAAAAAAAAAATCAGAAGAATGTACATTGAATGTCGATTATTAGTTCCATGGGTAGGAACTCACAGGCATCATACATTTACAATGTAGGAGAGTGTAAGTGAATTTGTCTGATTAGTATGAGCAAATGTGTCAGACCTGGCTTAATAACAGATCAGTGACTATAGATTTAACATTACTTTAGCTACAAGAGCAGGTAAAATATCCTTGCCAAGAACCAAGGAGGTGAGTCTATGTCAGAAGATGGCCAATGATTCTGCAATTCTAACAACTGTGGGGAGTTCATTCAACCTCTTGGGGTCCAGTACAGACAGGCATTGTGACTGAGAGAAGTAAATACAGAGGGCAAGAAGAGCCAGTCGCCTCATGGTTGCTGAACCAAAGAGTTTGATTGCTAGGTATGGTGGAACTGTTCCATTCACTATTCCATAGACTATTACTAAGGCTTAAAACTGTAACAGGCAGTCAGTGAAGAGAGATGTGGAGGGGTGTGAAATGATCTTGCTTGGAAAAAATGAAAAACTGCAGTCGTTTGACTCTGTTTTGTGTCAGCTGCCAGGGATTGGTGGCATAAGCATGGAGATATGTGCGATGGGATTTTCAGTAGTCCAGGTGTTATGGCACCCGAGCTTCAACTAGAAGTTGTGTAGAGTAGGTGGTGGGGAAAGGGTGGAATATCCATATAGAAAGAATCTGCACACTTGACTGAAGCTACATGGAAATAGAAGGATGATAGGTAATGTAGGATTACACCTAGGCTTCTTGGAGGAGAAGAGTTCTGAGAGAGCTCTGCTGTTGCATATTAAGGAAGAGATATTGCAGAGGAGAGGACTTGGAAGGAATGTAGGGAATCTTACCCTGGTTGAGCTTAAGAGGATGGTCTGCTAATTAGCATGGGATGTCCTTCAGACAGGCTGAGATGCAAAGAGAGACCTGACTGTGTGGTAGAGGTGAGGAGAGGAAAAGCTGAGTATCATCAGCATAGAAACGTGCGATATCATTAACCAAGAAAGATAACAGACCCAAATGATTGTATGTAAAGAGAAAAAAGGTACAGAGGGTCAAGTGCTGAGCCGTGGGGGACACCTGTAGGAAGGACGTGAGCATTGAACATTCTCCCAAGAAAACCTAAAGGCATGTCCAGAGATGTCCAGAGCATTTGATTCACTTAAGGCAAAGAGGATGAGCATGCTCTAGCCAACCTCGACCGATGCTCTAAATGCTCTGGCTAACATCATTGGCTAAACCCAGTAAAGTATTCCTTGCACTTTGGCGTTGTAAATGGAAAAGTTATTGCCCATTCACTTTCTAAAGTCACAGCTCTTACTGTTTTTATTATTTTTTTCCCCCTCTGGAAAATTCTAAATAACCAATAAGGATGACTTAAACAGCTGCACAAATGCCTCTTACCCTATTATTTGGTTGCATTAAAAATACAAGTCTCATGCGAGAATTATTATTTTACACCATCTCCATTATACAAGATGGAGATCTCTCTCAAATCACATTGTTATTCCCAACAAAGCAGTTTCAATAAAAACACTGATCTCGGGGGTTTCTGAGTACAAAAAAACAAGTAATTATTTTAGTCATCCAAAATACATTTGTTCTGACATTCTAATGGAAACACAGCCATTGTGATCAACAAAAGTTTGAGTTAACTTTGTCTCAAGAATGTAATTGTTTTGGTTCATTTTGAGAGCCGAAGAGCAGGAAGCCTATCAAAGATTTGTAGCGATGAAACAGCAAGTTTAATTTGAATCTTATAAGTGGCTGAAGGGCAAGCTGAGTGCAGATCCAGAGCACAGATGCTCAGAGCTGCTTGATGGAGACTTTGGTTGGGGGAAACTGTTGCCAGCTCCCAGTGTAATCAGTGCTGGTGTTAATAAACCTTAATCCCTTGACCATCCCAGGAATCACTTAACTGATGTCTGGGTCAAACCAAGGGCACATTGAAGAAAAGGCTATGCACCTGGTTTACATCTTCTTAATTACAAGGAGGGATAACAGACAGTCATCCCTCTCTTCAATCTATCTTTTCTCCTCAGCTGGAGAGTCCCAGCTGAGACCACATTGGGTGTGTTTACCACTGATTCTTATTCAGTGCTGTGCGCCAGGAGTGGGAATATAAAATGCGTATGTATAAATAAAAAACAATTCACCTCCTGTTTTCGCTCCCTCTCTCTGTCTTATAATGATCTTTCTTTTCATCTTCTTGCGTCTTTCCATTCTGCTTTTCATCCTTTCTTTTTGCCTTTGTGTTTTGTGTGTTTCGCACTTTCTTTGATGCAGAATAGGCGATATCTCCTGTCCTATGTGGCTGTGTCCTCTCTAGCACCGTTGGTCGCTCCCTGCAGAATCTGGGGAGATGGTGAGCAGCTTTCAAGGAGATATACAGAGAGCATATTTTGCCCCCCTGCTATCAGTGTAGCCCTGTGCACGAATTCCAATGCCAGAGGAGGGAAGAGACAGACAGAGGAAGGCGAGCCAGGCTGATATAGCAACCTTTGAAATAATCAGCACTGTCTAATGGGCACCTTTAATTAACCTCGCAAGAAAATTAATAATCCTGTTAAATGGAGAAGAAAAAGATTTTTTGATCACTGTTCCAAACCTTCTGGGGCCTGTTTCTCTTTCAATTTGCTCAACAGAAAAAAAAGAGAAGTAAAAAAAGAAAAAAAATCTCTGGCCCACCTGACTGAGTTTTTTCATGATGACTCCAGCTCTGATTGGTGAGAGAATTAGTCATGTCGGGCAGTTATATGGTTCAAAGGTGGTACTGAGTAGCGGTGTATATGATACACATGGTACAGATGACATTAATTAATTTTTGAACTCAAGTACAACCTGAAGCTTTCAAGAAATGCAGAAGCTTTCAGAAAATGTGTTCCTGAGACTATCACTGAAGTTCTCCACTTTCATATGTAGCTCTAGATAAGAGCATCTACTAACTGATTATAAAGTAATGCAACGCTTATTCTTTTCATGACCACCCATACGAAGAGATAAGCATGAATGAATCCCTTGTTCCGTGCTAACTGTGAGTCTTTAATTACCTGGGAGAGATTGTGTAATGGAATAACAGGGCCTGTTAGGGTGTCTGTGCTTGTGCCTTGGATCACGCCCTGCTTTGGGGCGGACAGCAGGGACCGGGGGCCAAGGTCAGGGATGCGCTGTTTGATGTGCCTCGGGTCCTCTGCCAAGAGCCCATTTGGAACCAATCAGGCGGCTGACCTGCTCTCCATCACCGGCCAAGGGGCAGGTGCTGCTCATTTCTCCCCCGGCAACGTCACCCGTGCTACCTGGCTGCAACATCTGCTGCGGACAGCTGCAATCAAAGTACAAATGGGCCACAGTTCAGATATAGCAACAGTTGGCGCAGGGGCATTTTGCATGAGGTAGTGAAGAAGAGGATGGCCCCACCCAATCCTGAATATAACCACTGGAGAGACAAACTGGGGTGAGAGGGGACCCTCTCCTTGCCACCTGTGATGTCCACCCACTCCACTGCCCTGCTTGGCTTCCTCACCCAAAAACCCAGGTAATGACTAACTATGGGCATGCTACCAATCTGAATGACCTCTCACAGAACAGGAAGTGTTCAAGTCAGAACAGGGCGTAGGTGTCTAGACAGTAAATGACATAATATTTTTTGCCCATTAGACGTTATCACTTAATTTGCTGAAGGCCTGTCTTTCATTCTTGGGAACTCCCTCCCTCCCAAAATCTTTGGTGATTTAATATGCTGAGACAGAATATCCTCATGCGAGCACAATTATCAGTTCGCATCATTTTAATACAATCTCACCACAATACAGTTCAGATCACAGTATGTTACTCAAGAAGGCTATCTGTAGAGCACAGTATGCTTCTGTGGTATTCTAGAATCTTCACTATACACACGCAGTTTGAAGCAGAGGAGAAGGATCTGAGGAAGAGGGTGGGGGCTAAGTTATTGTCTGCTAGCCTGCTTATCTTAATGTTATTCACAATGTAGTGGGAAGCACTAGCCTATCATGTGAGCCGGGAACGTAAGCCATGCCGCCTGCATGACATCACCGCTAGCGTGTGCTAGCTTGGCCTCGCGTGCCGCGGCTGTCTGTGAGGCCCTTCGGGGTCACCTGTAATGGGCTCAGCTTCTATTTACCATGAGCACCTGTGACCTGTGAAGAAGAATGAGGCCATCAATTCAGTGTCCGCCCATCATCTAGCGCTTGGTAGGAAGAGGAGGGGAGGGGGGTGGCGAGGATGTGTGAGGTGATGTTGAAACAAGGACACAGTAATGGCCAGCATTACAGGGGAACTCCTGCTGGTGCCGGAGAATAATTCTGCCAATTACCACTCGGGCCTGTGGCTAGACTGCAGATGCCTGGTGCTGTTACTTACTGACCCATTCAGTCCACACCCCTCATTCTCCACAGCATAGCAGGTAGGAGAACATAAACTCATCATCAGGCCTTGCAGGTAGGCTTCCATTTATTCATAAGAAATTTAGCAATTAAAAAAAAAAAAGTGAAAACATGAAGATATGGGTAAAACGATGCACAATATATAGCTTTTAAGGCCCACTCAGACTGAAACTATCCCTATAAGTTAGACATTATATTATACTAGTTTACTGGAGTTTGAACCGTAAAACAACCATTGAGAAACTGACAGCTTTGCGAATGATAAACATCCTGGTATGCACTGCAGTGCCACAACAGAACGACTGGAGGCCAAGAAAAAAGGGCTTCCAGGCCTTACCCCGCTGTCATGGGCTTGTTCTGCAGAGAGGGGTCAGAGAGCGATGGTGGTCACTGAGGTGCAGAAACACCACCTGCTAAAGAGCCGCCATATTTGTCACATACATGCGCCCGCACACGCGCAAACACACACACACACACGTGGCGCGTCGTGGGACACGAGGCTGTTAGCTGTTAGCCGAACGAATAAAAACAATAAGAACGGTGGGCCTTGAGCAAACTGTGCAAATGACTGGTACTGTGGGACTGATGGGAAATAATGAATATTAATTATAAACAACACTGCGCCTGCCTCTTTGCCTAGATCTGCAATCCTCAGGTGGAGCCGACGTATCACCATCTCGTAATTACATGATGTGATGGTGCCCTGCCCAGAGGGCTAATTTGTTTTTGTTAGTTAGGAGGGGTCAAATGCTTTAAACACATATATTACAAGACTACCGGTAGATTGGATTACATTATTTAAATAAATACAGGGCAATTTGTCAATGTCATGTTAAGGAAGACCCCCCCCCCCCTCCACAACCCCCACCCACCCCTCCGTCCCCTCACCCCCTCCTCCTCTGTGCTCACCCCCTTTTCTCTAAAGAGCGAAACAGCAGGAAATGGTAATCTTGATTGCATTAACCTCTGTTAGAGAAAGCTGACCTGCATTCTCTGTTTAGGTAAAGATAATGTTCCCAAACTGTAGGTGTGAGTTTGTGTGTGTGTGCGTGTGTGTGCGTGTGTGCGTGTGTGTGTGTGTGTACGTGTGTGTGAGTCTATATTTAAACCAGCAATAAAAAAATATGGTGCAACAAACCAGGACAATACAATGGGACAGTTTTAAAATGAATTTTAATAAGAAAACAAAGTAATGCAGCTGTTCGTGGATGATTTTTTAAAAAAAAGATTTAACGTAGGCTACTTCCAAAAGGTGTTTCATTTGTGCCAAAATATTTCACTGCTTTGCACGTTTACCACTTATGTAGCTAAAGGACAACATCCAGACTAATATACCCTATGCAAGAGTGAAGTTAGTTGACGTTAGTGCTTTGGCAGTTTGTTTTGGCCTCCACACTTTGCCATCACTCCCAATCTTGGTCACATCTGTCCACAAGACCTTTTTCTAGAACTCTGCAGGTACTCAGCAAACTGTAACCTGGCCATCCTGTTTTGTGGCAAACTCGTGGTTTGCATCTTACAGTGTAACATCTGTAGTTCTGTTCTTGAAGTCTTTCTGATCTGTCAAACAGACGTTTAGTGTTTTTCTTCATTCTGGTGAGAATTCTGCAGTCATAAACTGTAGAGGCCTTTCTTGGCCCACCGGGGCCTATGTTGATTTTGGTCAGCCTAACGTTTGGCCTCTGTCTCTGACTGTTTTTCCTTATTTCTTGACCTCATAATGGCTGAATACCAGCAATAATTGACTTCAAAGGCAATCAAAAGCAAAGAATCGAGGCTGGGCACTGAAAGCTCCCTTATACCTGCATCAAGGAAGCAATTGAACACAACTGACTAATCAGAAACATCTATAAAGTCATTGGTCCCAAACATTATGGTGCTCTGAAATGGTGGGCTATGCATTGAAAGTGCTGTAATTTCTACGTGGTGAAACCAAAATGTATAAATAAAATAAAAGTTAATAAAAGCTGAGAATCTGCAATTTAACCACACGTGAATTGTCTGATCACAAATATAAAATTGTGGAATATAGAACCAAATAAAGAAAAATTTGGTCTGTATCCCAAACATTATGAAGTTGGGTTTTTGCTGGAATGCACTGACTTTGGAGGCTGCTTTATTAAAGGAGACTGAAGAAACATGGTCTTATTCTGTCCTTTCCTCCAGCTTCCTCTTCTCATTTCATCATTTATTTTTATTGGCATAAGAAGCAAGAGAGTCAGATTCACAAAGTTCCCAGCAATGCACCATGGGAAAAGTGAATAGTGTGTCAGTGCTGTATCTGGCTTTAACACCTCTCATGCAGTCATTGCTGCTAAGGAAGAATGCTGAAGTGGCTTTTCTCATTCTACATGACCATTTATTCCCAACAAACTCTGTCCTTAACCTTGCATAATCAGTGCGGTTTTCCACTCTTTTGGAAAAACGGCAACATGTAAGAAAAAATTTTCTCCTGTCTGGGTTTAAGAGCTACACAACCCTGAATTTTAAACCTGCTGGGGGTAAAAAGCAATGATGTAGAAATACACAAAAAAGTTCCCTTCTCCAAATAGAGTACACTTTACTGCATGTTTAAGCAGCCATTTTGTGGGATGTAGTCAACATTGCTTTGTGACATTGATTACATTCATATTTTTACAATCAATATCTGCAGTTATAAATGAGGTGAGGCATTTCAGGTTAAATACGCTGCTCAAAGACACAGCAGCAGCGATTTTCATGGGAATCAATCCTACGATCTTTGAGTTCCACGCACGGCTGCCTGACCATTATGCTACACTGCTACTGCTACTGACTGTACGCGGGCCACTATATAGAACGTCCCACCCCGCCCACCCTTTCCCATAGCCCCCGTCTCTGTGTGAACAACCTTTTGCCCTTAAACACATCCTCTTTGGGAAGCATTTCCTCTTCTTCTGGTAACTCCTCATGGAATGTGCTGGCCATGTGTTAAGCAGACTTCTCTTTCACATGAAAATGTACTTTTGTCTCACTCTTTCTTTGTTGTACTCATTTGCAGTTCAGTTTCAAAAAGGCTTTATTAACATGGTGTATTTTAATACATAACTAGAGCGCTACAGCCGTCAGTAGCATCTTTTGAAATGAAAAACAATGATTTTTAAAATAAAAGCACTTTGGTTTGAAATCATTGCATGTGTATGGAGAGGTGCCAATTATTGAACAAATACCAAGAAAAGATGAAAGCAAAGACAATAAATATTGTATGCTACTGGTCAGTTTTTTTATCGATATCTGTTTAGTTTCAACTGCTGCATCTCAGGCCGTTATGTGTTGTGTTTTTAATTGTATGTATTTCCCTTTCTCTTCTGGAAGGTTTTTTGTTTTTCCTTTTCCAGGGAATTCCCAACTGTTTTTTAAATGAATTTTAATAGATCCTCCTGTCGGTAATGGATACTGCACCCCAGTACCTCATTACCCCTCTACCGCACACATTTTGGTTTTTACCAGGTTATAAGAAATTATTTGACCCTATATCTTAGATTATTTAGAACCTCTGTTAATGTACTAATGATGATGTATTTTCCTTTCACCTCCCAGCCCACCCAAATATGTTGTTGCCTGAGGGCAATGTTGTGTCATTAGGGTACTAAAGCACCCAGAAAAGTCATGCATTTCCTTGATATGTATTTAATGAAAGATTGTTGTAATAAGGACTTTAGCCATTCTAAAATTTAAGAACATATATACAATGTGATCCCTTTTTCCTGTATCCTGTCACATAAGACTGTTTTGCTTTGAAAATGGCAAGAAGAACACTTGGCTAGACCTGCTCTTTGCATGTCTTATGTTAAAGGATAAATATGACTTTAATCTTTCTGTTCTATGATATTTTGGTGCATTGGCTTAATCGTTTCTAAATCTGGATATCAGGAACTCCCTTCTCCAAATAACCACATTTTAGGTCAATGTTAAAGAATACAAATTCCCTTACTAATGGTCTGTTTTCCTAAGCTGGGAGCAGCATGAGAGGTGGAAGCACACTGTGTAATGGATAGACATGGTGGAGGAGAAAGGCCTTCTCTGGACCTGAACGATCAATATTTCTCTCTCAGGTAATTCAAGTTCTCTCCTACATTTCAGAGTAGCATTCACTTCACTTAGAAATGCAGCACTAACTGGAATGTAAATCAGGTCATTTGTTACAATTACCTCCAAATCCTCAAACTCTGTTCCTCTCTCTCACACACGTACACACAGGTACATGTACACACAATGGGTATCTCTGGTATTGCTTCTCCTGCCTGCTCTGCCTAACCTCAACACACTCCCGAGGTTGACCCCCTGAGTGGTAACCTCACCTCCTGTGGTCGATCAGACACCCGCAGGCTGTCTTTGCCAGTTGTGAGCGAGGCAAACTCTGGTGCAAAAACTGCAGCTTAGCAGCGTGACTGCAGAGTATAAAGAAGTGGTGAGCTGCAGGTGCTTTAGAGATGACCGCATGCTTCTCTGTGCTCGTCAGAACTGATCATCTTCCATTGATACGACGCCTTACAAATGCGACTGGGCACTGCAACGACCATTTGGAAGGAGGAAGAATGATCAGCACTGCGAGTGGGCTCTCCCTTCTCTGTGTTTTATTTATTGGATCACTAAAGGAATGCACGCCCACTGTTTGACTGCACTGCAAAACTTGTATTTCCCACCATTTACATACCTGTGGTGCACTGAGGACTGTTACCTTCAGACACACCCTGCTAGCAATAGTTTCCTCAGGCATTGTTTTTGGTGTAATAAACCATATTATAGTTATATCTGCTATAATAAATCATATGACAGTAGGCTGCCTTGCCAGTCCTTTGCCTACTGTTACTAGGTTGACTCAGCTGACTCGTTGTAAATGTGAAATGTGGTTATGAGCTCAAATACGCTAAAAGACTAGTCAGAAGATTATTTCAGGAGCATTTGTTTTAAAAGGAAGGGATCTGAAACACAAAACAAATTTTCAGTACTTAAAGTATGGGAAAGAATGATTTGCGGAATCTCTAATTCTGTAAAAATCGATTGAGCTTTCAAGAAAATAAATAATTGGGCGTAAGATTTTGTTTAAGAAAAATATATAAAAGCGTTTTTCCATTGAGATGATTTGATAAGGACACAAGGAAATTTCATAATAATCTGGCACATGGTGTTTCCAGAATTGATCTCTTTTGGAGACATTTAATAACCAGAGGGATTCATCATCACACTCCTAATAGTTAGCATGAGGTTTATCATTCAAACCTCACAGCAGATGTGGAACCCAGGAAATGATTCTGTTCGGCACACGTTAGCTTTGGCTGAGATGCACGCGACTGTCTTTATGACAGCCAAAATGAGCACAAGTATCTCAGCAGTTATGTTATCCATCCTACACTGAATGTTTGACTGACTTACTGTAGTAGGCATACTGCACAGGTCTGGATTTCTGTCAATCACAAACCACTAATGACTAACTGCAGCCACCAGTTTCGACATTAGGCACATGGGGCACGAATGAGATGGATTCCTAATACACGTAGCAGTAACAGTGATGGAGAAGCATTAGAAATGCAATTATCTCTGCACTCCCTGAAGAGTTCGATGCTCAACCACCCCAGAACCCACTTCCCCCCTAACCCCCCACCCCCCAAAAAAGCATGGCTTTTATGGCCTATAGGATGTGCGATGTCGAAGGTCCCTAGGTGAAGGTGGCAGTAAAACTGTGTTACGCTTCACCCGGACCACACACCACTAACAGTGCCCCCACATTACTATGCATGCACCCATAGTCATGCCTGCTGCTGGGGGTGTGGTCGGTGAAGATTTCCCCGGGGAGATGGAGGAGGCAGTGGGCCTGTGACTCGCCTTGCCTGGTGTAATGGCTGCCGGTTTCCTGCTTTTACATTATCGCCGCACTTCCTCTCTCTCTCTCCGTCTTCATCGCAGAGTTGAATTGGGACTCGCCGGCTGCATTTCTGGGGTTTGGGGCGGGGTGGTGGGGGGGGGGGGGGTGGCGGGTAATTGTGTATGCAGTTTAAATGGAGCCTCACTACCCTGCTGAGATTCAGATTTCTGACAGCTTTGATCCCCCCACCCCCCACACCACCCTCTCGCCCCATCCCTCTCTGCCACCTCCCATTGGTGCCTCATCTTCCTCGCCCATGATTACAACCCAACATCCACCCCCCCCACCCGCACCCCCACCCCCGATCCAATCAATCTTCACCCGCATCATGTGCCATCTCTCCCTTCCCCACGCACGCACACGCACATGCACACACCGTTTCCCATCTACTCAAACCAAATAGTTCAGTGTGCAGGGTTTTTCCACTTTCATCTCTCTTTCTTTTTCTTTCTTTCATTTATACCCCCCCCCCCCCTCAATTTCTCAATTCAAATTGCTTCATTGGCAAGCTATGTTTCTACTGCACATATTGCCCAAACCTGACAATTTATAGACAACAGTCAAGGGCGATTAAATAGACGATTGTAAGACAAAAAAGGTAAAACTAATGATAATAATTATTATTGTTAGGCAATAACAAGCTATTATCATTAATTTGTTGTTATGTGAAAAATGTCTAACAATGTGGCTGCCTCCCCCTCCCCCTCTGACACTCTGTCCCGCCCTCTTTCTCTCTGTCTGTGGGCTTGCTGGGGCTGCAGGATTATACTGTGGGTGTCTAGCCCTTGCTGCCTGTCTCTTGGGACTTACCTTGCCCTGAATCTCAACACAGCTTCCCCATACGCCCCTCCCTCCCTCTCTCCATCTTTTTTAATAACCTTGCCCCCCCCCACACACCCACATCCCTCACTCATTCATTTTTCTAACCCCCCCCAACACACATGCACACACACACACACACACACACAAACACACACACACATATCCCTCTCACCATTTCTCACTTTTCTAAGCCCCCCATCCCACAGACACCAATGGTCTGGGCTGTGCCGTGCTTTCGCATAACGATACATAATAAATCGTTTCCACATAGCTGCTAGAAAATATCTAATTAATGATAATATTGTCCTCATAAATTGGGTACATGGTGCATTACATCAGCTTTACAAAGTCAACATCAATAATATCAAACGATCCCTAATAGACTGCATGCATTTGGAACAGAGCACACCACTGAGACATATAAATAACTCAATTTTTTTGTTTTTGCGTTTATTTATTTATTTATTTTTAAATGAATTATAGTCCTCAAAAATTCTATCTATATAGCATAAATTGTGTGTGTGTGAGAGAGATAGTATGATCATGTTCCATGTACTTGTACTATGTGTGTGTGAGTATATGTACTGTATGTGTGCATGTACGTATGTGTGAATGTTTATGTATGTATGTGTTGGCCTGGGCATGTGTATATGTCTGTGTATATATGCCTGTTTGTTTGTGTATGTACATATGTGTCTGTGCATGTGTGACTGAGTGTACAGAAACTGACTATGTATGTGCGTGTGCATGTGCGGTAGTGAGCATGTGCGTGTGTGTGTGTGTGTGTGCATGTGCGGTAGTGTGCATGTGTGTGTATGTGTTATCAAAGAGCCCTCAGCATTGGTTCCCTGATCCTCTGCAGTGAAATGAACACACATAGCATGTCAGACTGAAGCAGTGGTTTTATTCAATTTGGGCGGCTTCCCTTCCAGGCTAGAATGTCATGAATAACTTGGCTTATTTGAGCATTAGAGTCCAATCACAGGAAGAACACAGTGTGATATGCCTGCGTGTAATATGCGCACAGTATGCAAGCTCACGCATAGGGTAAAAAGCCAATCAGATTAATACATGGCTGGCCATGTTTCCAGTTGAACACGTTTCCTTCGCTGTAGACCTATAGTTAATTCTGGTTAAGGCAGCTTTTTATTTTTATTTAGTTTTTTTAATGCTCGCCTCTCATTTTATTTGATAAAAGACTTTACTTAAATTTTATGAATTTAAGTGTTGCTCACAGGGGCTTGCATTATTAATAAAGATCCTTTTCATTTAGGCAGAAATAAATATAAGCCCCTTTCAATTCATCTGCGAAAGCTGATCGTTCCCCCGAACCCCACTCCTGTAAGAACCGCACCCAAGAGAGAAGGAGTCTGAAGGTTGGGGAGGGAGGAGCACCTGAGTCCTTCTTCCCTCTTGTTTTTTTTTTCCCAGAATTCCCCAGGAGAGAGGTCAGAGCAGCCAGACTGGGGAAGGGACGAGGCCATGTGTTGAGCTTTTGATGAATGAAAAGGATTCTGCCAACTTAATTACACTGTAACCCCTCAATAAAAGCAAGGCCACCACTGATTAACTGGTGAATAATTGGCCGCTGATTGATGGCTTCTTTGCGCCTAGACGCTGAGGGGCTGGATAAATAATTATTTTGCCTTTGGGCCTCTTTGCTGGCCACCGCTGCCTCTAATTTATGGATAGGACCCCTCCCCCTTTCCCTTCTATGCTATGAAAGGGGGGGAAAAAAGCTTTCCCCCCCATCTGTGACTGCTCCGACAGCCCGAAGGCGTGGCCTCGTCACCTCACAGCTGTCTGTGTTTAGCAAACACTCGCACCTTGGTGATAGCCGGAGTGAAAGGGTAGCCCCTCTGTGGGGCTAATTCCAGGGCCCTGGTGAATGAGCGCTCGTGACTCGATGCTATTACTGCTGCAGGTTGGAGTTGCGGTGACCATGTCTGTTTCTTCTTTTTTTTTAACCAAAGTACAAAAAAATGACCTTTTACACCATAAACTATCATTCTTGATCCAGTGTACCTATTGGTTACAATAATCAGCACCACCTGATTGATACACAGGGGGCTTAATTATATTCTACAATTGGAAAGATTAATACCTAATCATACTTGTGCTGCAACACTCATCACAACCTCTGTTGCCAATCTGTGAGAGCTCCGGCAACCAGAGCTAAACTTGAGGGGGCACCAGATTGACCAGTGGGGTTCATTGGTGGGCGATGAGGTGCAGTCCTCTCTGCTGCCTGTAACCCCACCGTTCCTGAGCAACATTCAGGCTAAGCATGTGTCACCTGGCAGGGCTGCTGGCTAAGGTCAGCACTGGTACAGTCTGGATTCAACGCTGGGATGTATGGCCCATCTGTGGCGAGAACAGTGCCTTATCAGGGTGAGCCACCCAGCAGCCCTGGAAAAGCCACCCTCAAAACAAAAGCCGCTTAGGTTAAACTCAGACAAAAATGGTTATAAAATATTTTAAAAATGTAAAATACTCCAAAATAGCATTTTTATATTTATATTTTTGAGGAACTTGCTCACCTATCATCAGCATTGTTCTAATGTAATCATGCTAAACAAAGTGGTAAGGAGGGTTTTTACGTAACATTGACTGGCTCCACAGGGACTGGTAATGAAAGTCAGGGAGATCTGTGCAGATGGGGTGAATGTGGTCTGGCATTTGGGGTGATGTTGTTTGTGGTGAAAGGAAAGGGACTTTGATATGGCTCAGTAGCCTCTCCACTCACATCAGCGCGGCATCTGCAGCGGTGTTGCCGGCGCTAAGCCGTTGTAACACCACAGAGGTCTAACTGACGCACTGAGAAATACAAACGCCGACATCGATCCACAACACACCGCCTCTTTCCCTCCATTTCTCAGCAGATTCCACCCTGCTCCTCTGTGTCAATCACTTGTAATCCTGTGTGTGTGCGCGCGCATGTGTGTGTGTGTGTAAGGAGGGGGTGGTGTGAGGCATATAGTACTAAAACCCCTATAGATTGGTTACATTACAGGTTTTCACAGAATGGCGATAGAGACACTGGGGATTATATTGCTTTACATATGGATAAATCCACAGAGATTCATTATGAAGGAATGCAAAGAAAAATATGTGAATTCTGAACACTATTCAACATCTTCTAGACTTTTGAAGTGACATCTCAAACAAAGAGAGATAACTTTGTGAGTTGCATTGATCAAGTCATGTTGATGTGCCTGTTCCTTTTTACATGAGCGTGTCTTGTACAGTGGGCAAATATGGTAGCTGAGATGTCCAAAGATATCCAAAGAAACACAATGATAGCACAAATACAAATCAGGAAGTTACCAAATAACAAAACACAAATACAAATATGGAAACACAATGACAAAAAAAACACCAGTTTTTTTGGTCTTAAGCGAACACTTCCATTGTCATTTTTCTGAAATGCAGCACGTTACTGTAATGTTTTTGTGCTCTTTGATTTGCATATTTCTTCACAATTTGCAGTTGCATTGAAATTTGTGTTTTTTTCTTGTCGTTGTGCTTCAAAGATTTATTTTCTTGTTTCACGCTTTTGTATTTGCAGTTTTCTTTATTTGCTGTCGTTTTGTTTCCATATTTGTATTTGTGTTTTGTCATTTGTTAAGGTGTTTTTGGATTTGCATTCGTGTTGTGATAATGTCGCAGTGCTTTAAATGTCTCAGGCAGTATAGGCGACTGCAATGAGAAGAATAAAAAATAATAATTAGGGATGGTTATTTTCAATTATTTCACAGATCCAGTGACCTCATATTGTGCTCGATTACAAATCGATTCCTAGCATGGGGAAGGATCTATTTTTAGAACACGTCTTGGCCAGGTGGCAACAGAACAAACATACAATGGCTTGGCTGAATACTCTGATTGGCTGGGACATGTGCTTTCTTTTTCTACGTATGTCTGGCTATGAAGTGGCGACTTCAAAATTTCCATAACCATTCTAAATTAATGTGCATCAGTCTGACTAAATAAATTGGACATCTGTAAGAGCAAGCAAGCCAACAGTTACAATATCATACTTGCAACAGTGTCAGCTTGATGTCCATGAATAACTATAGAGAGAGTAGTTAGTCTAGTTATACTGTAGTTTGATTACGTTTATAGTTTAGCCTCTGTTTTGAATATGATTCAGCAGTTGGCTAGCTAGCTATCCATGATAACATTTTGCTGACCATTTTGACTTAAAACCAAACCGAATTTAAATATTACAGTAGGTAAACCGGTTGAGGTAGCTACTAGAAAGACATGTTTGTTTCTGGGTGGTACAGGGTATTGGATATTTGCTAGAATACTTTAGTAACATCCCCATTGCAATGGGATAGCATGTTTTGTAATGCATGTTTGTATTACAATTGTGGACAGTAGTAAATCTGCCTTGCCCTCAGGCTAATTTCCCTCAGTGTGAGGCATTCAAACTGCATAATGCTCAGCCCCTCTAACACTATCGCACTTATATAACAGCTTACCAACAAAAAGCATGATTGCAATCAAAGCATGCATTTAAATTATGTATTTGTTTTATTCTGTTCTTATTATATGAAGGAATATTTAACGTGTTTCTTTTTTTGCATGCTATGTACTGAATTAATAAATGGAGCCAAATTCAAATACATAGTTATATGTGCATAGATCAATCCATTACTTGTACGCATCCCTATTAATGATTAGTTACTTAATCATCCAACAGCTCTGCAGTACATAAAGTATGAATCTGTCTAAACTAATAGCTACTGTAAACTGTGACTCTGTTGAAAAAACAGCCTTTTCCTCAATTCCTGATCTCCCTTTAATTTAAGTAACAGGTGTGAATCTTAACAACAAAAGAGATTAAAAGCATTAAAATGCCTGAATCAAGTCACAGAAAAGAAATTGGCACAGGCTAGCAAGATCTCATTTATTAAAAATCTGAAAAGTCTCACTTACACACACACACACACGCACGCACGCACACACACACACGCATACACACACGCACGTGTGCACACACACACACACAGACAGAGGCTCTTATCTCTCTTGAAGTTGTGCTGTGGCACTGTACAGACAATGAAACATTCTGGAGCAAAACGTAAGAAAAAATAAATAAAGAAATAAAAAAACAAGTAAGACAGTTTCTGAGATTCAGTGGCTTCTCCACTTACAGGATTGTGGGTAGATATTGTTTTCTCTATGAACGGGGAAGGATTTCATAGCTGTGATGAAGTTAAAACTGATAGGAGTGTTGCTTCATAATTCTGGGGATCGCTTGGTGCTCAAAGATGTTTTTCAAGCTGCTGATATGAACCCTTTCAGAAACGTAACACATAAATATATAAAACAAAGGCTTGCATTTTTACTGCTTCAGTACGCATGAGTGAAGAGAGGGAGAGCGAGAAAGAGAGAGAGTAGGCTGGATTTCAATTTTTTGAATTAAATATGAGCACAATTCCAAAAAAAAAAAAAAAACTTGCCAGAAAGAAGAGAGAAGCAGTGAAAAGATGTAGAGGGCTTTGCTTCTATATGTGAATTTGGTTTTAAAAAACAGCACTCTGTTATCCAGCAGGATGGGAAGAGAGGAAAAATTAGTGATACTCTGGGATATAAGGCAGCAAAGAAAAGCGAAGGAAGAATGAGTGGGCAGAAAAGGGAAGGAGAGAATGAATGACAGGAAAGAATGAAGAGAGCGATGAATGTTTTTTTTTTTTTTTAAAGTGAATACCAGTGGGCATAGAATGCTGGTGTGTGTGTTTATGAAAGAGAGAGACAGAGAGAGAGAGAGAGAGAGAGAGAGAGAGATTGATACTTGCCCTCTCCTCTTATCTGAATGTGATTTATAAGTCAATGCGAAGTAGGCCGACAGCAGCAGTCAGAGCCTTGATTCCTTTCCCCCTGTGGAGTGCACGCGCCATTTGGGTTGAAGGCAGAAAAGAGCAGTGGGGTGTGGGGTGTTGGGGGGGGGGTGGGGGGGGGGGGGATGGGGGGGGGGCGTTGAAAATGAACGGTAAAGTGCACATCTGTCAGCTCTGTCAGTGTGGACTCAGGAGCGCGTGATGTGCCCTCCAGTCAAGGGTAAAGACTTCCCACTGTTCGCCAAGGAGCGGGTGGGGGTGAGGAGGGGGCTGTCTGTCTCGCCCCTGGAATTCCTACATCAAACCCTACACAACTGCACTGCTCTACCATCGAATAATGGGTCCTTGGTGTTTACCGCTGGAGAACCGCTAGCTAACCCCATGCAAAAACACAAAAATCGCTGGGTCACTGCTGCTTTAAAGCCTTCTGTAGCGTCCTAATTGCTAGAAGCTGCGAGAGTCAATGCTGCGGAGTGATGCTGCTCCTTGCTTCACTTCTGCCTGCAGACTAGGTGATCTGAGAAGAGAGGTTTCAAATGTTCAGACCCTCGGAGGGATGGAAGTACATTTGAAACTCTGCCTCTGTAGCGTGGATCCGGTGAGGTGTGAGAGCTGTCTGGCAGTGTGCCTCTCCAAGTCTGTGGAGAAGAGAGGAGCTCGAGTCACAGTAATGACTGGGGAGCCTTGTGATGCTGGAAAGAAAACTGTTTGAAGTGCGTGGGTGCTCTGGAGTGGAGGAGTAACACCAGGGGGCGCTGTTTGACTTAATGGCAGCATGTCTCTGTCCATCATGAAGACACTCGGTTATTATTATAGTATTTATTTACCTAGAGCAGCAAAATGAAGGCAGTTATGTAATACTAAGAATCCAAACGAAAACATTTGTTTAGCAATGCTTAAAATACATCCATTTATAGCCTGTCTCCACATGTTTTAAAAGGCCGTATATGTTTATGGAATATGTAACAGTTTTGAAGGTTGTGCATGTCTCTGAAAGTACTTGAATGTTTGAGGCATGAATGGCTGGGCATAATTTATCTGGGATGAGATTTCAAACACACACACACACACACAAACACACACACACCAGTGATAAAGATATCCACCATGCCCCTCCAACAATGGAAGAATCACATTCTTCTTAATGACAAGTCATCTGCACCCATCTTTGTTTCTGAAAGCCCCCCCCCCCCAACCCAACCACATCACCCACACACACACACACACACACACACGACTGGGTTATTTTGTTTTGTCAGCTAGTTCCTTTTGATGAGCCTCTCTTCCTATACAAATCTTTCTCATTCTCTCTCTCTCTCTCTCTCTCTCTCTCTCTCTCTCTCTCTCCCTCTCTCTCTCTCTCTCTCCCCCCCTCTCTCTCCGCTCTGAGCTGGGATTGTCAGTTGAGTCATATCAGCACCCAACTCCATTTTCATGCAGATCCCCCCACTTTCGCCTCGAGCGCCCGAACCCCGCCACAGCCGAACAGCTGGCTCCATTAGCATGAGAATGGGGAGGTCTTTTCTCTCCAGCGCTAATTCTGCAGAAATAAGGTGATAATCAAGGGCCTGAAAATAGGCAAAACAAAGTACGATAGGTGCTTTGTTTGATTAATGCATGTGGAAATATATCTTTTTTTTTCTTTACCCATGCATGACAGAGAAATCTAAAAAAAAAAAAAAAAAAAAATCTACCATTGTTGGTAAGCTTTTTACATCCGTTCTCGTGAAGAGAGAAGGTTTATAGCTTCTGCATACATTCTCATGGAGGGAGATGGTTTCGTTTTATTTTCTTTCTTTCTCTCTCAGGGCTGATGCTTATGCCACAAATGCAGACAAAATGACAAGAGAGCTGCAAATGAACATCGTTAGCGCCCTGGCAGTCTGGCAGAGCGAATGACTTTATTTTATTGTTAGGGACAAACGAAAAGGATTCCCTAAGCTGGCTTTATGTTTACAGCCTGATCTGATATAGGTCTCTTTTACGTGTCTCATATCTCAGCATTATTTCATCGTTTAATTAGTACTTTATTGCTTTCGGTTCCTTGTTTCTATTTTGAATGCTGCACAAAGCCATGCATGTAAACAGAGAACTTAATTGTACGGTGTTCACTGGGGAAAACAGGCTTTTCCCCCTGTCATTCTGGGTCTAACAGCATCGTGACCTGAAACAGGACCCTCAAGTGGACCACAGTAGCCCCCCCCCCCCCCCCCCCCCCCCCCCCACCGCCCTCTCCCCAAACCACTCCCCTCCTCCCACACCCAACGTCAATTATTTTTCCTGTCTGTTATGTCATTAATATTTATCCAGTGTAATACCAGCTGGGTTTAATACCACTGTTTGGCTGTGTGGGTGTGAAGAAATTATTCCTGAATAACTAAAGATAAACAACAGCTCCCCATGTTTTATTGGTAACCAATAAATCCATCAGTAAACCAGTTACTGTGTGTCACAGGCAACTGGAATCAATGGAGTGGATGTAGTACTCATTACAAACATTTAGTAATCGCTTTGGAACAAATTCCTGCTAACTTCTTTTGCCAATAGAGACTGTTAACTCATGCCACTGGGTTTTGGCGATCCATTGGTGAAGGACTGTAGCACAGGACCAGTTACAATTAAGAAGTAAATTGAGGAATGGACAGTAGGTCTCGGTGAAGTATTGTTGCACAGTACACTTAAAAAGCAGTGTGACATAACTTTCTCATTCTTAAGGAATTTGTTGCTGCTACATAAGGACAGATTCAATTTAAGTGTTGTGCAACCATAAATAGTGAAGTAATTAATATTTAATTAACACTGTTATGACAAATTACAGCTGGCTACAGAATGAACGTATACCTGGTTTCTCCACAAATATCACCATGTTGCATTTTGCCTTAATTCCCTGCAATTGTACAGACCAAGAACCTTTTGAAAGTAATTCAAAGGAATGTGGTGTAGCCTCCAGATAAGGGAAGTGAGAAATTGATGGTAAGATCTGATAATGCTAATAATGGTGTAATTCATACATGCAAAAATTATGTGTGTCTCTCTGATGAATCTGTTGGCTTGGGATACCAGTATATGGCTGCTTGATGTTTAATGGTGGGTGGAAATGTGGTCAATAGCACCGATAAGAGGAGAGAAGACCGAGATGAAATTTTGTCTGAGGACACTGATGGCGTAACCTTGAGCTAAGTGCTTTTTCCCGTAAAATAAAAAAAGGTAGAAAAAAATAGTGACTGCTTAAATGGGTTCATGAATTTGTGAGTTGCCTGGGAAAAAAAAAAAAAGGTCAGCCAAATCCAGAGCAGTGCCTGAGCCAGCCGATCAGCGTCATAAATCAACGTGTCACCGGCGCGAGACCGCGGCGCGCCCCGCTCCGCGCCGGAATATTAAAGTGCGGGCGCGTCGCAGGCACGCTCTAATTGAACGCCTGCGTGGAGCGATGAATCCCCAGGGGAGGGGGGGTGGGGAGAGGGCCCGAGCGTGCACGTTCTCAATGGGGCCGGGATGGAGCTCCTCTGTTTGCCTAAACCCCAATGTGGTGCCACTGAGTCAGAGCCCGCACCCCTGCCAAACCCCAAATAAACCGGCTAAGGGAGATACCCTATACCCTGCTGAGACGCTATACAAAAAACATGCTCAGCTTCAATGGGGGCGGATGTGTTGTGGGGGGGGGGGGGGGGGGTGTTAAGGTGGGGATTGATGCTCGGTAAAAGTACTGGGACTGGGGAGCATCGGGGAGGGCTAACAGCAACGCAGCGCTGTTTCATGTTCCAGAGTGCCGGGATGCAAGGGAAGAGTGGGGGTTGCCTTATCCATTTGATTGTACCCTCTTAATATGTTTTTAATTCGTCTGTCTACTGCTTGCGGAGAGCAACATAAAGATGGTAATTAAGAAATAATTAGGGAGGCTAAAGGAATCTTTCTCAAGCGAGGAGGGATGCATGTGTAAGTGTTCGAGCCTGTCAGAGAGGCACACGCACACACAGCTGCCTCATCCTTCCCTGCTGCCCTGCTCACTCACCCCCTCACTGTTTGCCAGCTTTGGATACTGTCAGTTTTATGAAGGATTTCCATTTTTTCGGGTTATTCCATAGGATTTCGAAGGATACGTCTCATCTTTGTGTGTTGGCAAACTAATTAATATAATTTTTTTTTCTCCTCTATCCCTTTCAGGCAAATATTTGTTTCCTCAGATCTAAATGAGGCTAGGCATCTTCTTGGCTCTGTGTGCTCCCTCCTGTCAATCACATTCTGGGTTGCCAAAATGCAAACTCCCCCCAAAGCACCCCCACCCTCACAAACACCTATAATTTCAATGAGAAGGCAGAAGTCCTCTTTCTGGTTGGAAGGGGGGTAAAACCATATGAAACCATATGTTTTTCTTAATGGCAGTGAGCTAATTTCTGGAAGCATCCATTTCATTCTAGATATTTGAAAAGATCTGTTTTTTTTTACCATTCTCAGCATGCATATGAATTCAGTCATGCGAATGTCGACGTGCGTCTACAATCCCTTTGGACTTTGGGCTTGCTATTCTTTTTCCACGCTCCATTAAGGAATGTGAAGAAAGTCATTCCATTTAGAACCTTGCTCTTGTAATGGCAGTTTGATTCAGCCAATCAGAAACAGGCTGGTTAACATCAGTGTGTGATGAGGTTCTTCTCATTTGTATCCATCTGTTCCACAGAGCATCATAATGTGCACAATAAACCGGTTTGCCTTCCGTCACCATATCTAGGCTGGAATAATGCTTGGACATCCTTCTTTGTGTTTACCTGAGCACAAACAAAGGCTTGCTCTCTTCTCTCTCTTCTCCATTGTTTCTTTCTCTCTCTGATGTGTCTCGTTTGCATTTAGTGGATTGTGATTTGTGTACTCTTCACTCTCTCCTCTGAGTGTAAGTTGAATTTTCCTAAGTCTAGTTTAAAGTGAATAAAGTTAGAGTGAGCCAATCCTCAGCTTCCCGTGTGGGAGGGACTGCGAGGCTCCAGGGTTAGAGAGAGTGGGAGTTACTTTGGACACTGAGCTCCAAGTGCCTCCAAGTTTATTCTCTGTTCTTGTTTGGCGAGGATAAAGCTTGTGCGAGTGGTTTCCCACCCTGTTGGTACCCCACCTACACCCTCTCCCTGCAATAAACAAAGCTTGTGTTGTGCAGGCGAGTGCTTGTCTGTAATTTGTGTTTACTAACTGGAAGAGAGGTAGAAGAACAACAAAAATAAGTGTGCGTGCGTGTGCGTGTGCACGTGTGTGTGTGTGCGTTTGTGTCTCTGTGTGGATGTGTGAGTGTGTGTGCGTGTGTGTGCTTGTGCGTGTGTGTGTGTGTGTGTGTGTGTGTGTGTGTCAGAGGAGAATGGATTTGAGAATGCGAGCTCTCACAAGATTAGGGGAGAGCACATCACTGAGGTACAGAAAAGGAAACCCTGCTGAACGTGAAGAGGGCCTTGTCTCCAGGACTTAACAGGCAGCTATAAATTACCTGCTCTTAAGCCTTTTTGCAGAATATCCTGGATTTTTTTCTCTCTCGTATACACTTTTTAAATCCCTCCCGTGACTTATGTTTCTTTCTTTCTGCTTTTTTAAAATTTCCTTGTCCTCGGCTCTCGTTCCATTTCTAATTTATGCCAACTTTATTTTGAGGGCGCGCGTAACCGATCCTGTCTTTGTTAGGTTAATTAGAGGCAGTAGTTTTGACCGTCTGAGGCATAATCTTCTCTTGCCCTGGCTGGTGTACAGCTTTAATTACAGCTTGTAAGTCATTTTTTTTTTAAAATATAAATGCACACGAGGGCTACCCCCACCCCCATCCTCCGCCACCGTCCCACCTCCACCCCTCTCCTCACCCTCCGGCGGAGGCCAGATTAGGCCCACGGATAGGTAGGGCCCTTGACGTGTTTGGGGAGGAAAATGGGATTTAGGGGGTAAGAAAGAGGGAGAGGGGGGGGAGAGAGCGGTAATTCTCAGAGTTCTCTTTCATGTCCTCTTATCAGGAGCGATGTATAGACAGGCGGCGAGCCTTAATCAGAGTGCCTCCGCAGCTCCGTCGATAGCTCCTTTATGGGATTTTTTTTGCCTCCCTCTCTCGTGCTGCAGGTAATCTCCTAACCGGAGCGCAGTGAAAGCGCTCCTAGGGGCAAAGATTTAGGAGAATTCTCTGCGACTCCCCTCATTTTGAGACGTTTTTTTAATATTTTTGCTCCGTCCCAAACTCACTGTGTCTCTCTCTCCCTCTCTTTCCCTTTCATCTTCTATAACTCACTCTCCTCTCTTTGTAAACAATTACCCCCACTGTATATCTTCCATACATTTTTCAATAGTCTCATTCCTCCAAAGTGAGGGGGGTCGGGGGGGATCCTGGTGGAAGTTCAGTGAGCCATCAGAAACCAATCCGGAGATCTGGGGGAGACAAGGCAGTTTAAACCAAATGTATTTTAATTGGTAGCACCCCCTCATGCTTGCAGTAGGCAGAAGCTTACTGCAGCTTTCATCGGTTTGTCTCTAGAGGTCATGACCATGGGACAATCTGATCCTTACCTGAGAGGGCAAACAGCAGCCTGGTTAGCCCTTCTATGAAAGTGGGTTGTGCCAAGGGTGCTGGAATCCTTTCAGAAGTGGGTAGTCCAAACACACTGAAAAAAAACAACAATAGTAAGGGTGTTGAATGTGGGGGTCCCACCTCCCAGCACCCCAGGGTCGTACCCTTGTGTGGTGTCCTGGTGTCCTGGAGCGGCCTTCTGAAACCCAGGGGAACGTGGAAGGCCATACACCCACAGTGTACCGCAGCTAACCAGAATGAATCACACCACTTTAAAATCATTGTTATGAGTTAAGCGGGAGCGTCACTTCTCAATTTGACCTTGTTCCCACTTCCCTCATCAGCATCTGTTCAATGCTGTTTGAATACTTTTAAACTTTGAAAGCCTCATTTTTTCTCGAGTAGCAAACTGTTACTGAAACCTATAAAGGGTGTTTATGGACATGATACAGTGGGAATAAAAATGCTGTGGGAAGAGAACTAACATTAATAACACTTTAAGGCATGTTCCAGTAATACTCCCCTCTCTCTCACACACACACACACACACACACATACATAAGGTGGCGTGCTTTCAGTGTTTGTAAGAGAAGGTTCCGTATCTATTGGGTCACTTTGAGCTGCTGGGTGAGGGAAAGAGGGAAAGAGGAATGATAACTGTCATATGGCTGTTGTGAAATTTTAAACATGGATATCTGCAGGCAGTCTGCAAACAGTCTTTTTCTTTCCTATAGTAACCTACTTAAAATGGTTTACTCACAGTAATGCAGTATTTTGTTAAAGGAAAGAAATATTTCCCTTTTTCAAACCAGTGCAAATAGAGGAAACCTGCCTGTGTGTTATGCTAAGGACTTATAAATGGCAAGATATGTCACATAAATATTACTATGAGGAAGGTGCGTAATTCTAATCAAGAGAGAGTGTTGGTTGGAGTTGTGGAGGTGGAGGTGGAGGTGGGGGTAGGCATTTCCTCTGAAAACGCAGATTTGTGTTGACTTGTAAATGGTGGTGTTATTAGAAAAGGGGCCTTCCACCCACTGCAAAATAACTCAATTTATTTAGCTGTGTGTACAACATGAGCCTTTTTGTTCCATGCGACCAGTGATATCTATATTATTAAAGTGCAAATGACATTCAGCTCGACGTGATAATCAAAGCCTCTGAAAATGTAGCAGGTCTGGGTATTTTTGCAGCGCACATGGTTCTGTGATTACTCCCTAGTGCTAAAGTAACATAAGGAGCTATCCATCTATATCACATGCAAAAAAGAAAAAAAAAGTAAAACATACAAATTCAATATATCCAGTTCCCTGGCTTGATATAATATACCACAGCTCCATGCATGCACACTCATAGTAAATGTTTCTCGAACACAGCTCAATATATTTTCATTGATACTAATGTAGTACTTTATTGTTTATGTTTTTTTAACAGAACACATCTCAGCTTAGGCTGTATGTTATCTTAACAAAAATACGTTTTCAGCGTACAAAAAATGCCAAGTTACTCATGCATACAAATCACTGTCTATAAGTCATTAACGCTTGCTAAATCTACACCTGCCATAAACAGTATTGGTATCAAAATAAGGCAAGTTACTGCAAACAAGATTGGCTATCTGAGCTCACACAAATTAAACAAGCCCTATTCCAAATCAATGCTACTCAATGTTTCCATAAAGCATTTAATGTAACTACAAAATAATGAGCTTTAGAAATTCCTATATCTATGGACCCAGTCCAACGTATCTTACAAATTTGAAGATCACCATGAACATGCATTGCTTTGTCAAGCAGCCGATTTTTCTACATAAAATAATAACATTTGTGTGAAGAAAAAGGGTCACAGAATGTTATTACCACTTGTGGTCAAGAAGATACGTCTATAGGGGAGAACCAGCAGAATTGTGAGAACCACACCCATAGATAACAAATTCAGTATAACCCAACCCAACCCCTTGCCTCTTGTCCCAAAAATACCAATTATCATAAGCCACGCCCAGTCTGCTAAGTGCCACACCATTGACTGCGCCCATGCACCGTGTGACATTGATTCCGGAAAACAGAAAGTGTCCGGTACTTCATAGGGGTGTGCACCTCAGGCTTCACCACAATAGGGTACGATTTCAATTCTTGACATAACAGTTTGCTATTTGACAATATCACAAATTTTTTGCACTATGATCCAAAATGATCGGATATAGTACAAAACAATCAATATGATCCAGCTGTTTTACATACAACCAACATAAGGTTAAGAGTACAAAAACCTATTGATGTCACATTTAACAGAAGGAATGATGAGGAGGCTGAGTTGGAAATGTAAACAATATTGTTGGCACTTTTGCTAAAGTTCAAACCGTTATATGATAATGGATATACATATTTTGATATGATTCATAATGATACAAATTGATTTTTGCATGTTGTATGGATTGGATCAGATCGTTCTCTTTGAATGAATACATTGATCCGGATTGATGTATTGTTACCCCCCTAATACATAAAAGCACCGAATTATCAAATATTTGAGCAAAATCGAATCAATTTCAAATGAAGATGCTTGGAAACTTTGGCTTGTTCTTGTTTGGTGTCAGATCAGACATTAGATTGAAAGGCATTTCTTACAGTATGTCTATAACTATTAAACTGCCTTGTAAATATTAAAAAATACAAGTGCTTTTTGTTTTATCATTTAGGTTTTTTTTAATATGTCATGCTCAACACAAAAACTGCATGAGCAATGATTACAGCAGTAGTGACAGTATTATGGTGATAATTATATGTCAAAATTGTTTGTCAATTAACATTTGTATTTCTGTATAACCCATGCAGTTAGAAAACATATTAATGCAAGACATGAAGCTCAAAAATACTTTGTTCCGAAAATGCAGTGTCAAGTAGATGTACATCAGATAAGGGTCAAATAATGTATTTGAAACTCCTTCACCTCTTAGACACCTGTAAAACTAAATATTTTCAAAGAAACATCCATTTTCACCGAGATCCAAGGCAAAATTTTTCTTTCATATAATTTTGACTTTCGGCTTGTGACATGTTTTGTTGAAAATTCTCACGGATCTCTTGGAACATTTTAAAATTTTACTGCCTTCTAAAGGGTGGAAGCACTTCAAATGCCTGTTTGACCCAGGTCTGTTTGACGCGAAGCTGATTCCCCACATTCTTAGAAGAGTGAATGAAAATATGAAAGCTGAAATACTCGAGCAGAAAGAAAGCACCTCTTAGAGGAAGCGCATTGGAAAGAGTAGACATTAAAAAATCAAATTAATTTATCCCGAACAGGATTTTTAAATGACAACTGTCAGAAAAGCCTTCTATTGCCAATTATGCGAGAAGACGCATAATGACTACTGCTCCATTCACCTATAATAATAACTTGCCAATGATGACAGCAATTACTGGAGAGGCATACTGTTTTAGAACTCAGAGAGCTTTCCCTGTGAAAGGAGTTTGTGTCTGTAGAATTGAAGCAAAGAAATGAGAGAGATTTGGTAAGGAAGATGTGAGACTTCAGCAGAGACTGTTCATCACCAAGGCCACTAAGCACCCGACATCTATGTCATGGTCTATTTAACTTGTTGGGTCTCATGAGTCCCTGCCATTGACCTTGTTGTTCAGCAAAGCATGGACAGTATATAGGCATAAATAGACTGATGACTTATTGTTTGGTGTCATTGATGTGTCTGTCTTCAGATAGTGAGATCTGTCCAGGAAGTCACTCTCATCCAAAGCGAAGTTAAGGGAACATCACAAGGTCTGATGTCAATGTCAACGCCAACCATTACCCTAATATCAGCATGAACCTTCTTGAAGAGAATGTTTTTGAATGTTGCAAGTTACTTTTTTTTCAATTAATATATGCATTTAGAATTTTGGCCATTTCTGCATGTCAGGACCACCCATTGATGCCCTATTGTAGTGCCATGAGTATTAATTTGAAAAGAAATATATATATATATTTTTTTTTTTTTCAATCAAAAGCAAAAGTATTGTATGCCAACATAAAAAAGTGAAATTGGAAATTATATTTTTGAACCATAAAAAAACAAACAAACAAAAAAACTCTTCAATTGCATTATAGTAACAAACAATTTCATTCAGTTGGTGTTTGCAAGCAATCATCATGCTTCTTTGATCAAAGATATTGTTTTTTCTTGCAATTTTTTCTTTGTTCTAGCTTTTTTTCTTCTTCTTTTTACCTCTTTAAGTTCTGCCTCTGTTTTGACATGGCAGGATTTAGAGGAGGGAGGCGTGTCTTCAGTCATTCCATTGCTAGGGACTGATGGATAACAAAGCCATCATTAGCATCAGCCTTGGTGCAATGAGTCATCGCTCATTCTAGCAGGGTTGATGTTAGTTATGACCTTGTTAATAACACGCTTTACTTCACTTTTGCTTACATTTTCGATAAATAAGTAAATACTCGGAGTACTAAATTAATGCCATGAACATTTTAATCAGTGGTTTGCAAACTTTTAGTGGATGTAGTTCAATGCCCGCAGATGCCTGTATTATGTGTTGTCCGCCTGTACTTTGTTGACAATTGCATTTGCCTGTTATGGTCAGTAACATAGTGTTGGTGAGGGCATTAGGACACACATGGTCAGTGCTTTGGTCTGTTTCAAGTCAGATTATTTAGTGGTCACAACAATTAGTTCTTCAGACCCTTTCTAGAAACATGCATGAGTATGTTGACAGTCAGTGCATCAGTCAGAAGCTAGTATGTTTTAAACAGCTCTGCAATGATTCTCCATTATTTCTCAGTCCAACATCAGGGTATGATTGGGTGCTGATGACAGGCTGTCCTTCAATTGGGGGCCTTTATATGCTTGTGCCGTGGGGGTGGGGACGTGCAATCAGCTGAGACCACTGTGGCCAGACAAGCAGCTGTCACCTCTCTCTCTCTCTCTCTCTCTCTTTAAAATAAAAAAAGACTTCCAATAATAAATATGATAATGATTCAGAAAGCAGAGGGCCCCTGTTCCGAAGTGTGCAGTCTTTACAATTTCATTTTGTTTACGCTTTCAATTCCTGCTCAATTCTATCTTTAATAAAGCAATTTTTGCTTAATAATGCAATTTCCATCGTCCCTCCAACACATTTCTTCTCCCTTTGACAGGTTATAAACCCTCCGCAAACAAATTCCAGGCCTTGAGACATGGCGATAGGAATCCTGGCATAATTGCTGTCAGGGAGCATAATGCTGTCTCTTTGTTTATAGGTGCTAGCGCCGGACTTATTATCTTAGCGCCACAACAGTATTTGCTAATGGCCTGAAGTGCCGTTAAGAGATCGGACAGGGTTAATTTGCGAATCATTAAGTTGCATTATTTCTTCGTTCGCAACTCATTTTTAAGGCCTCTGGCTCGCGCAATCAATGACACCCTCGCGGTCGTCGTAATTGTATAACAAATGAAGTGATATTCCTTTTGTTGCAGGTGACAAGGGAAGCGCATCGGAGGTTAACCGAGCAGCTCCCCCGCTCTCGTTCGCCGCTTAGCTGCACGCATAGCAGACGCCTCTCTCCCACTTCCTGGAATACGTTTTGTAATGCAAGTAGCCTACTGTAGGAATGCTCTAGCGTAGCCCGTTTTGATCAACTGTTCGTGTACGTATCATAACTCCGGTCATTAAGAGCGCCTATGCATTAAATCTATCTTGCCAATGTTATGTTTTTTCCCCTGTTACATTTTATCCTGTTTTAATACTCCAGCAATTTGTTTTTAAATATATGGCTTATATGCTGTAAACGGTGTGCATTTTGACATCAATTTTTCATCAGCTCCAAACAACCTTTACTCCAGATTCTTTCATGGGAGTGCGATTCGTGGCCTACTTTATGGCATCTTAATGGTTATCTTTTTTAAATTTTCTTATGAGAATGGAAAAAGCTACAAAAACTCCAGTAATGCTATTTAATAACTGTCTTACTGTCTTAAACTATTGGGGTTTGTCTCTGATAAGATTTGTTGAGTCATTGTTTGGATACCCTGTACCTACTGTAAGCTTACAATACATTCAAACATATGAATATGCGCATCACCTTCTCTATAAAATGTGTGTGTTGTGTGCAACTGTTGTCTTTTACCAAATGATGCAAAAGATTTGCATTAACTATTGAAGTGTAAGAGGATTGGATTGGCATTTGATTTAGTGAAATATGATTTGCCAGCACTAACGCTGTGATGAAACAGCTACAGGCCACATAAAACAGATGCCAGCACGTAAATACTTTAATCCAGGGAAGTTATGAAAACACATTTTCTCAGAAATTGGCAGGTTTTGAACTGTATGCTGGTCCCATGCTGTTTTTAAATTTTTTTTTTTTTTTTTTTGGACAAATGCACAAATCCTTAATTGTTCTTGTTTCGTTTACTTATGCAAGATGACCATGTAATTTACTGCTGGAATTGATGGGGGGATTTAAAGCATTTTGGGCCAATGGCTTACATGCAGTGCATGTGGGGCTGTTGGTAGTGTTCTGTAATATTCTGTATATCATTATATAGAAGAAAAAAAGGAAATTGGCTTGTAACCAGGACACTGAAGGTTTGATTTCCAGGTGCACTGCCATGGGATCGTTATCCAAGGTACTTAACTTGAATTATTACTGTAAATATCCATTCCTGTAAATTGATTTATTTATATATTTTAAAAAAATATAAAATATAAAAGTGAATGTTCCCACTTCCATAAAATCCAAGTGTAAGTCAGTAAATGACAGAGTGAGTGAGTGAGTGAGTGAGTGGGAATGAGTTGATACAGGCTCACCTACAGCCTTCTGTGTCTCTTTCACTCTCATACTGGGGATTCTGATGTTAGGTATATGGGAATGGTGTGTGGAGGCAGATAGGAGTCCGAAAAATGGAGTATGTAGGTAGAATGAGGAGAGTTGTTTTTGTTTACGTCATAATCGCACCCGCCCCTTCTAAGAAAACAGAACGGTGTTGCCTCGTGCCAGTTCCTCCTGTCATTTTCCTGTCAAATGGTTTTGCCCTGTGAGGAGCAAGGGAGCCCTCTAGTGGCAAGCAAAGGAGATGGGACCAAGTCAGGAGAAGCAACCTGAGAAAAATGCTTATTTCGTGAATGAGTGAGAGGCAATAGGATCTTGGGACAGTTGGGACAGTTTTTTTTTTTTTTTTTTTTTGTGTGTGTGTGTGAAACGAGAGCTGCCATGCAAACACTAGAAGGGGCCTCCTTCGACAGCACACTCCAGGTCACCAACAGGTTCATATGTGCTGTTCATTTGTGTATCTGCAATGAATAATGCATTTGCATTATGTACTTCTTTCTCAAATTTACTGCAGATAGAATCAATTATGAATCATGAACTGAAATGTTTTTTATTTTACACAAAATATTATTGTATAGTATACTCCACTTTTAGGTGATATATCTTTTTTTCAAAGCAATCGACTTTATTTCAAGCCCATTTGCAAGATTGCATTCAAAGGAGAATGTTCTATTTTTTCAATTAAAGAACAAAATCAAAACTGTCATTATTTCTCCCAACGGCTTCGAGGGAGGATAAGCCCAAATAAATAGACGCACCCGGTGAATATCGCTGCCTTTCAGGAGATAAGCGGGCTGACTGTTACAAACGAGAGAGAGAGAGAGAGAAAAGAAAGGGAGGGCGTAAAATCAACTTTAACCCGGCACGGGCAGCCCCCGCGCGGAGCTCCAGGCGTGTCGGACCTGCGCGGGGGCTCTGCTTTATGCAAAGCGAAGGTTGGCATTATTCTCGCGGTTCAGCTGCTCAGCGGACCGTCGCCTCGCCGTGACCGCCGGGATTAGAGAGCCCGTCACCGCGGCTGACGAGAGTTATCAAACCTGTCCTGCCTGGGGCTGACGCGCGGAGATAGGACGGCCGGGCCGCTCGCGCGAGGTCGGAGAGGCCGCAGAACGAAGCTGTCATCTGCAAAAATGAGGCTGAGGTAGCCCCCAGCTCACCGCCGCGCTGATCCAATTACACACACCCACCCTGCCACACTTTTTTATTTAAAAAAAAAAAACTATTTTTCTCTCACAAAATTAATTTCCCCGCACTAGCTCCCCCGCTAAGAGAGAGGCGTTTGTCCTCTCATCAAATAAAATTTGCATGAATAAGTACACAACTAAGAAATGCGAAGCATTTCAGAGGTCATTGTTGTTGTCGTTTTCGCTATTTTCCCCAGGAATTGTGCATGTTATTCCAGACCGGATTATGGATCTGTCATTTTCAAACGCTCGGTTTGGAAAATGTGTTGGGGCAGGGCACTCCTGGATCAGTTTCTGTGTTTAGGTTAAGAGATTTAAAAGTGTGGAAATCAAATTAACCCTCAACAGAGGCTTAAACGCCCCCACAAATAATTCCTGTGAAATATCTCTTATACAGTAAATTCTGTCTCTCCCTCTCTCTGTCTCTCTCTCCCTCCCTCCCACTCCCTCTCTCTCTCTCTCTCTCTCTCTCTCTCTCTGTCTCTCTCTCTCTCATTCTCTCTAAATGGTTACATCACAAAACACTATGGTCATTATAGGTATCATTATAGATGTTATAGTCATTACAGTGAATACTTCCTTAGATTCAAGAGCATTATGGCAGTATTCCACTGACCACTGTTACCAGGGATCACATCCCAGTCAGTTTTGGTCCTATTTTCCTGTTATTGTCAGCAAAGTCAGCATCAGCATCATATAAACTCCTGTAAACATTATAATGTGTATTGTTTGCTGATTAAAAATACTGAACTATCAAAAGGGTCGCATGAAGGCATGCATTAATCTGTGTGCGAAGTATTGTGTGTAACTTGTGTGTACTGCATGTGCGTGTGCCTGTGTGGAAAAATGTGTATGTTTGTTTATGTGTGTGTACAGTATGTGTGTGTATGCGTGTGTGTGTATGCGTGTGTGCATATGTGCATGTGTGCATGTGTGCATGCTTGCATGTATACGTGTATGCATGAGTGTTGTCATGTGCGTGTGTGCGTATGTGCATGTGTGTGTGTGTGTGTGTGTGTGCACGCCTGTGTGGACTGAGGACCACTCTGAGTGCCTATTAAAGCAAGCACTTCAGTTTGCTATTAGCATTCCTTTCATCCCATCTCTGACAACAGTTTGATCACTTGCTACTTTGAAGAAGGCAGGATTTTGTTCTTTCCTTTTCCCCCAGAAAGGAGATAAAAGATAATAGGCTCTGATTTTAGAAAGTAAATCCAAGCCTGGTTTTGTGGAAAAGAAGAAAAGGGGAGTGTGATCCAATATTGTTACTGTAATAATGTTATCAAATGCCCGTGTTTCTGTTGTGCCTGTCATACTTGTTAAAAAGGGAAAGCGAGAGAAAGAGAGAGATAAATTGAGCAGGTGTAGTTGTAATATCTGAGGCAGGCCTGTCCTTGAGTGATAGGAATTTCACTCTCACAGTTTTGTCCCACAGTACTTTCTCATCAGTGTTCTACATGCTCTTCCCACAAAGTCTGGTGCTCCCAAAGAAGGGTTCCCAATGTGTATTGATCAAACAGATAAAAGTAAAACTTGCCTCTCTTGTAGGTTTTTCAACATGCTGATTAGAAATTTTTCATTTATGCATTGATTTTAAAACCTCAGTGTGTGGCAAGATCTTTAACATTGATCGGCTAATCTATGTTAACACAAAACAGCTTAAATCGTCTATGCAATATATCTTCATCTTGGCAGCAATAAACAATAGTCGGTGTGTGTTTTTATGTGTGTGTGTGTGTGTGTGTGTGTGTGTGTGAAAGAGAGTTTGAGTTTTAATAAACTTTTTTAATACAATACAGCCACTTTCAGCAACAGCAAAAAGCAGCAAAAATACAGAAGACACCGAATCAAAATGAACAATAACAAGACACACGCTCACAAAGAATGTCATTGAGAGAGAGAGAGAGAGAGAGAGAGAGAGAGAGTGTGTATGGATGTATGTGTGTGTTTGTGTATGTGTGAGTTTGTATATTTGTGGAGAGAGAGTCAGTATGCACCTGAATGTACGTGTTTATTTGTGCATGTGTGTGTGAACATGGTTGTGAGTATGTGGTATGCGTGTGTGCGTGAGTGTGTGTGTCTTTTATTGTTTGTGTGTCTCCGTCCCCTGCAGCTGTTTGAGAGCCATGGGGGTTCACTTTCCCTTCAAGGTCATCTGTGTGTGAGCTGTCACAGTGAGAGAGAGAGAGAGAGAGGGGGGGAGGAGGGAGAGATAGAAAAAGAGAGGGAGAGAGAGGGGAGAGAGAGAGATACAAAGAGAAACAACAAGAAAGTGATGAAGTGGGAGAGAGGAAGAAGTTCAACAAAAACAAATAGAAGACAGACAGAAGAATGAGAGAGAGAACAGGAAGAGAAACAGGGTCTATTTGCATGGCTTGATCATCCTCATAAGGCCCCGTGGTATGAATGCTTGTTTCTGGTTCAGTTTGTCCTGTTGCGGTACTGAGTGAGTTGCTCATTCTGATTTAAAGCTCTGAGAGAGACATGCAGTGAAATTTAATCTCAGTGACGTGGGTCCGATCACAGAAATTCAACACAGCACATGATCATTCTCACCAGCAGACGTAACGCTGGATTAACCAGCTGGAGCTTAAATGCACTGCCGCAGTGAACATGCACAGATATTGCTGTGGAATGGTCTCTTTTCTTATTTAGATATATTCTAGATAGTTTACAGTTTACACACGCTATAAATTATATTTGTCTTAATATATTTTTTACTTTATTACCACACTGTGTCCTTTTTTTTATCTATCCGTCTTCTCCTGTCTCCTCTCCTTGGCACTCAGAATAGAAGATACCCTTTTACAAAGGGGGAACTGTGCCGGAAGTTGATAAGGAGAAGGGGCACCGCACTTTTTAATGAACGCTTTCAGTTCCGCCCCTCCCTCCATCCCTCATCCCCCCCCGCCTCCCTCCATGTGCTGAATGCTGAATAGACAGAGGGTGGTGGTGGTGGTGGGGCGGTTGTGCGTGGGTGGGGGTGTGGGGGCGGCGGTTGTGATATGTAAATGACTGTGATGAATGTCACCACCATACCCTGCGGATACAGACCCCCAAGCTCTCCCCCAGTCATGTGCCCCAGGCCTGGGGTGGGGGTGGGGGGAGCGGGGTGGTTGACTGAGAGAGACAGGTGGCTCCAGTACTGTACGCAGGCAGGCCCGCGGAACAGGCCGCCGTTCATTTATCAAAGGCCAGCCAGTGTTTGATCTCATCTGCATCACTGGTACAAGGGTGATGGCCCAGTTATTTATTTATTTCCATATTTATTCATGTATATAGCTCATTTTCTCCCTCTCCTATTGTGTTTTCTGCCTAGTTTAACACAAGAGCTCAAGACCCTGTGTGTGTGTGTGTGTGTGTGTGTGTTTGAAGGGGGGTGGGGGGGAGGGGTGCATACATGCATACACACCCATTCTTGCTCACAAACACAAACACACATGTCTGAGGGAGTGCATGCATGTGCAAGTGCACCTATGTGTGCATGCAGTTATGTGTATGTGTGTATGCATGTTTGCGTGCATTTGCATGCATCTCTGCATATATGACACTCTGCACTGTTCTTGTAAAGCATTCTGGGAGGAATACATGAAGACCTCTAATTGAATTGTATTGTATTGCATGTTTGTAAGTGCAACATATTTGAAATAATCATAAATCAATGCACAAGAACCAGACCACTGCTGAACTTGCAAAAATCCCTTGTTCAGCATTTACTTAGATGCCATGAACATATTATTAATACGAGGAAGAACAGAGCCATGCCACACGCAGTGAGGAAATATAATATAATCTCATTCAGAAATTTTACACTTTGTTCAGAGAACTGTTATTTATTTGTATATTTATTTTAATTATATTCAGTTGTAAAAATTATAACGTTATCCTGCTTCTCTCCTGCACAACAAATATATTCCTGTCTCATTATAAAAATTCACAAATAACTATATATAAAATATTATGTATTTTGCACATAGTTAAATTCAGTGCGAGAATATACAATACTAATAATATTAAATATTAAATTAATTTATTTGGATCACATTCCAGCAGAGAACAACCAAACCAATAAATATATAGTTATTAATTTAATGCATTCATATAGCACATCATATATGTTGAATTTTGAGTTATAGGTCTCTTGAGTTTTTTTGTTCAACAATGAAAAAATAAGTTTAATTGTCTTGAGTTTTAATCATTGCCCCTCAGATCCAAGTCAAGTTTAAATGTTAACATAAAGGAAACAATAATATCAAAGATGGTATAATGTCCCAACTTAGATAAATACTGTACTGGAAGTGCATCACTTTTCAATCCTGTTTAAACTCAAGATTATCATATGGTCTATATCTTGGGCCAGATAGACAGATATTTTATTCTGTTGGTGCTTTGTTTAGATGTTTGATGGGGTTTCATATTTATAATAATTCAGTATTGAAAACTGAATGTAGCAAAATGTCTGTCTTTCTGTGGAGTGTTAGGAATATCCACTCACACATAAGTGAAGCAGGGCATGTTGACAAATCTCTTTTTTGAATCAAACTTAAAGGTGATGGAAAGCAAACAAATTTAAAGTTGATGAAAAATTAACCAAATCAGAGATGTTTCTCGGCTATACTGGAAATGCCCCTTCCAACCATGTTTACATGAAGCTGATTGGTTTTACATTTGTCTGTTTTCTGTATGTTAGTTTGTTTAGTTTATGCATAAACAGTTTGGACCATAACTTGGTGAGCTGATGTAGCTGTGGTTCCTGGTTCCAAAGTGGTGGTTGATATCGCTTTGTACAGTACATGTATATATCAATCTTCACCTGTTAAAATGCATGAACCCCATCTCAGTGCCCTGTCCCTAATCCCTTGATCATTTATGCCTTTGGATGGCTCGGCCAATTAAGAAAAAGAGGAGGCCAGAGAGGAGGACCAATGGGATTCCGGCAGCAGCAACCATGAAGGACCAGCCGTAGTGGGCCTCTAGGTGCACATCAGGGCATGTTTCTCCCCGTTCCTGCAGAATGTACCTCCCTACATCCGCCACCAGCTCCTTCCAGAGCACAAAGAGGCACACCAGAGCCAAGAACAGGCAGGCTGAAAGACAGGAAGAGACAGAGCATTGCTGAGGTCAGAGCAGAAACCACTGCGTTCACAGGAACACTGCACACAACCACAGATTCTATGGAGGAACCGCGCCATCGGCTTTGTGTTACGTCTCTCTGCCATTGAAGATGAAACACCCCCTTTCATGTGACCATTAATATTCATGAGGAGGCCTGACCAAGGGCAGTTACAGTGGCGAGTGGTGGAATATTCATCAACTGTAATAAATGCGCCAGAACATGCTGGATTGCGGAAACAGAGGACAGAAGGAACACAGGAGCTGACCATCTGGTTGTGGTAGAGGTTCCTTGAGCCAACCCGGCTCTGTCAACAACCTGAGACCCAGTGACAAATCCCAGTCTGTCCAACAGAATGTGTTGATTAACATGTCAGAGGTTTGTTTCCCCATCTGATTTCTACTGATGCTTAGCCACGAACCCGGTGAAAGTGATACACTGATGCAGTGGTCTGTCTGTGCACTCTTAGTGACTACAACAACAATACCGCTGGTGCGGCTGGCACTGGCTTCATAAGCTGAATTATGTCTGCACTTTAAAAGCATGTGACTTTGCTGAGGTTTACCGGCTTTCTCTTTCTACTGATTTGTTGTTTTGCGATGGCATGCTGTCATGCATGTCTAAAGGTAGGAGCTTGGAAAATGATTTATCCCATCAGAGCTATTATGGTCTTAAAAAGACACAGCACTGTGGGGAATGCTTTTGGAATGCGCTCTCTTTCTCTCTGTCTCTCTCTCTCCCTCCTCCCCTCTCTCTCTCTCTTGCTCTCTCTCTCTCCCTCTCCCTCTCTCTCTCTCTTTCTGTCTTGTCCTTTTCTCACTAATTCGAGTCAATAAACCTTAAACTCTCATAAGCAGTATGTTGGATCAGATTGCACATCTTACAGAGTCAGTGGGGTTGCAGGATTCTTAGAATACTGCTGATGGAGAGGACTATTTCTGGCCTGCATTGGCTAGGGACTGGCACTGAAATACACCCTCTCACAAATATACATAAAACACTCACAAACTGAAATGTACACACATACAGAAACACACCGTCACACAAGTACAAACAAGTACAAGCGAACACACATGCATGCGCACAGAAACCACACACACACACATAGGCATTTAGACTGCGTCACTAAATCCAGACTGCTTCTCACACCCGCAGAGCTGTGAATGCAGCGAAACCCAATCCGCTGGGCCCAGCCCGGAGCCCATGGAGTCTGGGAGAGTCCTGATGACATACACTCTGCTGCCGTCAGTGCCTGCTGGGATACAGGCTGCTGTTTGTCTGCCACTATCATCATCCTCTCTCTCTCTCTCTCCATCTATCTATGTGTCTATCTGTCTGTATGTCAGTATTCATATTTTTTCCCAGTTTTCCCAGTTAATTATGATTTATTGGCAGGGCAACTAAAACGTCCTATACAGTGCAGTACGAACATTGTTGTGGATTGTGCTGTACTGTTGATTCAAAAAAAAAAAAAAAAAAACTATTGAGGTTGCAGTGTAGTATAATGGCGAAGAAACTGATCTTGTAACAACAGACAAACAAACAAACATACAAATGCACTCACCTGCTGTCATCAGGAAGGCTCCACCCGCCTTGTAGAGCTTGTAGCTGGTGAACGGCACAGCACAGACCAATAAGAACCCCCCAATCACGCTGGCAGCGATAGCCAAGATAATGAGCATGGTCCAGAACCCTCGGAACACTGTGGTGACAGAGTAGCATGACATCATCACCATTTCACCAATTGTTATGGCATCACAAAGTTAGAACTTGAGAAACCGCACTGTGAAAAAGATTGATGTAAAGCTTCCAAGCTAACATGCCGTAATGCTGCATCACTGTATATGAATACTGCATGTTTGTGAGGTTTTAGAGTTAGGCTGAAGAATGGGACAGAGCTCTTACCTGCTGTAGCATCGTAAGCGGGGTGAGGGACTGGTCCCATGGCAACAGGCAGAGGGAAGAGGTATCCGTGGATGCAAAACTTGGGTGCTGGTTGATTCGCTGCAAATACATCAAGAGCTAGATCAGGAACTGGCCTTACTTTGATTGTATGGGTTTCATTAGTGCAAACTATATTATCGTAAATGCCTATGAGATCAATTCTTGGTGTTTTCTTCCCCCACATTTGGCCATTTTCCTTTATGTTATAAATATGCATTTATATTTAAATGCATTCATTTATTTTTGGTTTCTGTCCTGTCTCAGTGTCAGCAGTGTAGCTTGGAAACCAAAGGGATATAGATTTCAGTCCTTTAGTGAAACAATCTAGGTATATATTTGAACATGGCACACTGATGACCAGAATTAACTCAGTAAATGATTGCCTGTACTATATTGTCCTGTAGGGCCGTTGTGTGAGCGTTTCCAGGCACTCACTGAATAGAACGGCCAAGACAGCATGGAGTGAGGGGTCCCCTTTAAACCAACACCTCCAGAAGAAGCCTTCATGATGCAACATCACAGAAAGGAGGACAGGGCCCGTTGTCACACCCACTGCCTGCAAACACAGAGATATGAGTGGAATTGAGGAAGATAGGGGAGAAAAGATGAAGGGAAAGAGTGAGAGAGACAGACAGACGGAGAGAGACAGAACTTGTTTATGAGTTGAGATTGAATAATGTTTTCAACAAAAATACATGAACCTAAACCAGACATAAGCCACATGCATGAAAGTCCTACAAAGAAGAAACAATATTGGATTTGACAAATAAAGATTCTGAAGTTGAATATCACCCCAATCCTTGCCAAATTCCACTGACTTTCTATAATTGATTTAAAAAATGTATTAATTACTTTTAAAGCTCTGCATGGCCTAGCACCCACCCATATTTCTGAGCTTTTAGTGCCATATAGTTCTGGGAGATTGCTCAGATCCTCACAGAGTGATCTCCTTACTGTCCCGTGCTCCAGACAAAAAACTAAAGGTGACGGATTCTTCTATGTGAGGGCACCCTGGCTCTGGAATTCACTCTCTGTTAACATTAGAACGACAGAGAGAGAGTTGACAGTTTTAAGTCACTTTTGAAAGAGCATTTTTTAGATTGGCCTTCGGGTGAATTATGTTTCCATTTCATGTTCTTATTTTTATTGTATTGTGTTTTTCAATATACTCTTATCCCTTTCAATGGTGTCTATGTTTTGTTGGTCTAATTTTATCTTGGTTTATTTTGCCCTCAGTATTTTATATTGGCAGGGAAAGCCTTTTGAGCACCATGTTCTGGAAAGCGCTGTATAAATGAATTATTATTATATATCTGGAGAGATTGAAATAATGTAATTTTCTCTTAAAGCATACATCTCTTAGAGCATTTCACTGTGTTTAGTGCTATGTTTAGAGCAAATATTTTATCCAGAATTGATATTTGCTTGTTTTTCATGTTAGTATGATGTGTTATCACACATGTGACTATCTATAATAAAGATAAAGTATCTCAATCAATCAAAACTATTTAGTAGTAATGCTCATAGTAATGCTGACATGTTCTTGTCTCACATCAGAAGTTATAGTAGATACTTTTCTTGTCACTTAACATTATACACATATTAGGTCACATTGTAACATGATAACGGGTAGCAGTGGACAAGTAGTGATTAGGCCGTAGTCTATAGTTCCTTCACTGATGCCAAAACACTTTGAAAACACATGTTGCACTCTGACAACTGCTGCAACTGTTGCTGATGACCTCACCCACCCCAACAGCTTCCTGACAGACTGTCATTTCAGAGTAAACTCGGGCCTTTTACCAAGCTGTCATGGTAACAGGGTTCGGGGGAAATGTTCAAATCCTTCCTTATTCCGAAATGTGCATGTATTAGAAACGCCCAATGCGTTCTGCTGTGGGACTCCGGGGTGTTGACGTTGGGGTTTCTGAGCTAAACTGGGTGTGCCCCCCCTTGTGGGGTGTTGTTCATTCCTTCATGGGGAGTCTGAGTAATCGAGGCGTGCCGAGCACACGTGATGTCTGTTCCGAGTCCATTTTTCAAAACGTACAGTTGCACCCCTTTCCTCAGCTCTGAAAGCAACAGGAACTCTCTTCTTGATAATACTGAAGTACCCATGTGTGTGCATCTTTTCACCAATTAATTCTCCTTGTATCTGACAAATAGCTGCACGCATATCAAACGCCTCTCTCCCACTTCCTGGAATATGTTTTTCAATGCAAATAGAAATTGTTTGCCCTTATTGATCAACTCAGGCGTTTGTGTACATGTTATAACTCAGCTCATTCAGAGTACCTACATCATAAAATGAAATTCCATCTTGTCTATATATAAATGCTATATATATTTATGCATGCATCCATGCATACTTTGGATGGGGTGAGGTTGGGGACCCAAAGGGTGTCCACACCCTGTGTTTAAGATGGCTGAGACACCATCCATTTTCACTGCATTGTTGAAACATCTCAGGGGGACATGACGGAATGAAGCTCATACCCTCCACATATCTGTCATTGGCAGGACTTAAAAATAACTAAGCAAGGAGGAATTTAAGTGCACCAAAGTCTTCGCAGCCAAATCTCAGAGCATTATGTTGTTCCAAATGAACAAACAGGGCTATTTTGTGAGGACACAAACCAATAGGCAACAGTCCCCTGAGGATAATCCCTGCAGGAGATACTTTCCGCTTTAAAAAAACACTTCTGCTGTTTTTGACCCCTCCATCAAATTTGATTTGAGTGCTCATTTTAAGAGCTTAACTTTGTCCTTTCCTGGCTTAAAAATCATTCTAAGCACAAGGCCATTTCAGAACACGGCAAATCATTATAAAATGAACAGGCACCATGTGAAGACAATCTTTTGGTGTCCAGTGGGTTCATGGGGGGCGCCCTTTAGACCATCTTAAGCGGGAGGAACGCTATATTGACATATTAATCAGTACATTATCTACAGCAAAGTACACATGCCGAACCTACCTCTGTGCTGTTTGCCTGACCCTCCATGCTGGAGTTGACTGCTGACGGCAGCTGTCCGTAGCCCTCACAGTCATCACTGGCTAGCAACCAGTAGTCTGTCGCGAAAGCCACAAAGAAGCACAGCACCCCAATGCCCCCTACAATGCCCGCCACCAGGGCGACCACCCCTGCCTTCATCCTGAGCGTGTCTGAGAAAGCTACTGCAGCGGGGCAAGGGGCAGGGGTACTCCTGTGACAGAGGGAGGGACACAGGGAGGAAGAAGAAGGCAGGGGCACATGGGGGCATTGGCTATTTTTGGACACAAAATGAGCAGGGCTTGGTGCAAGCTTCCCAAGGCGGTCAGTAGGAGGGATTCTATTGGGAGAGGGAGTCAGGAAGAGGGGGGGAAAAGTGAGTGTGCAGTCAGGAGTGTGACAGGACTGTGAAAATTTACCACAACAAGGGCTGTGTGTGTGTGTGTGTTTGTGTGTGTATGAAAGAGAAAGAGAGAAAGAGTGCATGTGTATCTGAGAGTGCGTGTGTGTGTGTCTGTGTCCATGTCTGTGTTTGTGTGTGTGTGTGTCTGTGTCTGTGTCTGTGTCTGTGTGTATGTCCGCCTCTGTGTTATCGTGTTTGCAGCTGGCCTGGTGAAGGAATGCAGTCTATCGTGGAATCCCTGGAGCTGCTATGTTTCAGGACTCTGTTTATTGGTGGAAGCTATTTAGTCCCTCTGTGTTACACTTGCAAAGGGAGCAGAAAATAAATTAGTCAGAGAATGCCAACTGCGTACTTACCCTGCATAGTTACCCGCGGGGTGTGGTAGTGGGACAAGAGATATGTGGACATAATTGCAAGTATTGATAGCCTGCACTTCTTTATTGCAGTACATAAATGGACCTTATTTGGCCCAAAGTGTTCTTTTAGTTGGAAAGAAAAAATAAAAACATCTGATCACTCAAAACATCATGATCAGAACTACCCTGAAGTGAAATCTGTTTTTGTGAAACGTCTTTTGAATAGATTGATTGTATTGTAAAACACCTTATAAGTACGATGATTTAAAATAGTCTTACCTTCTATGCAATTATGAGTACACTTTAATATAATTCAATTGCTGTGACCATAATGACAAATAATTACACTATTGTGCTTTTCTAAAGAACTTTATTCAGCTTAATTGCACATTTTGACAACAATGTTACTGGTAGCTCTGATGGTTAATTTTACTCCAGTGGTCTTGCCATGTTAACCTTAAATAAATAAATAAATAAATGACCAAATAAACATAAATAAATTAATAAACAAATCTTTGAATAATGAAATGTTATTCAAAGATTTGTTTATTAATTTATTTATGTTTATTTGATCCATTGATCTGTTGTGGATGATGCAATGTCTAATGTAGACATCTGAATAATAAAAAAATATTGAATATTATTGTTATATAATTATTATCACATTCTTACCTACAATAGATACTTTTGGAAAGATTTCCATAACGTTCATGCTTATCAAATAACCATAAAATAATATGATATGGATTTGCAATGTTATGTAACTACAATGATGATATGAAAAATGGTAAAATGGCATTAACGAGGAAGTTGAAATGACAATTATATTTCCCATTTTCTGTATCCTGCCTCACATTTTCAGATTTAAAGAGCAGTAAAGCCAGAGGACTGTGTACGAGTCCACTGCATTGTACTATTACATATTTAAAAACAAAAAATACATTACATAATCAGAAACAATGAACTGATTAGTCCTGACAAACCGTTCTCTGAACAATTTTCAAAGGTCACGTTCTAATTTCTGAGTGTTGTGGTTGCCCAATACTGCCCTCTAGTGACCGAGTGTATGGGACAGTCAGGGGTATTCTTCAGCACAGCAACACTTCAGTCTTAAATTGTTGAAAGCAGCCATTGATAAACAATATATTTGTGTTTTAAAAACTCAAAAGGTAGTTCAGAGACCTTTTTTTCTGTAATGTTCACAGAGCAGTTTGGCTACTGTAATGGATAATTATTTCTTGAAAATTAAATCGCCTGAAACAAGAACAGCAAAAATGGGACTTGAAATTCATATCTACACCGAACAATTTATTAGGTTTTCATTTGAATAAAATGTTAGTTTGTGCTCAACTCCAGTGGAAAATTAAACCTAAAATAATTTTGAAGGACAATGAAGTCGTCAGAATTGGTGATCAATTCCCACAACTCATGTAGCAACTTTATTTTTAAAATGAACCTAGCGACAAATCTAGCGATGCGTCTAAGATAATACACCCATAATATATTAAATAAAATATTCTACTCTAGGCATCTTTTCGGAAAATCCCCCTTCTTCATGTAACAAACGTTTTGAAATGGATGATGACATGATGACATCATAAATATGCAAATTCACATGTGACATCATTCAATGGCTTTCAGGGACTTTTTGAGCCAGCATAGATTTCTAGGCTTTTGAAAGGTTAGTGAAATGTTGGGGCACAATATAGCCCCTTGGTCCCCGGAAGGTGAATCAGAGGAATACACACTCTTCAGCTACACGGTTACTGGTGTACAGGTGGGGGCAGTATGGCAGTGCCTCCGCAGGTACAATTGATGATTACAATTTGGGAAGAAAAAGGGTAAAAAGTAGAAAGCATACTTTTTTATTTTTATTTTCTCCATCTACATAAAATTTCAGGACTGAACCATTTCCTTTCCAAGCATTGGGGTATCAAACTGTTTAATATAAATCATATAAAAAAATGTGTGCCTCAAAATAAACAGCAGCTAATCAGTGCTCAAAAAGTCAACGCAAATCTTTGAAGGTAAAAATTATTTTCTTACTGCTTCACTCCAGACAGCTGGAATGCAATTAAAGTGGGAAGACAGACACGCCAAATGGCTTCAGAGAAAGGTGGAGGGGAAGAGGGCACTGTGTCTACTTCTCCCTCTCATCCTCCAAAACAAAGCTCAGTTTTTTTGGGGCCCTGTCTCGTGTGGCTCCAGAAGGAGGGTGTGGGGCCGGTTCCTCCCCTGGTCCTGTGATTCCCTCCCTATCTCGGTGGATGCTCAACGGCTCATTTGGACTTAGGTCCACTGGGCTTGGTTGGTCTGGACAAATGGGTCTGGCATTTTGGCCCACTGGAAAAAGAAAGCACAGGCAGTCAAGGGATGGGTTTCTGAGACATCTGTGTGTCACAGTGCTGTAGACAACATTGCCAAAAGAGAACATTCTTTTTTTAACAATGTATAATTGTGGAGAGTACTGTATGTATGATTAAATAAAATATAACCATAACCATAATGCAAAGGCTTTTTATGATAAACACATATCTCTTACATTAGTATGTGTAAGAATGCTGTAAACTCATACAACAGTAAAATGTGCTGTACTTCCTTTGTCAGGAGAGAGATACGGTACCTGTTAAAGACCTGGTGAGCCTACACTCCCTCTCACTGTCCCTGGGCTCCTCCCCAGCCCACTGTTAGCAGGAATAAGCACACACAGACACACAGTACTGAATTACTGGAACTGAGCATGTCTGCCTGTCTGTCTGTGAATCAGTACCTTTACATCATAAGAGTGCCTGATGATGAATCTGTGAATTAGTATCAGTTTGATGGTCCTGTGTATGTGTATGAATACCTACCCACAGTCCGCCAGTTTATCTGTCAGTGCATGTCTAAAGAAAGTATATTTTATGCTTGATGTGTGTGGTTTTGTGTGTATGGGTGGATGTGTGTGTCTTACATGTATGAGTGTGTGTGTGTGTGTGTGTGTGTGTGTGTGTGTGTGTGCGCGTGGGTGTGTGTGTGCACGTGTGTGTATGTATGTGTGTGTTGAATTGTACCTGTCCACGGTTGCTTAATGCAGAGCTCCTCTTCCGCAGACTCTGGTGTCGGTGTAAATGGGGATTTCTGCTCCGCTCCACAGAAAAGTCCTGATGCAGAGTGTGCCTGCTGTAAGCAGGAAACTGCCACACACACACACCGACACAGACACAGACACAGACACACACACACACACATAAATATGACAAACATACATAAACACAGACAGTGAAAATTACGTTCCACCAGTCAACACCATGGTGTGTCCTCTGTGTATGACTTGCACAGAACACAAACACACACACACACATACAGTGAGAGAGAGACAGAGAGAGATGACAAGTATTAAAAACAGACAGGGAAAATCTACGCTGCTTACCTTCCTATTGAAGTTGTGCAGATTTCTGGAAAGTATTTGTCTGATGTTGTCCATTTCCTCAGGAAGTAAGGGTCTGCTTTGGACATTATTGTCTTCACTATGAAGAAGGGGAAAGAAATAGACTGTGAGATGGGTTAGGGAAATGGATGTTTAGCTGAACATAATTTTTGAGAGAGCCAGTCTATTTAGGTCTGATTCCCATCAGGGATGCGGTACCTTTGAACACGGCACTTAAACTGAATTGCTTCAGCAAATATCTGGCTGTATAAATGGATTGTATGTAAAATGCCATTTGCGTAGGTTTCTCTGGAAAAGCATCTAATTAAATGTAATTAGTACTGAATAGAGTGATTAGACTTTTATAGAAACTTTCTATGTGTTGTCTGTTGTATGGGGAATTATGTGTGTGTGTGCAGGAACAAAATATCATTGGCTGAATTGGCTTCTCCCAGCAAAGAACCAAGTCCCCTCATACTGCCAGTGATCAACAGCTATAAATATACCCCTTGGCCTGTATTACTGCCTTTTGCTTAACACTCACAGTGGATACAAGAAGTGTTGCTATTGCAAACGATGCACACAAGTCATAATAGAGCTGGTTTTGAAGTTCATGCCAGTAATATTAAAGTGCAGAATTTCGAATTAAATTTTAGCTTTAAAGATTTTTTTGAAGTCTGTTTTCCACCCATAACAAGCTGTAATGATTTAATATTAATGTAACCTTTGATGCATTATATGTCTTCCTAATATGACATTTATCTGTGATGTTCATGTAATTGTTACAGGCTGCAGTAAGGATAGAGGAAATAAGAGCTGAGGCACTGCACACCTACATTTAAGCTACTTTTAACCAATTGGAAATGGCCAATGCATCCTTGGGTACCACACTTTGGCACAACCGATTGTACTGATATAATGCTTTGCTTTTGATGTTACTGTGAAACAGTGAAATTGCTACCCCTGGTGGAGGTTTACAACATTACATTCTGACACAAAGTGATATGACATTTTGTTTTGACAAATAGTTCGTGTGTGCCTGTGTGTGCATGTATGTGTGTGCGTGCGTGCGTGCATGTGTGCGTGCGTGCGTGTGTGTGTGTGAACCAAGTGAAACCAATAGTAGGCTACTCACGTGATATATATTTGCATGCGTGTTATACTTTATGAAATGGACGTTAAGGTATGTCAAAATGTGCTGTACGCTTTCTTAATACTGTTGCAAATTGCAGAAGCATAAAGCCCAGATAATCTTGTGTAACTCTGAAGGCACCGTGCATGTTGAAACACTAGCATGTGTAAAAGCAATCTATGTGTGTAAATGTGTGTGTGCACTTGCACCATCCTAAGTAGCTCACGCAGTCCGAGTCCTCTCTATCCTCCCATGATCCTCCTCTCTCGTCTGCTCCCTGCGTTCCAGCTCCTGGTGCAGCAGCACAATACTGGACTTGGGCTGAGTGTCCTCTCTGATCAGAAACCTCCTCAGGTACTTTCTGTTAAACTGTTCAAACCTCCGCACACAAACAGGAAATGGTTAAATGGCACACACCATCACATGTATACTTCATATCTTAAAATAATTTCTTATTTGTATCTATGTACTGCATAGCATATAACTGCATACATACTATATTTTCTCTGTTATTATACTATATACTGTACAGCACACATATTTACCACTGATGGATTCTATTTTTGTATTCATGCATGAAACATTAAGTATATGTGTCTTACAGGACTTTGAAATCTATATACTGTCCTATACAATGGTGGGGTTATAAATCATATGTTTTACAACAACACCTTTGCTTTAAACATGAGTCTTACTTGTCTTTCCAGTAGTGCTGGCCCCAGTACCCAACAATATCCTCAATACCAGACAGCAGATGATCCAAAAGCTATGAAACAGCACACAAACCACAGAGTTTTTTTTTTTTTTTTCCTACAATGGGCATGGCAAAAAGACAAGTGCTTATTCCCAAATTACAGTGTACAGCACTGAGTTCTGTGACTCAGAGCTCTAGAGCTCAGTGAACTGGAGGCTCCAGTAATACCCTGCCACCTGCCTGTTTAACTCACCCGACTGTGTATCTCTTCACTGACTGTAGTGGGCGCCCTCTTCCTGCGCTTCACTTCCAGCAACTCCACCAGTGGCTTAATGGTCATGCCCTAAATCCCAGAAACGTAGCACAGTGTGCACATAGACTGTTAATCAGAAGTCAGACTATGTACTACACCTTGCTCCTGGTTTAGCCTAAGGTGTTCTAGGCAGCCCAGAACCAAAGGCTAGGAACCTTTGCTTGAGGTTCAATGATGGTAGACATTTCTGCAACCATTTTGTAAGGTACCAATTGTTCAATTTTGTGAAGTTGAAAATATTAAGAGTTCAATATCTTGCAACTGTAGATGGTCTTTTGAACCCATTACAGTCTCACAAGTGTTCAGACTACAATGTGTAAGAACAGCTGTGCAGAAGACCAGGAGACAGGTGTCTAGGGTGTGTGCGCACAATGGTGTACCAGGAACTTGGCTGTGAGTGAACTATTGTCTGCTTTACCTGCACAAAGACTGTGAAGAGGATGACCACAATAGTAGTGGTGATGAAGAGTCTCTTCTTAGGGAAGTCATCGATCAAGAAGACCAGAGAAAAACATATTGCCCCTCTCAGGCCACCGTAGGCGATGATGAACTGGTCCCGAAAGGTGACAGGGTTTCGCCGCAGTTTGTTCATCACGGCCGTCAGGAGCAGCACACCTGAGACCGGACAGCAGAGGGCGCTGTTGTGAATATATGCCAGTGTGAATTCTTCAAGGTGCTCATTATGTTACATTACATTACCTAACACTTTTTACATTGCATGTACATTGCACTCATTTTATACAGCTTGATATATACTGAAGCAATGCAGGTTAACTACCTTGCTCAAGGGTACAACGACGGTGTCCTACCCAGGAATCGATCCCATGACCTTTCTGTTAAGCCCAGTTCCTTAAACACTATGCTACACTGCCACCCATTCATGTTATGTACACAAATTAGTGGGTTTGTGTGTGGGTGCTCATGTGCCTGTGTGATTTGTGTGTTCCTATATTTACAGATGTTATATTTCCTATAAACAGAATTCTCCCCCCATCCAGGGCCTCTGTGGTAATACAGTTTACCCACCCAGGGCCCTCCAGAAGAGGCACAGGAAGAGTGTGGCAGAGACAAAGGGCCAGCTCCACATGTGTACATCCTGGATGGTGGACACGCCCAGGAAGATGAAGATCAGAGTCTCGCTGACACTGCTCCACATCTTCAGGAAGTATTTTATGGTGGTGTTGGACTCCTGGGATACGTTGGCCTCCACATACTGCTTCATACTAACAGCACAGGTCACAATCCTAAGACCAGGGGAGGACATTCAGGCGTTTGGATTTTTACTGATAACTTTTCATCTGAGACTTTCTTAGTTGTTTTAAAATAAATAAAACAATTCAGTACTTGTTCTATTATAGAAATGTAAATAAAATAGCAGGTTCTATTATTAATTATGTATTTAAGCTTTGGCCATGTTACCTTCAGACCACCAAAACATTGCAGGTGTGGTTTAGTGCAGGGCATTTATTTATTTATTTATTTATTTATTTTCAGTGACGCAGAATTGGCGATTGTGTTGGCCAGGGTACGGGAGGGTTCAGTCGGTTAGGGGTCTCTCTAGTGACCCCCACTGGTTAATCAGGCTGCACGTCAAAGCCGCATGTGAAAGCTCTTTGGCTCCATCCTATGAGAGTACAATGGAGTCGGAGGAGGTAGTCCGCGATGTGAAAAGAAGCATACTGGCGACACAGAGTATCATGGAGGAGAACCGCGGATGTCTACACTCTTCCAAATGGGCAGTGGTGTTTGCGCATGATCAGAGCTGTGGTTCCAGATAGTTGGCCAATCCAAATTTGGCTGGGAATTGCACATCCCCCGCCCAACGTTGGGTGCCAAATTTATCAACAAAAAAAGGAAACTATCAAATGATCTGCGACAATCAACAGTCAATTAGCTGCCAATATTCTCTATCTGCCACAATTTTTCAATGGGCTAACAAGTATCTATCCAATCACAGCAACATGCTATCACTCTTAAAGTGGAAAAATGCCATTTTAGTGGAAAACCCCTTCATCTCTTCAGAAAACTTGTTAGACTGAGAAAAGACTGAACGATTATGACATTTAGTGGAGCCAACAGCAGAGCCCTGGAAGCAGCTCACAATTCATAACTGAGAATCACACCAGTGGTCCCTGCCCATACCTTTGGCTAGAGTCTTGTTTTACACGCTGCTGAAGACAAGATGTTTTCGGTCCTTGGCGAGAAAGCTGTGAATTTGCCATTGTTATTTCTGCTACATGTTTTGTTTAATTTCTTCTGTGATGTGTTATTTTTTTATTTAAAAAAAAAAAATGTTTGAATAATGATGTACTCTTAAGCTACAAGTAGTTGACAAGTGGTGGTTATGGTAGTAGTTCATCCAAATATAAGTAGTCCTACAGGCTTGTGTGCACTTTTTGTAGTGGGACTTGAGGTTACACAAAGCAGGTTAAATGAGCAGGAAATCCCCTGCTGTAGTATACACATACAATAAAACATGCAGACGTAGCAAACCTCAGCTCTAAGCGAGTGCGTCAGTACTGTCTGAGTCACCATTCTAAGCTGCCATTGGATCATGAGCGGAGGTCTATTAACCCTAGTCTTCGAAGAATTTGATCACAGCGTGGTGAGTGGCCATATCTTTGAGTAGTGTCCAAAACTGAAAACTTCCTCCCCTGCCCCGACCCCAGCAAAAACTCACGCCATGATCCCAGACAGGTGCAGCATCTCGGAGGTGAGGTATGAGAGGTAGCTGTACAGGAAGACAAAGAGGGGCGCGATCACTTGGGCCCGGGCTGTGAAACGGGTGGTGAGGGCAGCCACCATGCCGAAGAACAGCCCCACGCAGAGGCCCCCCAGCCCCACCACCACAAACTGGCAACCCCCCGCCAGCACATCCAGCCCTGACACTGAGGGCATCTGCAGGAAGGACTCAAACAGCTTGTACAGGACCTACAGGCGAAAGAGAAGCCTTTTTGAGAAAGGTACCTAACATGGCCAAAAGCCATGCAAGATATGCAAGATTTAATGAGCTGAGTAAGGTGAACCTGACAAATGGGAAATAAAGACCTTCACAGTAAGGAAAACACTATGAAAGGACTACACCAGTGCAGCACAACACCACACTGTCATACCCTCTCTACCATCTGCGCTCACCACGGTAACAGCATCGTTGAGCAGCGACTCCCCAAACACCAGGATGTGCAGCTGCTCGTTGACGTGGATCTTCTCGAAGACGGAGAGGACGGCGACGGGGTCCACGGCCGCGATGAGGCTGCCGAAAAGCAGGCAGTGCAGCAGGGACACCTCCCCCAGCCCCCAGGGCCCAAGCCGGCACACCCCGTACAGGGACGCGCCGATGCCCAGCACGTTCCACAGCGTGCCCAGCACCGCGTACCACAGGATGGTGCCCAGGTTCTCGAAGAAGAGCCGCCCGGGCAGGAAGTAGCCCGCGTCCAGCACAATGGGGGGCAGGAGGTACAGGAAGAAGGCGTCCGCGCTCAGGACCGGCGGCGCAGCGTGGCGGACGCCGTAGATGACCCCGCCCACCAGCAGGCCCACCATGATGAGCAGGCAGCTCTCCGGGACCACAGCAGGGATACGCCCAGACCAGTGGAATCCTGGGAGATGTAGGATAGAGGTACGGACAGGGGGGAGAGACAGGGGACTCATCAGTGAGATATTTAGAGCAGGATCTCCAGGAGAACCACAACCACACACATTATTAACAATAATACGTTTACTTAACAGTGAGGGAGGCCTCATTTCATGGGCCCTAGTTTTGGTGAATGGTGATACGTTTCTGCTGTGGAGGGCAGACTCTTTGGATAGGTTGACCCTAGGTTGAAAAAATTATTCACAGCTTGTTACAGCTTGTTGCACCTTAAACCTCATCATCAGTTATTAGTATTAGAGGTCAAAGGCATTCATCTGTATATTCTAGACTATGTGCCTGCATGCCCTTTTATTACTTTTCACTGGTTGAGTGAATTGTTAAATATGAGAATTAAGAATAGGCAATGTATGTACTACTTCAGCAGTGTGCATCTCAGAAACCAGTTTAATGCTGTTTAATTAGAAAATCAGTTGATAATTATTTTCAGCCGTTTTCATATTTAATGCAGTACACAGCTTGACATTCTTTTAAAACAGCACCAGGTACCAGCTGGGTTTTAACTGTAGTGAGGTGTCCCAAGCACAGAGGCCAGGAAGCTCTACCATAAGAAGAATTTGAGCAGACAACCCACTTTGACCAGAACACAACCCCTGTTTCTCTCAGCATAAAATTCTATACTACACACACTATGACCACAAAAAACCAATGGTTTATATAATTATATGACCGTTACTGTATTGCAAGTGTCTTAGAAGCTGAACACATTATTCAACACTCTCAATAATCAACCCTTACAGTACTGCAACAGCACAATGACTAAAAAGTCATCCATATATATAAACATGTTTCTTTATACCATGGCAAACAATATCAGCTGTAACTGAGAGACAGGGTCACTGATTTTGAAAATTGTACATTTTTTAAATTTATTTTTTTGGCATATGAATAAAGAGTGTCTCACCCAGTTTAGCCAGTGAAGCCAACATGATCCACAGTCCAATCTCAAATGGGGCCTGCACATGGTGGTAGTCCACACTGAAGATCCTCAGGCTGGTGGGAGCTGGGTGGGCTTCAGGGGGTGTTAGCTGGCTGTTACTGCAGTTTCCGGGCAACAGGGAGGGGTTCTGTGAGAGGGAGAGGGCAGAGGGGACCCCCAGGCAGAGGCAGACCAGGGCAAGGGGAGTCCGGAGCGGACGCATGGTTGTCCAGTGCCAGGAGAAGAGGGGAGATAAGGGGGTTGGCATGTGTCCTCCTCGCTCTGCTGGGCTTCTTGCACCCTGCCGGTCACGCCCGACCACACGGCCTGGAGCTGATGGGGCACTGATGCACTAATGCGCACAGGAATCGCTGAGCAAGCAGGGGAGCCGACCAGCACTAATGGGCTCTTATAGACCAGCGGCTCCATTCACAAAGCAGGACGCAAACACAATGACCCTGGACTCGACCCTGCGGTCAGACCTATTATATTTTGTTAAACCGTTAGCATGCTGGTTATGATGACTTTTGGAATCTTGCTGGTAGACATGCGCATGTTTTTTTTTGCTGCCCCTGTGAAAGCTTGCAATCAAGATTACCGATCTCAATATGTTTCCTATAAATCAACAATGTAAGTATGCTAACATAGTGCATAGCGCGAGTCATAGTGCTAGTTTACACATCCTGGAGCGATTGGGCGAATGGCCCGTTCATCACTATATGAGATAAAGTGGAGAGCCTGAAATGCTGATTAGATTGAACCAATCACAAGTGAGGATACCTGACCTCTGAACCCTAGTTATAATTAGCAGAGCAGGAAGCAGTTTTGGAAGGTGGTAGATGCTGTTGTGCTTCCTGATTCTACCATACTGTAAATGTAGCACCATTGTGCCATGTTAACCATTTGCAAAAACCATTTGCATCCAGTACAGAAAACAAAGTAAGGGTTTTAGGTTGAACTGCTAAAATGCTTCTGTGTCTTAAATGCCAGTTGAGGTTCTGGGGATTTTCATTCACAACTGAAAACATGTCACATTGACTATTAGAAGGGACCTGACTATATTCAAACCTTTGGTCTGTGACAACAGGAATGAGCCTACTGCTTAATGCATTCTGTTTTAATATACTGTGAACATTATTACTTCAGCTCAAAACTTGCTCCTTTTGCATTGCTAATTAAATTAAAAGGATTGTGCTTTGAGCTTAAGTTATACTAGCTAAACACTGACACAGAATACATCTGATTTTAAGATTAACAATCACTGATACCAAATGAGAGTATTGACTTTGAAACACACAGGTGCATTTGCATTTAACATTTTGGGTATTTGACTAAATGCAGGTAGACATAGACAGCTAGCTTTCTAGCCATCATTTTCAGAATTAGAGACAGGGCGACACTTGGCATGTAAACTCACTGGTTGTTTTAAAATAGCTGGTCGATATGTGGTGTACTGATATTTAAACTCAGAGGTTATTCCAAAATATCTGTGAAGAGGACCAGATGAAAGGTTATGTATTGATTTGTATCTTCTCAGAGGCTGCAGGATTAGCTCACTTGCTAGCTTTCTAGAGAGACTCCAGAGTTAGCTAGCTACATACTACTACATACTACTAGACCTCTTGTGGGCTGTACATTCATTTCCTTTATAGAGTTGCTGTAATAAAGTGTTACAAGCTTAATAGCTGTGCCCTGACAGATTGCAGCATCATGCAGGTGATTATTCCTTTATGCATATTTTAGTATTCACTGAAAAGTGTGTGTGTGTGTGTGTGTGTGTGTGTGTGTGTTGAGGGGCTAATATAAAATAAGAATTTATATTTAAAATAAATTTGTTAAAAATATGTCTTTCTTTTAAAATAGTAACCTGCAAGAATTTTACTGGTGTCTAAGAAGATAATTTTCAAATACTCGTTTGCCCTTGGTCTGGTACTAAGACAAAATACAACAACAGGTGGGAGACATTTGGTAAAATACACTTCTCTGTTCCCTTGGCAGGGATTGCAGGCCATCTCAGTAATGTGCTTAACAAGGAAATTTTTGTGCATTTTCTTAATTTCATGGTCTGGATGGCAGTTGAGAACTTCTTCATTCACCTACAGCGCAAATGTCAGTGATATGTGGAATAAATGTGTGGAACATAATGGAACATAACTGGAAGCATATGTAAAAGCATGCATATTTATTTTACAGAACAAACAAGGTAGTCATCAGAAGTCTTGAAATAATTCAAAGTAACTCAAGTTTGTGAAATGCAATCAAGTAAAAACAAAGACAGAGGAACTTGTGTTGTTTCACTTCTTCTGGCTTATTTTGTTTCAGTTTCCTCTGCCTTCACACTTCTCACTGTGTGTGTGTGTGTGTGTGTGTCTGGGTGTGTGTGTCTGTATGTGTGTGTGTGTGTGTGTGTGTGTGCGTGTGCATGCGTGTGTGATGGTGTGCATGTGTGTGTGTGTGTGTGTTCACGCGCGCGTGTCTGTGTGTATTATGATTTTTAGCTGCACAATAAGAGATGGCACCCGATGTTTATACAGAATTTATATATAGTATGTCTGATGGTGCTGAGACCAAAGCAGGTCATACAGTCACCCTTTTAAGCTTTTCGATTTACATCAACCTTCCCACGCGTGTGTGTTGCAACAACAAGGAACTGAAACCGGCTTTTCTTACTGACTGCATACGCGGCAGTGCTGTCCTGTTGGTAATGACCACTGCTGTGGCTAGTGCGCAATCCCTTTAGAGGCTGGTGCCTGCAAGGGTTTGGGTCTTCACCTCAGAGCAGAGCATAACTCGCCACAACATTAACCCTCATGGCTGACTGGAACAGAATCCTTCTGTGGGGGTGGTTTTCCAACCTACAGTTCAGAAGACAATTCATGATGGTATGGTCAGAGAGAGGTTCAAAATGGACACTGTTGATGAAGGTTGTGATGGCCGCCCGCTGCACCCAGACAGAGGCCCTACAGGGGCTTGGAGATGCGCAGGACAGGGGAGCTGAAGTGTGAGCTGGTGGCACCCGTGCAGGTGCGTATGGAGCTCAGGTAGTTGGTTACGACGTTGCGGGCGACGCTGACTTCCAGTCCTTGCTCCATGGACAGCTGCCGGCTGAGCTGGTCCACGGAGGGCAGCACCACGCTCGGCAGCAGGGCGGGGTTGACGGGGAAGCCAGAGCGGGCCAGGCTGTCCTGCAGGTGCTGGCGGTACACCTCCAGAAGCTTGCTCTCCAGGTAGCAGTTGAGCATGGAGTTTGACAGGGGCTCCCTCTTGTCCAGGGTGATGCTGCTGTCCATCTCCAGGTAGCCGTCGTCTGAGACAGCCTGCAGCCCCAGAGGGGCAGGCCCGGGCTGCGGGGGCTGCGGGGGCTGCGGGGGCTCAGGGTCCCCCAGGTCCTGGGAGTGCAGCGGGCCCCCACACAGCACGTACTGCGGCGAGAGTCTCTCCGAGTCCCTGTCCACCATGTGGTCCCCCCTCAGCTGCAGGTCAGGGTAGTCTTTGCAGAAGCTGGTGCAGTGCCAGGACCGGTACAGCTCCAAGCTCATGAGCCGGTCAGCCGGGTCACTGGGCATCAGCACGGACGGACTGGGTTGAGGTGGCCTGATCTGTTCCAGGCCCTGCTCTAAGCCTGGCACCTTCTCCATTTCTGTTGGCCAGAGATTATTTATATAATTAGTTACTAATTCTAATTAATTCTCATGAATGAGACAGGTGTAGTGCATTAGATGTTATTGCAGTTTGCGCCCCCCCCCCCCCCCCCCCCCCCCCACACACACACTTTTACCTTTTATCACTTTAAGGCTGATTGAGCCCAACTTGGTTTTCTGATTGGGATTCCTACACAGTGGGCTCCTGCTTTGGGGACTGGCAGGAGCTGAGTCTTTGCTTTGCTCCCTGTATGGGAGCATGGTTATGAAGCCTTCACCCAGCATGCCTGCACCAGCAACTTAAAGGAGAGAAAGATCAAACACAAGTCAGTTTGAACTGAATCAACCAAGCATGCACAATATAAAACAATATAATCCGTCTGTGCTATGTACTGTACTAAAGGAAACTCAAGAGTCTGAAGGGCATCATATACTGGAATCAGACTGAACTAAATCAACCACTCATCTGTACTGGATGGATCTGGAAAGATCTAAACAACACAAATCTACACCAGTTAAAAATAAATGAAAATACCAAACAATTTTCTGCTTTATACTATTTTCCCATGTCTGCAAAATCCAGTTCTCACAACTTTAAAGCAATCATTGAACAGAATAGAAAGTTAATTCACAAGAGTACCTCAAAACAAGTGGATTGAGAGAAAAAAGAAAGAACATTTATCCAAAACACAGTTGACTGTTGGAGTTGAAATACATTTAAATCAAGAAACCATTTGATTAAAAGTCTTACCGGAGCCAAGACCAGGCCAATGGCGAGCACTATGACAGAATGAGGAGATGCTGTATAGCACTTGTTACTTTTTATAACCTGACGCCTGCGTGTGGACTGAGGACTGCGGAAGCGTTGTGTGCTTTTGCGCAGAGAACAGGAACTGAGTACTATATCAAGCCTCTCATGCCTTTTTCTTTTTTAGAAAAAGGAAGTGATGGCAAGAGAAAAACTCTTTACAACATTTCTAAAATCCCCCCCCCCCCCCACCTTCCCCGCTTTTTTGCCATTACTTTGCGATTTGAAAAGAAAGAAATGAAATAAGCGAAGGAAAATGTTGGTTGCAACACTGTTTTTTCCATGGTGGCGGTGACCATCTTCCGTGTGAGGATGCCAACGATCTTCGCCCACTTGTGAAAGGGCTGTTCCACAACTGTACTTTTCACAATACCTTCCTTAACAAAATCTGGTGTTTGTCAACATTTATAAGCCACGGTGGACAAATTTCTCCGTGTTTTTTTTTTTTTTTTTTCTCATTTGAATTGATGCATCCACAAAGCATTGAATATATAGTACATAGAGACACAGGAATCAAGCAGATGGAGTTTTACACAACTAAGCAGTGTGCAGTGATGCACTATAGACTAAATTTGAGAGAAAAGTACAGGATCTTGCCAGGTTCTGTTGTCTGCTATGAATGTTTGGATTGACAGACTGAGAAAGCCGGCTTGGAAATGGGATCATCAAACCAAGGTTAACTCCCTTATTCCTCCGTTAAGCGGACTAGGTCACATCAAACTAAGAACTCAATTTGATGTACCATCTGAAAGACAATCTTTCAACCAAGTTCATGTCCCTGCATAAAACAACACCATACCAAAATCCAGAACAGTAATATCCACCTGAATATGATTCAAAATTTCAAACCTGTCTCAGTCTTTTTTTCCCTCTAAGGAGCATCTGCCTACATCATCAGCAACTTTATAGAATTCTATAAGATCTTTTGTACTGTTATAGTCTCTGTGTAGTGTTAGAAACAATTAAGTAAACATGAACAGACTGCCTCAAATCAGGCTTTTTTAGATTCTGAAATGTCTCAAAACTACCTCAAAATCTATCAAAACTACCGAAACACAATTACTCTTTGAGAATCAGGGATGGGTGACCTTTTGTGAGTAGCTAAAATAAAATGTGAAGTTCTTCAAACCTAATGTTTATCATATCTAGGGCATATTGTTGTGCTTTTAAAATGTTACGTTGCACACCATGAGTTTTTGACATTAAGGTGTTCTACATCTGAGATTCTCTACTTAAGCTTATAATTAATCAAAAGGTTTCTCATATGGGTTGTACATTATGCTGTCATTAAACTAATACATAGCGGAACATTAATCTTATAAAAGCAGCAGTACAACACATCTTCCGTTTTCAACTGCACCTTTTCATCTTTTAAAATGAATGCATTCAGACTGCCAAAACATTCAAAACCTTCTTGAAATTGCCTTCAACTTTTACTGAAGAGGAACCGCAAAACCTGCACAGCATATGATGTGGAATATTGCATGTGATACTTAAGGAAGTCGTGAAAACTTTTAGCAAAAACTTTTCAGCTATTGTTTTCCAAATTGCTGTGTCACTTCAATGTTCTCCAAAGATGGTGGGTAGTTTTTATTTCAGTTGTGTGAATGTTCAGATACACTGCGTGCATTGACCCTTCGTGACATGCTTGATGCTTGGGTGAAAATATGGGGGTCAGATAACATATGCACTCATTCCTCGGTCCTACTTGCTTGCTCAAATTCAGAATTGGGGCTTTTATAAACAAAATAGTATAAACATTTCTTATGGTTTTAAAGTTACTTGAATCAATTTAGGAAACATTAGTTAGCATTGCTTTGGAACACAGGTTGTTTAATGTATGTGAGCCAAGACATTGTTTTTGGTAACCTGGCCCAATTTTGATATCAATACTTTTCATGGCAGGCCTAGATTTTTGCAAGTTTGAATTAATGACTTTCAGACAGTGCTTTGTATGTATGAGTAACTTGCCATTTTTGTGCTTTGAATTTTATTTTATTTTTTTCAGATTACATTTTGTCTAAAGAGCTGAAAGCATTCAGTGTGAGAAAGATGTATGAACAGAAGAAATAAGGAAGGGGGCAAATACTTTCACATGACACTGTAACTACGGAACTTGTGACAAAAATAGAGACTCAATTCTGATTATTGAATAGTTTGAATTAGTTTTTTTTTTTTTTTTTTTTGGCGGTCCATAAAGTTTTGAAGGACACACACATTCCTGGCCAGACAGAGTTCCACTAGATATGTACTATACAGGATACACCATGCCAAGATGGCTTCAGTTGCTGTTAATAACAGTCTGACAAATGTATAAATAGTTCTAATATTACTTAAGAGTCAATGAAAATGAACGCTGGATATGGAGAGTATGGTTCTGTCTTTGATTTTGTCCTTAGATATCATTACTATCTGCCACTTTTCACCAGGATGCTGCTGTTCCACAATGCCTAAGGTGAGCAAAATGTTGAATGGCTCACCGAGTCTGGTCACAATGAAAGGGAATATGCAACATTTTTCAAAACAATTGGTTATTTCCTGTTTTATTTTATGTCAATCATTAATACCATTGTTACACCAAAAACATACATACTGGATACAGGCTTGCTTGAAAAGTGACTGCAAAACGTAGAGCCTGCATTATTAAAATCCAAGGCTATCATCAATAAATCAATCAATCAGTCAATCTACCTACTGTATCTATCAGATGTTCAAAGCAACTCACAAGACTAATAGGCTGGGCTAAATTTTCTCACAGACCAACATATCACAACGGAAACAGAAAACAGGTGCAGAGGTCAGAATAACACTGAACAGGAATCAATAATAATTACTGTTGCTGTTGTTGTGCTGATGTTACTGACAACAGCAACATCAATAATAAATAATAACAAAAACAATAAGGACAACAACAATACGTAATCTTTTGTTTTGCTTTAAAACTGACTTTTGGGTTGTTCATGAACTTTTGGCCATTAATTCACATGGAATCTTCATGTTGTGACACCATAATGACAATCATAGCTTTTGTGACACCACATAAATCTTTCTATTTAAGTGTAGCACTATCAATGCATACACCACTATTTTAACTGGATACAATTTGTGACATTTTCTAGTGGTATTTTACCTTTGGATTGTATTTGATTCTATCACAATGGCGAGCTGCTTGAACTTTCTGAAACGATGCCGGAAACCTGCAGACTAGGGTTTGCAATGTGTATTTCTTAAATACATTTCTAATTAAATTTTGGCTGTTCAAATATGAAATGCTAGCAAGCCTAGATTCTTTCAAATTTTGTTGACCAGTAGGTCAAGTTTACGTGTGACTGAATTTCATGTTGTGACATCATAGTGACATTTCTAAGACCTTGCTAACAGCTTGTGAGCTTCCTATTTAATCAAGAGCATTTATATTTCAGTCATCATCATGCTTGTGCGTTCAGCCTTTGGATCTCATTTAATATTTAATAAGCTGCGAAATTCAAATAAAAGCCACGTCACTCTTACTTGGCCTATTTAGAGGATATAATAATTATTTCTCATGAGTCCCATGGTGTGGTTTATGTGGTGGACTCAAGCGATGTCCAGCAAATGCAGGAAATCAGGGAAGCCCTGGCTCAGGTCTTGGGAACCCTCGTGACACTGGGAAGCCAATTTGTGAGTACACATGGACACTACCTCAGCTTTAGTGGGAATGCTCTCCTATACCTTAGCTAGTGTACAATTAGAAAATGGGCCAATAATTATCAAAACTATTTAGTCTTCCCCTTCAAATAGTGGAAGCATATAAGTTGACTTCCATATTTTGTGGATAGTATTAGTAAGTGTTAAATCAAAAAATATGGGTAAGAAGGGCAGCTATTATTTGTGGGACAAATTTCAATAAACTTAGGTCGAGATCATCTACGCCACCAATTCAAGTGAAAGCATCACAAAGCTCTTGGTAGTCAGATGAAACCAAATCATTCAAAGTCATCGAAAAGCACATTTCTGAAAATAATATGGACTAAATGCACACACAAATGATTAAGAGAACTTTTTAGAAATGTTTTTCATATTTATTTCTTTATAAACATTCATAAAATATTTCAACAACAAGCAGAGGAGTGGAAGCGTCAAATGAGTTTATAGTCACAAGCATTTATGTACTTACCCCCAAAATAACCAAAAACATTACACGGGGTACTGGCTTGATAAGGACATGTGGTTTATTGCCTAATATTCAACTTATTATTTCTCTTTGATGTGAATATTAAAGTAGATCCAATCATTACTCGTTTATTACTACAAATCCGTTAGGCGTCGTACCAAAGTAATTTTTTTCTAAAAGATACAAAACCAAGAATGTGTACAGCAACAAAATAACATGATTTCATGACTATGCTTCCTTTAATAACAGTATTTTTTGGCAAGGTTATCTCCTTTAATCTGCCTGTTAATAGAAAAAGGTGCAAATACAAAAAAAGAACAGGAAAATGCAAGTATGTATTTCTGGCACCTGAAGCTGCTCCAAATGGGAGGGGCCTAGTTCCAACAGGGCGTGGCCTCGCTTCAAAAATTGAGGATTAGGGTTAGAGATTAGGGTTTAGGGTTGCACTAAACTCTGCCCTCTGCATCCAAAATGGGCCACTCCCCTTTGTGGCTAGACCACTGGTAGCTGCTTCAGGCACCAGTAATTCCTTTCTCGAAAAATGCATGTTAAGACATATTAAGACTGTATACAGACTTCTAGCATCGGTACCCTTCATATGCTGCTCACTCATTGCTTCGGTGCAGAACAGTATACTCTCTGTGAAAACTATATGGCAGAAGTAGTATTATTTGTAATACGTTCAGGAATGGTTAATGACATTCCTCTAAACTTTTTACAGCACATGGTTTTCTCTATATTGACAGAGAAGCCTGTTCATACTTAAACTTAAATTTGTGGCACAAAAGCAAGACTCAGAAGAACAAGCAAATCGTTTTAAACAAAAGTGTTGCCACCTCTTTGTAACGAGGAGCTACTGTTGTCTTCAAATTCTGACACGGTTCATCAAGCACTGGATTAGTGATTTAATAATATCTGACAAAAGCGGATTGGAGTTATCGGAGAAAGCTGCGGATTAAAATAAAGGGTGCGGATGTTTCCGTCTGTGCCTGGATCCTTATTCTGAATGCTGCTCCGGCCAGCACAGCTCCTTGTTCGTCAAGCTGCAGTACTAAAGGCTGACAGGAGAGGGTGCTAAGGACTGAGAAAGGCATTTCCTGGCTACTGCTGCTCCGCTCTGGCTAGGGCCTCTGCTTCCTGTTGAGAAACAGAAAATGTGTTCAGAATTAAGCAAGACTGTTAGCTTCTCCTGTGGTTCCATATCACTTGTGAACATACAATCGTGAGAGCGAGGTTAAACAACGCTGAACTTTTCATAAACCGTCCTGAAAGTTGCCATTTCTACACAAGAGCTACAGACAAGCATCCATTTCCTCTTAAACACATAATTCCAGCTGACAAAATGGAGTGAGAGAGCAAACATTAAGTGTTAACCGTGAGTCTACAAAGGGAGTTCTTATATGTGACCGTGACCCAAAAAGCAGTGGGATCTAACACAAAGCCAAATACTGGCTCCCCAGGGCTTCCATGCTGTAGTACACCATGTGCCTGCTAGGGGGCACCAGAGCACACACTGAATGGAGCGGTTGGGGATACTGGAGTCGGCGAGGCATGGCTAAAGCGACAGGGCCTTCAGCTTAATTAACACCCTGTGTCTCCGGGACGGGCTCTGCCATAACTCTCCAGCACAGCATTGACTCACACAGCGTTGGGGGCTGTCAGCCTGGTTCAGATAGGCCTGTCAATATTTATTAACGCTGCCACACATTCTTCTGTCCCCTTTCCTGTACACACATCGTGCCAGGCTGTGTGTGTGTGTGTGTGTACATGTGTGTGAACTGCTGCCATTGGAAGTTAGATGAAGGACATAGCTCTGGCCCAATGCCCAATTGTGTGTCTGTGTGTGTGTGTGTGTGTGTGTAAGTGAGTATAATTTTACTGATATACCAATTTTGATACATCATTTTCAATTCTCTACCCTGAAACCTACACATGAATATTGTCACGCCAACAAATGTCTGGATTTTAGAGACAGATCATTTCAGATGAGAACCGCATGACAGTGCATTCAATGCATCTTCTATTGAAGGTATTCAATTCATCTTAGCATGCATGTTTTCGCTTGGCCTTTGTATGAGTATAAACGGGTCTGACTTAGCTTTCAGCAGTTTTTCATCTGAATCAGAGTAAAAGGTTTTTCTAAAAGGTATCTCTTTGGAGCAGGGTCTAGAATCAACCATTTTCATCCATCTACCATTGCTGTTCAGATATCAGGTGCACCTACTTGTTATTATATGTGTCATCTTGTGCGATAGCTCTCAATCGATCACTAGAAATCTGCTTTGCAGTTTTTGCAGTGTGTAGAAAGGACTACACTGTCTGCATATGTAACTATGAAGCAACAAAACAATAAATAATAAAAAATAAAAGGTGTTATTTTTCTTGGCGAGGTATAGATGTCATGTACATTGTAATATCAAGGACAGGAAATTAAATTCATAAGTAAGAAGGTGTAAGCCATGTAATGGACAAGAAGATTTAAACTGAAGTTTAACACTTTTTGTAAAAAACAATATGTGAAAGTTTTACCCAGATTTAAATGTGAATCTGACCAAAATCAAAATCAAACAGAAGCTTACCTCCATCTTTGGAAGCTGAATGGTACTAGTACTAACATAAGAAGAAACCAAGTGAACACAACTAGTTGTCCTTCAGTTCTGAATAAGAGACTGAGACACATGCAAGGCATATGCATACCACTTACCTTTGATCCCGGAGGAGCAGTCAGGCCTAAGAATGCATACACGGCATTGTCTTCTCTGGCATCGAAGAAAGCCTCATAATTCTGTGGGAATTAAAGACAGAAATCATTTAAAAAACAATTTAAAATAATTTGTCTGCAGATGACAACTGTTTGCCAAAAAAAGAAATGCCTGCCTTGTGTTCTCAAAAAATAAATAAATAAATAAATACACATAAAATAAATAATAAAAAAAAACAAAAAAACAACTATAATTATTATATTATAATACTAAATTTAAGTTGAAATCACACAATGTGTGTTGATTCCAGAAAATGAAAACTACTGACTGAGAAAACTGCAGGGTAGAAGGATACACAGACCAGAGTGTGAGTGCAAAGCTAGATAAGGGCGAGTCAAGCCATAGAAGACACAGCAGAGGGAACATTCAGAATGGAACAGTCATCTTCAGACAGCTTCTGCCTACCCTGCTTAACACCAGCTTCTTGTCACATGGTAAATTCATAAATGCATTCATCAACTTGTGAAATTAATTTAAAGCATGTTATTTTACATGATAAGGTTACAACAGGACACAACAGGTAGTTACTGAGGGAGAAGTGTATTTCCAGTTCTTATCAATGTGTTTCTGTTTAATGCTTGCTTTTTTGCATCAGTGATAATAACAAAAACAATCAATGTATTGTCTAATAAGGAACTTGAAAATGCGTCACTGGTTATGCAAATTCAGAACGCATCCCCTCAGCCTGTAAAACTGAGCTTCACAACGCAGGTTCTACTGTAGTTCCTTTGTTCGTTAGCCTGAGAGTCCCGCCTACTGGAAGTTCCGAAGACACGCCTCTCCTTTCTAGGAGCTTGTGAACCCCGCCCACTCAGAGCTCCAGACACACCTCTCTCGATCTATGAAGCCATGCAACCCACCAAAAGGGGGCTGCAACTATAAAGCCACAGATTGCACAGGGTCACAGCAAAAGCACAAACACAGGTCTTCCCAGAGGTGTGCAATCATCACCTAGCATGACGTGCACTTTGTAAAACACTGTTTGCCTTGTTTTTCCACACTCATTTGCATGCAGGCACACTTGAGTTTGGGTCCTGCTTCCACCATGCATGACAACAGTTAGGCAATGATATACAGACTACTGCTATAATGTACACTACTTGAAGACATGTCAGAACAGAAGGATATATAAAGGGCTGACAAGCCTGTTTTGTTCTTACTGACCTTGTAAACCTAATGAAGGGCCCGCATAGCCAACAATTCTTTATTAGTCAGATGTGATATTGGATGGCAGTGGTAAGAGATGGCAATGGGGATATGAACTGGGGGTGAGGGCCTATGGCACTGTACAGACACAGAAGAATGAATTATAGATGTTCAGTAAATAAAGGAGAGAAGCCAATCCTACTCCCATGAACCCTGTGGTTCCTGTACACCCCTTAAGGACATTTAGCAAATTTTAAAGGATCTTAAATGTAAATGAATAAAATTTTACATTTTTTGTAAAACTTTAGGCCTATTGGGTTTTTAACTGAAAATACCCACCTCAAACCACACAGTTTAGCAAGAAGATTTGCATGGCTTGCAAACCAAATCAGTAATGTCACCGTTTTAACAACGGTTTGCTAAAAATGCAAAAATCGACTGAAAATCAAGCTCCTAGAAGCTTTTCCTGCAGAGTACCAGCCACATTCACAGCCTTCCATTCTCCACCTACAAGCGCTTTTCAAGATTTTTGGAGGTGAGGACCCTGTACCTCACACCCCCTCCCACGGCGACCGCACACTCACCCCGCAGTACCGTGCCTCATTGAAGATCTGTGGGGGGAGAGGGTTCCCCGTGGCAGGCCTGGAATTCTCCGGAACGTTCTCCCGCATCCACTTCCTGTTCTCCTCATTTGCCGCGATGTCGCACTCCTCAAACTCAATCTTGTTGGCCGCAAGGAAGCCCATGACATCCTGCTGCTGCTTTTTAATCTGGAGAGGGGGGTGACAGGGTCAAAGAGGGTCAGAGAACAGCAAAATTGCCCTTATCGACCAAATATCAGACCCCAGCGAGTCAGCGATTTTCACAGCTTTGACACACACTTCTAAAATTTCAAAACACATGCCTTGAAATGTGGTAATCTTAACAAAAGAAAAATAAAAAAATCAATAATTTCAAAGATCAAAACGGCTACACTAAGGGCTGGCTTCAGTGTGGAATCATAACCGTCATCAGCCCGTGTAGAGGGGGTGGGGCTGTTTGCATGGCCTAAGAGATAGGGTTCAGACTCTGACGAAAGGATAGGGGCCCAAGCGTAATGGAGCCAACTGACCGCTTACTCACGCTCCGCGACAGTGACATCACGTTTCACAGTGGACATTTTCAAGCTCACTCATGCCTCTGAACTCTGCTACCCCATGGAGGAGCAAACGGGAGAACAAACATCGCCCAGGGTGACTCGTTCCCTAGAGGGGAACAGCTGAAATAGATCATTTGATTTCTGCTTTTACCAAGTGCACACGGCTTCCAGTTTCTTGGAGCTGGTTTTCACCCTTCCTCTTGACAAAGAGCGTTCTGAGACGGCACCAGCAGGCATGTCACCCCGGAATGAGAGTGCCAAGAGATGGTCAGTAATGGGGTGGAAAATGGGGGCCCGGGGGGGGGGGGGGGGCTTTGGGGGTTCTGGCGGCTGTCGACTGACTCCTCGGTGACCTCCCGGAAAGTCGGCAGGCGCCCGCATAATTCGCCCGCCGGGAAATGCAGTGTAAACGGGACCAAACAAGGTCCAATTAAGCCCCGGGTCCTCGTTAGCCGAGAGGAAAACAGCGGGGGGAGCGGATTTTACAGCGAGAAAACAGGCCCAGATCTGAACTGGAGCAAAGGCAGGAGCGGCCAGCCCGACCAACGATCCTCTCTCAGAGACCCCAGGCAGTCACAGCTGTGTGCTCCAGAGCACTGGGCCGCCTCTTTATACCCTCATTAAAGCCATAGGATGGCAAATAGATCCCCTTGGAGCACTGCAGATCAGAGCCACCATCAGACAAAACATTAAACATCATTCAGCCTTCAAACAAAAGGACCTTCTAATACAGTAGGCTTATACATTTCACCACTTATCTTAAGAAAAGTGCTGCTTAATCACAATAACTACACATTGATAATCTGTATTTATATAATTTATATAAGGGCCAGTTTGACAGACACAGATTAATCTCGTCCTATACTAAACAAGATTAGTTTTGTATGGATGATCTCCATTCAAAATTGAATTTAGTCTAGGACTAATAAGAAAAAAAAATATTAAATGCAAGTTAAATTATACATTACTTTCACAATTTGGAGAGGCAATGAAAAACATCTAATTTATATAAATACAGACAAAGTACAAGACTGGTGCATGCTAATAGTGAACAGCCACAAGTTCCTCAACCTGCATCCAGCTTCCTCTTTTAAGACAGACAAAAGAAGAGCTTTACAAAAATACCCGCTTATTCAATGAAGGTGACAACACGCATGTCCATGGATAAGTCTGAAAACGGTTCTCTACAGCTCATTTTGTATGCCGTTTTGGCAGTTACCGCAGTTTCCGGCAGAACTTAAACTTCCTGTGAGTGTCGTACTCACAGTTACTGTGGTGCGTTTTAAAAATGTCTGCAATTTCCTGTAGTCCATTCACTAAATACAGTGTTGAATAGATAGATAGTGATGAGCTTTAGTTCAAATTCAAGAAAACCTTTAAGAATGGAATTTGTAATGGAATGGAATGTAAATGTAGCTACTTACAACCCCACAAGAATACTACACTTCTGAACCAGAACTGAATACTTTCCTTCATAGCAAAAGTGGGAATTATTTATTTCAAAATCTTAATTACTCATTAAAACAGCACAGTTAGCCAATCAGTATCACAATGTCACATCTGAAACACATGGCAGCAGCTTCAGTACACAGATGCAGTCCTCAGTACAGCACACTTGGTCTTAATCCATTCCTCTCTTGCAACAGAGTCATTTCTTCCAGACACAGAAGAGATAAGAGGGAGCAGACCCCAATATGGGGACATATAAACTGAGAGGGAATGGAATAAACAGGAATCCGCAGTCAGCGAATACATGGCATTTTTTATTTCTGACATGAAGGGCCCAGAGGGAGGAAGCGAGGGGGGCGAGACACTGAAGCCTTCAGTCCCCGTTCCCACTCAGGAGAGCCATGCAGAAAGCTCCCGATCCTCCAGACCGCTCAGCCAAAGACGGGGGGCGGGGAGACGTGAGGAAGGCATGATTACCAGGCCAGGAAAGCCACCGAAAGGACACATGCAAACACACAAATTCACACATACACACACACACACACTATAAGCATGTAAGAAAATACACATGCATAGAAACACACATAATGTTCACAATACCGCAACAAAGACGCACATACACGCACTGTGCGAATAGATAAATGTCTGTGCAGTTTTAAAGAAGGGGGAAGTGGGAAGTTTGGAACAGCTGAAACTGCTTTAGGATTGTGCAGAGGCTGTTCCCAGGAGGGGTGGGGGGGGCTGGGGAGGGAGAGCTGCCCTAGAAGGAAGCACGGAAACTGGGACTCGGTCGAGGAAGGAGGCAGGACAGTAAAATGCACGCCAAATAAGGCTAGCTAAGCGGAGGCCTGTCTGCGCCTGCCGCTCCAAATCCCCACGCCTCCTCGACCACATGACCACGCGCATCCGCACAGCGAGAAGCACGGCCCTCACCCTCACCTCAGCCCATGGCTCTGTGCAAACCACACTTAGGTTCAGAAGGCCAGGACGCGGCACTCGCTGTTAGCAACAGCCTGCCTCTGCAGCCGTTTAAGATGAGACTTAAGATTAAATATTATCTTTAGTCCTGAAGACTGTGTTTGTGAGTGAAAATCATGATTAATTTGCAGAGACTTGATTTTAGCATGTATTTTAGGCTTTGGAAATAATGCCCCATTATAATCCCTTAGTTCCAGCTATGTCATTTGCCATTTGTAAAACTAGTGAATCATTGGACCATATTGCCTGTATCATAACTCTAAAAATGACCATGATATGCTCTCAAGGAGACAAAGTGGTCACAAATAAAAGTAATATTACAGTTTACACCTGATGTGGAAGTTCAAAAAATCAAAAAGCACCATCAATGACATTACACAGCCGATTGTATCACTTCAAATGAAGGTGTTGAGATACAGCCTAAATGCATCTCTGCATGAGAGTACTACACGCCCTATGTAGTACAACAATTCGCAAATATATTTACACATTTACAAATGCATCCAATCCAAACCGCAAGCGTGTGTGTAATAGTCTGAGCATTATAATTGCAGCAGAAGGTGTGCTGGCACTAATGCAGTGTCATGCTCAGTAGAGAAAACCACAAACTTAACAGTGGGTGCATGCAAATTGGAGCCATGCTCAAAACTAGCTGGTGAATGGCTCTAACAGATGGCAGTTCTAGTGTGTATTTAAATGTAATGGGTCTTCCATGCGGGAGTGAAACAGGCATTGAGCTGCAGGGCTGGCTCGGGGTCTTTGTAAAATTGTTGATTCAAGGACGCCGCCAGAGGACCTTCAGCCAACAAGAGCCCTTAAACCAATAAGAAAAAAAACCTGCTGGTTTGACTGGATGCTGAGGAAATTTTTTGTTTTTTTTTAAGACCCAAACTGAAAAGCCACCGCACCCAAGGCTTGCTCGCTGTGTCCAAAGCATGCTGGGAAAGCGCTGCATCTGTGGACAGAGGCCAAGCCTGCCCTCGGAGACTGTGAGGGGAGAGCAGCTTGCCTCTCTCTGGAGCCGCCAGTCACAGAGCCCTCATTGTCCCAGAGCCAAGCTAAATTAATTTGTAGAGGAGCGGAGCCAAGCCCGGGTTCTCCGTCTCACCCCTTACTGTAAAAACAGAGATTTTATGCCATGGGAAGTTCCCCGTGCCTGTGTAGTAGGTCCTCCAGTACCCCATCATTCCACTGTCCAAGCTTTACTGTACCTTCTGCCCTGTCCTCTGAGTAGAACAATCCTGATTCAGCCTTGCATTCCGTGGCATGGAGTTCAGGGAAGAGGTCTGCTACGCAGCTGCAACGAGGCTCTTCCTTTCCACCATTACTCTTTCTTCGGGACATGTTTATGGGTGTGGTGACAATAAGACATTTCAGATGTACTCTCTACTTTATCTCTCTGGCACTCTGGGAAGCTGGGAACTAGCCTTCCTTTATCCGTCCGACTCTCTGAAGGTGGGGACGAGCTGAAGGAACATCTAATTCAGAAGGATGTATGGGATAGAGCACAGCTGAAGACAGCATATGCAGGCACACGAATGTGTGCGCGCACACACACACACACACACACAGACCCAGACACGTACACTTTTTCTCATGAACACACTTTCACACAAACAAATTCATAGACACAGACACATGCTCAGTTACACCACACTCATTTTGAAATACACAGAGGTACACCAGGGTGTGAACACAAATTAAATATTGACACAGGGTAAATTTTGTGCTGCTTACTGTATTGTGATTAAGCTAATGCTAACTATTCCACATGCACAGCCTTTCTAATAACTCCCATAGGGAGCACACAGAGTTTGTATACTTCTTAATTTACAACCTGTGCCATGCAGGAAAATCAAGCCTCAGAACTCTTTGTAATATCTTCTGCATCTGAACAAGCTTGACCACGAATGCACCAAGCTACTGCATTTGTTATTGATGAGACAACATCAACTTGCACAACTTGTGTGGAGCAAAGCAAGGCCTTTAAAAAGCACAGACATTTTCACTAATGGCTCTCACTGGCTGACCTGTGATGCTTCCTGATTAGCCTCCTGATCTGTTTTTGTTGTTTTAGTTCAATCACCTGATTTCTTGCTATCAGGCTAAGGACATTGACCACGGAAACAGTTACACAGTGACGTGATCGCCATTATATCCACCCTGATCCCTCCTCCCGCTGTCAGGCTTGTACGTGTGAGCCTGCTTCCAAAAAACCGCTCTGGCTCCAGATGTGCCTGGTCACAGCCTGCGTTTCTGGCCCTCGAGCCTAGCTCTGCTCGGAGTCCATAAAAGCTGACCTCACTTCCATATGGAATGAGCCCAGCTGTGCCTTGGTATGTACGACCCACTGCAGAGTTCCCACACACTGCAAGCACAGCTGAGCATGGAGCAGAGCAGAATGCTAGCTGGGCAAGGCCAGCACTTGCCTTCCTAGTGTCCAGCCTGGCTGGACTGTGCCAGGCAAGAGAAGCCATATGTCTACTGTGCTGTCACGCCCACATAAGGAATGCCTATTTTAGAGCTATTTTCTTTAATATTCATTGGATGGATTCAGCACAAATTCCCAGTGCAACACAGCACACACAAATATGCAATTGCAGGACAGCACACAGTAGTCTTTAAAACAAATGTGTGGACCCAGTGCTCTGCAAATGAACCAGCTCCAAATGACAGTAATCTATGCAAACTACCACGGGTGCAGAGGGCTCTACAAGCTACCGGTCTAGTCCCACCACAGCCAGCCCCTTTGGGCTGCAGCCCTGGGGGGTTATTGGTGTTTGTGGAGTTAGACAGCCAATCAGATCTGACTGGTGTACCCTGTATTGATCTCAATTATTCCCAGCACTGTAGCGCGTACACATTATAATAGCGGAATCAGGCATATTGTGGGTTGTGGGTGGGTGGGGGATAGATGTATGAGCTTATAGTGCATTTCCGTCTGTTTCAAGGACTCTCTACTGTTCTGCGCCCTATAGGGGAGCAATCGTTTCATCAGTGGACCTCACAGGAGACTGCTATGGCCACAGCCTCACCCTTGGCGGGGACTCTGGTTAATCGGGGCCCTATGTCTTTGTGACTGTGACTCAGCGCAAACTCAGTTCAAGTTATGCAGACGGGGCTCTAATGAGACCCAAGGCCTTGTCTGCAGTGGATCTCCACACTGCTGCCCCATTTGAGAGCTGACCTAATTGTGAGCACTGAGCACTGGGAAGTGGAGGACTGAGTGGTTGTGGGCCAGGTCCACACGGGTCAGAGATCTGATTCTATTCCCTTCTGCTCTGCTTGCATTAGGTGGTATCTGCAGTGGCAGAAGAGGGGTGCAGTGAGGAGGAACAGTAGGTGTTACCCAGTCAGTGTTTGCAAAACCACTGCATCCTCTTAACTTTCTGCAGCTCAGACCCACAGCGCTCCTGAGCTGGCAGTGCTGTAATCAAATTCTTCATTGGCAGAGCACACAGAATCTCCTGAGATGGCTGTGCATCTGCATGTGTGCACATACTGTACATGCACTGTGCATGGTGTGTTTACTTGTGTGCACATGTATGGGTGTTTGCATGCATGCTGTAAAAGCCTTTGCTAAGAGCACCAATGAGTTTGCTGCCCTGCAGGTATGCTGGAGTAAGATTGAGTTTCAGAAAACTCCAAAGATGGGAAGACACAGACCCGAATCCTTTGAAGTGTAGGTTTTTTAAAAAGTTATTTTTTCTTCAAAATTCTAAATCAGTGTTCTAGAACTCCATTGTTTGAAATTACCGGTAGTGATTGCAACATCAGCATTGGACTGTTAAGTTAAGAACATCCCTTTTACCTTTGTGATCTTGTACCTTAAAGGGTTAAACTGTCACCTGGCAGGAATTTACACACTTCTTGTTACCACGGCAACATAGCTAAGCCCTTTTGGGACTGTTAGGTATCGGTGTCGAGGCAAACCGTTTTGACTGCCGCCCTTATCGGGTGGGGTCACCAGCATGACCTTACTGGAGGCTGGGATGAACGCATAGGCACATTCACCCTGTTCACCTGCGCACATACAGGAGAGACACAGGGAGCTGCCACAGAGGAATATGCTGTTTGCACTCCCATACGCCTGGGAAACAGCAGCACACAGCAACCACCCCTCTGCATACGGTCAGTGCTGATTAGGTGCACTCGCACGAACCGTATCAAAAGGCAGCAATCTTAAGAATTTGGATAGAATGACAGACGAACACAGACTCGTTGTCTAAATGTCCACTTCTACAAAACTTGGCTTTCCCAGGACTTTATTTCCTTATGAAAGGAGTATATTTGTGATGGAATTCTAAAAATGTGATGAATGAATCATTAAATCTGCATTTATCGAGGGTAAAGGATGAGTGAGCACATTTCAAATGTCTCACTGTGTGTAGGCTAGCTACAGTAAATGCTACAACACTCAAGACTCTTGGTGCATTTCTTGATATCCGATGCCTAAACTGTGCTAACGCTGTTCTGATTTCTTGGTCAGGACATCAGATTGAATTACCTTTGTCCTCCAGAGTGAACACATAAAAGAACAACTATAATAACCATGTAGAATGCAGAGTGAAAACAGCTCAAAGACTCAGGTTTATGTGTGTGTGTGCATGTGTGTGTGTAATGGAGAAAGAGAGAGATACAGAGAGAGAGAGAGTGTGTGTGAGTGAGTGAGTGAGAGACAGAGAAGAGTTACAAATTATCCTTGATCCAGCTCTTGGGCTGATCTACAGGTGATATCACACACCTCAGGCAATCGTAGAGTTTGCATTGTGATTAAAATGCAGGTCCACAACTCTAACGGGGGCTCAGCTCAAAGTCTGGCAGTTAGACCAGCTCTCTGAAGACACCGAGATGGCAGGTCTGGAAGCTTAAGACCAAAGACATCACTCACACCGTGGTAACCACTGGATTCTGGTACAGAAGACAATTCAACTAATTCAACTGCCACCAATGTTTTACATCTGAAAACCTATTGATGCCCTACTCCGAAGTGCTGGATGTTTGAGCTAACCTGCTAACCTGCTGCAGACATGTCAAAATTGGGCTTGTTTGGCAAATGTTTAACTTAAATGTACACATATTACACACAGTAAAGAATAGCATGTTACTTTAAAGAGGATTATCACAAATGGACCTGTTCTTATTCACAAGATCCAAGAAACGACTCACATGAACACAAAACACATTGACAAGTGCATAATTTTCCTTGAATTGTTATCTCACTAAAAAAGGCGCACCACAACGCAGAAACATATTACAGAAGTTTCGATGCGCTACGTCGGCACTTGTCATTTCGCACTTGACAGTTCCCATTAGGCTGCACAAGCTTGTGGACAAGCGACAGGCAGGCTCTCTTACCTCGAGGCTGAGCGGAGAGACTGGTGGCTTGCAGCAATAGCACCTTATTTAGTGTTATTTATTGAACGTTGCCCCTTGAGTTCCAGTACGTAGGCGTTCCTTTTAATGCAAGACTACTATGAACAGGCCTAGTCAAGGTGCAAAGTGTACGCACGTTGAACGAGTGAGAATATGACTCACTGTAATAGAACGAGCCATATTACTTAAATAAAATAAGTAAATAAATTTAAAAAAAAAATATATATATATATATATATATATATAGTTTTTCACCAATAAGATAAATAAAATGTGCCAAAGTATCTAACAACCGCAACAATCAAAATTTTGAGAAATGTGTAAAATGTATTGTTACCTCAGATATTTGCCATTTGATGGCAATCCATGCGCGTGAATAACGTTATACGATTAATTATAATAGCTAACAATACACATTAGTATATTGCTTTTGAATCTGTCAGCATCACCTAGCCCACAATTCAAGCACAGAGCCCTTCGTTCTAAGAGATCATAGCCGATCCAATTACTAATGTCTGTTTGCAAAATAGTTCAAAGCAAACATAATAGTCACACTACAGTAAGGCGACTCCAGCTAGGCTACTCAAAAATGTAGCAAAGTTTTCTTACCGACGTAGATCCTGAGGAGGATGCTATGTAAACTTTAATAACCATTTTTATCCCTCGTAGATACTTGTGCAATAATTATTTTCTCAGTTGAGCTCTGTAGCTATAGTTGCAATAATGGCAATTAAAACTAAAATGAAAACTACTTCCCCCTGCCAAAAATTATTTCTCGCAGCGCCGTTTTTCCGTTGAAGAGCAGTTTAGCTCGCAAACTTGCTAACTGGTTGCGTTTCAATTCTATGTCTCTCCTCCCCTTTCTCTCCCCCTCTCCTTTCTGTCCTTTTCGGGTGGGGTGGAGGGGGGCTACAATACACACTGAAACCCGGAAAACGTTTTCCTCTTGCAGGTGTCTATAGTTTTTTTATGTGTCTGTCGGTACGGGTAGCCTCCCGTCAAATTTAAGAACGGTTCTCTCATTTACATTGTATAAAGTGCCCCAAAATAACTTAATAGTTTCTCTACTCAAGAAAGTAAGACTCCAAATTATGATTCAAATATGGATAGGGTAGGCTAATCGAGGTTTAGCCTGTAGATTATTTCCCCATACTTTATGGACACATTTTAACGTTTGATTATGGCTTAATAGGCGTGCATTTTGTGCGTAAGCATGACAAGTAGCCTAGGCTATCCACCTTTTAGCTCCGGATGGGACATGCATGCGCCTAAAGGCAAATACTATGCAAACGCAAGAAAAGTAGCCTAACGTTTGGCTAATTTAAGGTAGTATTTGCAATGGTAGTTCGTACAGGTAGTTAATAGAACTTTTACAATTTAGCGGCCTCCACTAAAAAACAACTGCTGTAATATTATATCGTGGTTAATTCTAAATGAATAGTCAATCTTTAGGTTGTCTAGTTCATGATCCAATCTGGAAGACTAAATATTACGGCATATTATATCACCAGGTGCTGTATTGAGGCGCCCTCTAGCGACAAAATTTAACACGCAATAGTCAAAAATGTAGGCTACTATTCGAGTATAGATACCAGTAGGCACTATCATATACTATGCACAGCTTTGTACACATTCTGAACACATTATAAAAATAAATTAATAAAAACAGGTAAAATGCAGTAACCTGTGGTTAATTAATTATCCGTTTGTATGTCAGGTGATTTCGGTTTATACGTTTCACAACAAAACGAAAATAAATCAATTAATAAATAAATATTTGTAGGCTACTGTTGTTGAATATTTCCTCTGGAAGTGCAGTCTAGCCACATAGGTTCGCTGAATCTGTAGCCTTCTCTTATACATTTTTTAACTAATTTTGGAAAGGTCGGACTATATGTCATATTCATTGGCCGAGACTCTTCGAATTATAATGGCAAATTTAGCCACAGTAACTATGAGATAACACATTTTATTCAAGTAATAAATTGCGTTGACCAAACTCGTGGCCTATATAAAAATTAAGAAAACACGCACGGAAACCGTTTTAGGAAATTATGGCATACATATAATGACAATTATTCTAGGAATGTGCTAATAAATTCACACGTTTTTAATATTAAAGATTAAAGACGTTACACTACTTACAAAACAAAAGTGTCTCAAAAGACACCAAAGGGGATCAGGCACTTATCAGAATACTGTAGTGTCTCAATATGGCCGTGGGGGGAGCCGTTTTTCGAAGTGTCCAGTCGTGGTGAAGGTTATATACACTTCCAGAAGGTAAGTGATTGCGGCCGCCAATAGGAATTTGCGTCTCAAAACCCCTTCCAAGGGTTTTCTTCCACGGAGGAATTTGGTTAAGCTGCCAAACAAGAATGTGTCAAGCAGGCTGGGCGCCATGTTGGAAGTAGACACAGCAATCTTCCTTTGGTAGTTTGTACGTCTCTGTTTTCCCAGTGACATTCGATGTAATACTAAGCACTGTTTGAATATGGACCACTTACCCGTGAGGATGCTTTTGATAGCAACCAATTTATTATTTCTGCGATTCTGAGACGTTGTGTGTATTGTTGTAACCCCGCCTTATTTCAGAGATATGATGTTCCCCTTAATAAAAAAAGATAACGTTCCCTCCTCCCCTTGCACTTAGCATTTGGCGCCTAAAAAACTACCGGCGCTGAAATTCCCGTTTTTCTGCGGCTGTCATTGTCACCCACTCATTGGCCGAGAGCAACATCAATCACGGCTTAGCCGCACCCCTCCCCCCATTCAACCACTGGGTTTAATGTTGCTGTGTGTTTACTACAGTATTTAGTATAAGGGGCTGTTTGCCTTTTACATGCTGTGAACTCTCAGTTACAAAACAGAGGTTTTTTTAGTTTTTATCATAAAGACGCATTTCAGGACTCCAACATGCCCAAGAGAAAGGTACGTAGCTAACTAGAATATGCGGATACACTTCTGAAATCAGAGAGCCATAGCTTGCTGGCTCACGTTAGCTATTTATTGTCAAGCCTCCGAGACAACGGTCATTTTAATTAGGAAATCAGTTTTAGGAAAAAACACATAATGAAAACCGCAGATATATATTTAAGAATTATTGGGTAATTTTTTTGATGAGAAAAACATTTTTTGTTTGGGAAGAAAATGTTAAAACGCTGCTTTCTTGAGCAGCGCACTCATATCTTGTGGGGAGTCTGAAGTCTAGCTTGGTCTCCATGCTGTTAAAACACAGCAGCCATGCTTTGCAGCTCCGACTCTGTCCACCGTGAAAATGTCAAAGAACAAATGCTCGCCTATATGGCTGTGAGCCCTTATTTTGGTCCAGAAATACATCGTAAAAATGCATATGACACACTAGTTTTATTCGCATGTATTGTAAATGAGTTTTGCCGTCTAAAGAAGACAAAAATAATATTTTTTCTTTGTTCGTGGTACCAGATGGTTGCGATGACGCCTTTTTATCGCCAGGTGGCGCAGCTAGAAGTTAATTTCAACCCCTCCCCCTTCTCATCTGCCCCCTTCCCCGGCGCTGTGACAGAAAGTCGGAGAAGGGGAAGGGAGATTTAGAATGGCGAATACTCCGTCGGGATTAACATGAAGTATTCTAGCTAGCTGTCCCTTTGTTCTTGGCTGTATTCGCTATCTAGCGAAAATATAATGCTTGGTAGCCAGCAAATGTTTATTTTTGACATAATTTTAAATGTCCCCAGTTGTTTGCTACGAGCAAGCTAGTCTAACTCCATTGCCCAGTCGCCTCCTACTGTAACGTTAGGGTCAACTAACGGTAGCTAGCTAGGTGGCTGTGGTAATTTTATACGGTGGAAGTATCGTAGGCTGCATACTAGATGGCTATGCAGTTTATTTATTTAACGTTATCTGTTTAAGAACAAGTTTGCCAAGAACATTTTTTTAGCGAATAGCTAGCTAACAATCTTAGGATTTAACGTTTGCCAAAATATACATGCTATCACCAGTTTATATGTTAAGGTATATGGTGTCTTCGCGAGCTTTTATATAATGATTTACAATCTATATGAATTGTGTGTTAACTACACACCCGTTTTGATCACGTATGTTTTGTAAGGGTTTTTAAGGTAGAAATCCGTAGCAATACAAAGTATCCAACAAACGGACGTCCTCTGTTTAGAACCCGCGAACACCTGTCCGCGCGTAAAATGACTCTGGGCAAGGCAACGAGTAGCCATTTTCTTCTTAATCCACGCGCTTTTGTTCACGTGGTCTCATTCATATCAAATCAGAATGAATGAGTGCATCGATCACATGAATAACGTAACGGGTTGCGTGAAAAGCCGCTATTAAAGAGTTATTTATATTCGGTGCTATTTAAAACGTGTGTCAAAGCATGAATGATGGTCTATGTTTGAATAAACTGCAATCTAATGATGTTGTGTCTTTTTTAAACAGCAAGGCGCTGAAGGAGATGTCAAGGAGGAGGTAAAGTATCTCTTTATGCCTTAGCACTTGTAATAAAGACAGTATAAACTAGAAAGTCTGCAGACCTTTGAAACACGTAAAATATTTTCCACAAAAAACGAGCGTTTTAAATGCAACTCCTTTGGATGCATATTGAGTTATTCCATTGCTCATTGTTTGTAAACATGTTTTTTGTTCTCTTTCAGCCTCAGAGGAGATCTGCTCGGTTATCGGCGGTGAGTCTAAGACTTTTTCCCAGGTTCACTTCCCATGTTAATAGGAGTCCCTTTGTGAAATGCCAATTTCACTAGGCTTAAAGTATAATATACACCTCTGCACACACATTGTGAAGATATCCAGTTTCTTGAACAATACCCGCATTGCATAATGGAGCATAGCTTCATATGAGCCACCAGTACTCATTTTAGGACAGTGTTAGCACTGAGCTTGGAAGTGGTCACGCTGCACTGGGATAAACTGTATATTAATGTCCTATTATCCTGATTAGTGCCATTTGCTCAAGTAGCTTGCGGTTGGTAACCTCCTGAGGTGACATAATCACATTAGGTACATGCTGGTGTGCAGCATTTACAAACTCTTTACATTACAGGCATTTAGCAGACACTCTTATCCAGAGCGACTTGCACAACTTTTACATAGCATTTACATTGCATTCATTTATACAACTGGATAACGCACAGAAGCTTGTACAAACTTTTTTACCCCTTGTAATTTAACACAGATCTCAGTTGTCAAAAAATACCACTGACTGTTTTTTATAAAGATGTGATTTTATTCCCCTCATACAGAAACCCGCGCCTCCCAAGCCTGAACCAAAACCTAAAAAACCAGCAAAGGTAAGCCGTTGACTAAAGACCTGTATGCCCTTGGAAACCTTGCCTTTCCACAACAGGAAAAGGCCTGTACCAGTGTCATAATATTAATTGGTATTGTTTTCAGGTGTTTACTTTGACTCTTACTGTTGTAAGGATCAGTCTCTTTGTCGACCGGAGGCGAACGTCCTCCCAAACTGGAGAGGCGCCATGCGTGGCCACATTTGCATGCCTGACTCTTGCGTCCTTCCTGCTGTCTTCGCAGAAAGAGAAAGCAGTGAATGACAAGAAAGAGGAGAAGAAGCCCAAGGTGAAAAAGGGGAAGGAGGAGGCAGAGGCCAATGAAGAGAACCACTCTGAAAACGGAGAGGCCAAGACAAACGAGGTGTGCCAGCGTGAAATAGACTCCACCCTCGTCCAGAGAGTGGAGGGCGTTATCTGCAGTTAAATCTGTTTGTCTGGAGAAAATCCCCGCACCCACCCCACCATGTGATTACATTTCAAAATGCTGTTGCATTTATTCCACAAACACCTGTTAAACAGAATCCAATTATGATATAAGTGAGCCTAAAGAAATACACTCATTTTGTCTTAACATTTGTATAGGTCCATGGTGCCTGTGGAAGTTATGGAATTAATCATTAGACAGCCTTTATTAAAATAGAAAACCCAACAAGAAACAGAATTTTTGAAATCTAAATGGCGCATTTTCTTTGCCCACTTCTAGAGCAAAGAAATATTAACATGCTTTTAAAAGAAATCACTCTCATGAAACAATTACTATTAGCACCACTCCACACCGCACACTGCCATTTTTACAGGCTACCCTGAGCACAAATCAGTGATCTCAGCACCTCGAGTACACCACAAGGCCTTCACTGATCTGAAATCAAGTGAAATAGAGCATTGGGGTTCCCTCTGTGTGTATTATATGAGAGAGAGAGGAAAATCCAGAATAGCTAGCTAGAAAAAAAGTTGGTCTGATCATGACAAGAAGGCGGTCTGAAACATCGAAGGCTGTCTGAGAACACACTGAAGAGGGGAAGATTTTTAACTTGGGTTAAAAGTTCCTCGTTCCTCCTCTGTGTAGTGTCCAAAACACTTGGGCTCAGAGTATGGGTTGTGGATTGAGCCAGCATAAACTATGTTGCAGCTTAGTACTAGCCCTAAGTATGTGAATTTTTGTTCAGCAGAGAAGTCTGCATCGACCTTAAAAGGGCTTGCAAAGTGAAATTGGTGATATAATGCTTCTGCCTTTTGTGCACACACCTCAGATTGTTTCCCCAGGACCTGTGTCTCCTCTTCTAGGTATCGGAGTTAATCCTGTAACGTAAACCAAATTCCTTATTTCATCCTACCTGTGTTTTCTGCAAACACCAGAATTGTAGTAATGGATTTAACACTACTCTTCATTTGAGTTTATTTTCATCATTTGTCATCAATTTCAATTGGTTCAATTTGATGCGACATTCATCCTTTAGCCTACTATATATACATATTTTTCCTTAAGACCTCTTGATTAGTATTTATATCCATGCTTGTCTGAGGAGGGGGAGAAACAAACTAATTTCAAACTGTACTTGCCTAAGCATGACTAAGTAGATGGCTAAGTGGTTGGCTCACTAAGAAAAGGGCTATACTATGTTGTGGAACTGTTACAAAGAAACACCGACATTTTTTTTTTACTTTCACACAATACTAGCTAGCTCACAAATAGGATTGCTCTGCGAATGCTTTATAGTAATATGTGGGGAAAATCCCAAGAAGGCAAGCCAAGGTGCCATCACAGTCACTACACTGTACTTGCAACAAAAAAGTGAAACATTCGCTCTTCGTAAGATCTGTGATCTGATAAAGGCCACAGCTGAAGCGTACAGTTTTTAATGATAAAATAAACATTTTCTAATGAGGTAGTTCAGCACTGAGGATGATGAAAGGACACGACACTAATAGCCAACTGCATCATAACACCTTCGAGGATGGGGAGTTGTCTTAAGGTTCACTTATACCCCCAGACACTACAGGCTGAGTGTACTTTGATATTTTTTAATTTACAGTTGGGAGATCATGAACGAAATAGTTTTGTTTAGATTTGATATGGTTTTAATCTAACATGAAAACGATGCTGACACTGTTGACAAGAGGCAGCTTTATTAAGTATCAACATTTTTCATGAATATATTTCCACCCTCATGTTTAAAGCTGTGGGCACTTTGATTTGATTGGTCAGGATCATTTCAGCAAGTGTTATGCACCTGACTGTTTATACATGTGATTGAATTCAATGTGCTTTATTGACATAAGTGTGAATAGTACAATTTAAGTAGAATAAAAATGTACAACTTGCCAAAAGTAGTATTGTAGAAAAATGTAATTCTTTTATATTTCAAATTCAAAACATTTTATCATTAGTCAGTAAAGGAAATTTAACGTACTGAAACACATTTTATCCCTTCTTTCTCCAGGTCGAGGAAGCTCCTGAGGAGCCAGAGAAGGAGGAGCCGAAGTCTGAGTAGCAGCACTGCCACCTTCCACCACCCCCCCCCCCTTTACCCTCACCCCTGCCCCTTCCTCCCCCCAAAATACCCCCAAGTCTCATGTGGTCTAAACCTCCATGGCATAATTGTTAAACAGAGGAATATTTTTATCAACGATTTTATAAATATCGGTACAGGTTTTTAGCACAAATAAAGCTAAACAATGGAGGGCCTTGCAGTTCTGCAGCGGTCATATCAAGTGTCTGCAAGCAAGATGAACACAATAAAAAATATTCTTTTTTTAAATGGCATTTTGTGATTGTTGATAGCTTGTCCGGTGTAGAAAGAGCGTTCCAGCCTGGTAGAGTTGAATTGTGAGTCTTTGTCGTATTTTGTCCTGACGTTCTTTCCCAAACCATGTCACTTCTGTGGGTGGCTAATTTTTTACCTTCTATATGTGCAGTGATTTTTTTTTTCTTTTTTTTTTTTTTGAATTTTTGAATTCTTATTTTGGGGGTTTTTATTTTTAACTTTAAAAAAATGTGTTGTCCATATGAAAGGAATAGGAGCATCTTGAAAACATTCCAGGCAGGGTTACTACGTGGGCTAATTTTTTTATTTTATTTTATTTTATTTTATTTTATTTTTGAACAACCACATGTTGAAAATTATTTTGATAAAACAAAATATGGAAAAAAAATGGTCACACTGTTATACAGGATTTTTTTTTTCCTTCAAGGTAATTAGGTAAATTAGTTTTTAAACAATGAAAATTCAAACATCTATCAAAAAATATGCAGGTGTATGTACCCACTCTTACGTTCTGGATGTCTCTTAATAAAAGTAATCCATGGAACTTTCCTCATCCTGTTGTAGTGCAGGTTATTGTTCTTTAAAAAATGTCATGGAATTGTATAAAATGCTGTCTGATCCTTAGACATGTCCATTTTGGGTTATTTGTCAGATGCCCTTCAATTTTATATAGGTATTTTCTGAAGTAACTAAAGGTTAAATGTTGTGCCCAAAACCCACTCTGGATTTGAACCTGCAGTCTTGTGTTACACAGTTTATCATCCATTGCATCACCACTGTGCATGTGCTTTATTGTGTGAAAGGGTTGAAATACTTCAAAATATAGATTTTAAATGCTTTAATAAGAAGGATCAGTGATAAGAGCCAGATGACCTGTAAAGGCGAGTGGATGAGACCACTTTGCAATGGATGATACCGAGCATGAGGAGGGAAAATTTGCTAATAATATCTTGTCTGGTGAAAGTAGGCATTAGCAGAATGTAACCTAAACTTTTAAAGGGAAAGATTGGTCAAAGAAGAGAAAACGTCAAATTAGAAATTGCAGCTGATTCATCCTGGTCTGTTGTGTTCTTCACATTTGAGAGATCAACGATTGTGTTGGAGCACTGAGTACTAGACAGAAAGTAATTGTGTAACGAGGAGGCGAGGGGGTGGAGCCCAATCCTTGACTAATCGTTGTATCTGCTTTGTCACTACTTTCAAATAAAGCCCTTTAAATGAGAGGTTCAGATTTGGCAGCCTGGCAGCTGTTTGTGACTGTTTTATTTTCCCACTCCAAACTCTTGACTTGAATCCCTCCTCTTGTTCTGCGAAAAGTAATCCCACCGCTTGCCGTGCCTGTCTCTGTCTCCAAAGACTGGCCCTGTCTGTGAAAAGGCATGACCTCACCCCTGTCTGTCTCACTAATGTCCTGTTTCACTGCTGCTGCACCCTGCACGAGCTTTAAAGCACCAATCAACGAGCGACTCGGGTTTGATGAGGATTTATTTGCCCTCATTTATGCTTTATGTAAGACCTATCTATTCCACTGTGATATGTTATACTCAGAACTTGCTGTGTTAAATTAAAATCTGTTTTCCCCCTTTAAGTTGTTAGTTAAAACCATAAAAAACTATGATGGAATATGAGGTCTCTCCACTTTTGCAGGAACAATGTTTGGCCTGTTCAGGTGTCGTTCAAGAGATTGATCTTGATGGGCAAGTTATGCAGCCAATAGATTTGTCATTTGCAATGTGTGTATGTGCGTGTTTCTTCAAAACTAGTCACGAATAAGGATGCTATCTGGAATGCTCTCTAGGATTTTGGCATGAGGGCTGTTGGGGCGGGAACTCTGCCCAGTGTACTCAGCCCCTGTGCAGTAGTGAGATAGTGATGTGCATTACGTAATCCCGTCTGAGCTGAGTGGACAGAGAGCCGATTGATTGCGAGTGCGTGAAGCCACAGCCATGGGACCCCACTGTTACACAGCAGGAAAGCAGTCTGGATCCTGTCAGAGGTAGTGGCTACCATGGTGGAGAATGGGATTCACTCATTCACTTCACTGTGATCGCTCTCATAATACCAGTGGCACTTGTGTTCATTTACATACAATTTCAAACTTTTCGTGTATTTATTTTGTCCAAGATGGAACAATTATCACAGAGGGAAAGAAATAGAGACTTGAATTGATCCATTTCCATTTGATTCAGAATTTGTGCTCGGGATGCGTTCTTCGCTCCCCCTGGAAACCGGCAGGGGTGAACAGCTGACGTGGCAGAGCCAAAGAAAGCCACGCTGCGCATCTGACAACAAAGGCTGCGCCGCCATCTTGCAGTGTCCCGCTTTCAGCGGCTGTGGGTCCTGTGGGCTGAGGAAAGGGTTCGGCAGGGAGATAAAGGCAAGGCGGAGGTGGTGGGAGGGATGGGGGGCCGGGGGGGGGGGGGGGGGGGGGGGGGGGCTTTGTGCTGGCTGGGGGTGCAAATGGCAACCAGACTTGGCCTTGCGGAAGGGACAGCACTGCCAGAGCCCATGCGAGACTAGCCCAGGCCTCTTAAGGATCCGGGCTGGCTCGAGTCGCCTCCTGGCAGCACAAAGCTCCATTAGAGAAGTGAAGCAGAAGGGACGTGACCCACTTCTGCACTGTGTGGCAGGGTCTGGGGCCAGGGTGCCAGGCAGACGCGCTCCCGACCCTTACAGATGCAGCGCTGTGCCGAGCCGGCCCCTGCCAAACTGCTCCGGCAGAGGCATCACAACCGCTAATGCACAAACCCTGGCCAACGCTCGTCCCCCCTTTTCACTTTAACGCCATTATTTTAACTTCCAGTCTGAGTCTGGGTGGCTGATATGGCTCACTTTTTCCATATTACACGGCTGAAAATTTGTTAGAGGTTATAGTGTCTCCCGGATTCAACAGTAGCACCTATCTTTTGGAATAGATCCTTCACGTCCTTGTTCTTCAACAACAATTCCACTGCCTCTTTCAGGGGAATGTCCTTGTTTGCCTTATTTCTATCAGCTGCTTTGTGCTTCTTGTGAAATCAATGCTTATCCGCAAATCGATCCAATATTGTTTACTGAATGAATGGATGTCACAATAACCAGTTACTGTCTAATCTAATCTAATCTTCCCTGGCATGTAGAGGACTTGGTTCAAGTCTCCATTCAAGGCTGATGTATTCATGTACAAAATCTTGGAGCAGTTCTGTAATATTTATAATATAACTCAGCCTAGTAGGTGTTGTGAGTTATGTTCCAAAAGGTACATATAAATACAACCTAGAATGCAGAGATGCAGAGATTCATTAGCACCATTTAAAGTACTTAAGCGAAAGCAAGTGTACCTCTAGATCCCCCCAATGTCCTGGTGTCTGTGGGAGTCCTTAATCATAGCTTTGTATGCATTGAAATATACTGTGTCCACACTAGTCCAAAAAAGTCCTATTTGAATCTACCTATTTTATTCACATGGAGGAGAGGGCAGTGATGTAGTTGAGGTCAAAAAGAATTTTGCTCTCACAAAGCACTTTTAAAGAAATATTGATAGCGTCTTTTGAAAAACCTCAGGGAGTTCCTGTTCACATAAAAAAGTTATGGCTAATTATGCACTGCCCTGCTTGACTACCACCCACAGGCAGCATTGTCATTATTAGAATTAGAATTAGCTACCAGGTCATGCAATTTTTAATTGTATGCACACTCAGTATATTAGCAGGACGAGCCACCCTACAGCCCTTTGAATCATGCCTTTATTTATTTATTTAACAAATGACCCACATCCACTCAATCTACCCTCTCGTCTGGTTAGTGAGACCAATGGGGGCAAGACATTACTGACTCAAGTCTTCACTGCCACTGTTCTATACTATAATGGCTCATTAAATGGCCATGCAGACAAGAAAGCCAAGAAAACCAGTAAAAGTGGCTGTAGCTGTCAAAGGATGTTGGTGTCAAAGCCAGCACCTGTAAGGTGTCCTGTCTTTTTGTGAGTCTGAATGGCATTGCATCATCAAACCAAAGGCTCAGACTCATATCCATCCACCCATAATCTAGACCCGCTTATTCCTGGTCAGGGTCTTGAGGGATGCTAGAGCCTATCCCAGTGTGCATTGGGCGAGAGGCAGGAACACACCCTGGACCTGTCGCCAATCTATCGCAGTCAGACTCATGCCTTTACTTTGAAAACAATGAAATAATCACTCCAACCCCAAATCTTTTTCTTACTTTCGCTCTCTCTTATTTGGTTTGTGTTTCCTTAGCAACTCATCCTTGGAAGGATGGCATAGCATTTAACCTTTGCATGGTCTGCCCTAGCAAGGGAGATTATGCCTGAGAAAAATATATATAGTGTGTTTGCTGTATGTGTGCATTACAGAGGCAAGTGTTTGACAGATGTGGCAGCCAAAGTCTTGTTTTACTCTTAATCACAAAAGAAGTAAACAAAATGGCCTAAATTAGGTTATATAGCCTCTTCTTGTACACAAACAGTCCTTTTAAAGTTAGTTTTGAGACAGATTTATTTTACAAGATTCATAAATGTCATATAGGCTCATTTTAAAGTTATTGGTTTTTCACTGTGACTTCCATGCATAAACCTTAGATATAAAGGCAACTAATGCTTAGATGAAAAATAAACCAATGGAGAGTTGTTGGGTAGGAAAACAAAGGCAATGAAAATAACAAGTTCGGCATAAAATTATTGTTCAAACCTAGAAAAAATTCCAAAAGGACAATAAACGTAATGTGGACGAAGTAAATGCTGTTTATGTTTGAAATAAATATTACATCGATATATCATATTTCCAATTCAAATTACTAGTTGACAAACTTTGTTGATTAGCATTCAAATTACCATAGTATGGACTGTAATCTTTCGACGCAGGTACATTTTGATAGTTATAAAATTCGATTTAGATATTTGAAGCTGTATTAAATCCTGATTTTTTATTTATTTTCCTGAACGTGAAATGGTAGATTCAACTGTTAAATAGCCTCGCTGTTGCAGCAACCGGTAAGACGATCGCAATTCACCCTAATGGTCGAAGGGTGGCGCTAACTAAACATAGCTCGACAGAAAGAAAAACGAATGCTGGACAATATAAACTATTTCCGGATACAAATGTAAAATAATCCGTTGGGTGGAAGGATTAACGTTATCAGTTAATGTCAAGGTAAACTTTTTATGGAACAATATTTTCTTTGAGCGGCTCAACTGTTCACTTCACATTCTGCATTTTATTGATTACCTTTTTTGTTGGGGGAGGGTCCCAGCTGCCGCGTAGAGACATTTTTTTATTTCTATTTCTATTCTGACAAAGACACCTTATAAATTTTGGTGATTTACTTTTCTTTGGCTTGTTCTTGTCATTTTCTGTTGTACGTTACACTTCTTGTCCATTGCAGGAAGCCAGAGCCACCACATTATAAGTGCACAAATTCCGTTTATAGTTCAAAGTATATTGTATATATTGTTTAAATATCTCCATTGGTGTTATTACTTTCTGGGATCGTTATGCAAATATTTTCAAACAAATTGCAAACAAATTAAATATTTAATATTTAAATAACAGTTACTTTTCACAAATCAAATTAAAATGATATTTATCACATGGTTCGAGGAGTGTGTGGAAGTTCTCCGGCCTCATTTCCGGTCAGCCACGAGACATTTCGTGCTTCGTCCCACAGACATTTTTATTATCAATGGGCAGCATCATTGAAATAGTGGTGCAGTCTATGAAGCATTGAACATCAGGAGTTTTGAGTCAGGAGAACAGAGGTCTCGTAGATCTTCTAGTTATCCTGGGAGAACTTCACAAGCTATGGCAGAAACAGTCCTATCTATTGAAATTGCACAGATGAGTTTGCTGGTCAATCAGTCCAGGTGTTATTCATTACCTCCTCCAGGTCTGTTATAAAGGCACAACCTGTTCATGAAAACACACACTGTTCCAGAGGCCTGTTGGGAGAGACTGACTTGAACACGGGCTCTGGTGTGCTCTGATGCTTAAGAAAATAACTATTTTAGTCAGCAACAAAGAGTACTCTTATGCAACCCCTTTTTTATTTTTTTTATTTATTTTTTTACTTTGTTTTAGTTATGAATTTCTTGTGTTCTGTTTTGTTGTGTCATATGCTTGTCAAGGGTGATAAAGTGCCCATTTAGAATAGATTTTTTCTATTCTGTTTTTATGGAATACACATGAGGGTGCTTTTGCATTTACAACCAGTACACTGTTTTAATTATGAAAGCATTTATAAGCAAACATTACAGTATCTTATTCATTTTAATGTTCTCATATCGAACACACAGCTCCAGCTGCCTGTTTCCAGAACATAAGAAGGAGAGTCAAAGAAAGATTGTGCAAAACTTTCGCTGTCCAGTAAGTCTCAAATTTTCAGATTTTCCTGAGATTATTTAGAGACTGAGGGAAAGATATGTGACACATATTTGAGGCTTGGGTCACAAATGTTTTGAAAAAACTTTTAGTGGAAGAGGCCTACTTCTGGATATTTTTGACCCTATGGGTGACTCCTTTAAGAGTTTGTAAAAGAGACATCAGTATTGCACAGTATGTTTAGGGAACTTGAGTTGTAATTTAGAGGCTACTGGTTTAATCCCTGAGTAGGGTACTGCCACTTGTTACCCTTCAACAAGGTACTTAACCAAAACTGATTCAGCATTCAGCTGTATAATTGAATTGTCTGTAAAATGTAAGCTTTATATGTTTCTCTGGATAAGAGCATCTGTTAAATGCTTGAAATGAAAATATATTTATTTCTACACCAAGTTTAATAAAAGAGAGAGGGGCAATATGGGTGAGGTATTAACCAGAGCATACTTTCATGTATACTCATGTATCTTCAGTCTCTCAGTCTCTGCTCTAATGTACGCAGAACTCTATCTCTGTGACTCAGACTCCCGCCCCTAATCAGGCTAAAGTGGATTATCAGGGCCTCTTCACTGAAACTCAGTGAACAGGGGGTAATAATTCAGCCCCGTCGGCCATCTCAGTAATTGAAGGTGAACTGAACTGGATGTGTACCTTAACAATTATGGTGGAACTTTTGTAGTCCTGGTTCACTGTAAATCTGAGAACCTATATTTGACTGTCTTTTAGGGTTTGATTTTGTCGGCCACTGAGGGCAAACAATAGTTAACATAACGTAATATGACATAACATAACATAATGACGAGAACAGGCCATTCAGCCCAACAATGCTTGCCATTTTCCTGATAAATTAGTGCTCTGATTACCTACATATCAAGCCTAGTCTTGAAAATCCCCGTAGTTTCTGCCTCTACTACAAGACATGGCAGGCCATTCCACACATTGACTGCTCTCTGCGTGAAATAATGCTTCCTAAGCTTGAAGGGAGGCTGTGATGTGGAGACACTTTACACTTAATAAACATTGTAAACATGTGGATTCATGATTGGAGGGCCATGGTCCTGCACAGGCCCAAAAGACTGCTGTTGTACAGTTACTCTCTATGAGAGCCCAGAACTTCAGCGTTAAGTCTGAGACTCTGATCATTCTCAAAGACACAGGTTTATAGGTTTACAGATACTCAGCTGCAGGGCAGAAGTGGTGTGGCAGTCAGCAGAGGATCAGTTACTATTAACAGCTTTGTACCCGCATTAGCTCCCTCCCTGGCAACAAGCCCTATAGGCAGGAATCTAAACCTCTCAGACTTCTACATCTACACATACTTGCTGAGTTCAAACGAGCCAATGAGGTTTATCCTTCACTTTAGAAGGCAACAGAAACTGCCTTCAGTGCCCCTATTCCTCTTGCCTGTAAGGATTCTGGGCAGTCCATTACAAAAACCTTATAATACAGGCTATTATATATGAGGAACACGTTTTCTATCAAATTTCGTTGGCAGGTATTACCAACGTTGCTAACCTGGTATATTACATACAATAACATTGAACTTCATCAAATCCAAGTTTTCATTTCAAACATAATTCTGACCCACCTAGTCCTTACCTACCGTCAACACACAATCACCATCCCTGCAGCCACCACACTGTTCCTGTGTGCGCCTGCCTCTTGCAATGCTGGTAAAACCCACACTAATTGCTGTAGCTCACGCATTTCCACAGGTTTAACAAACGCAGTTGAATAAATAAATGCTTCTCAGTAAGACCTTGGTAAAAATAGGCCTCAGGGTTAAATTAATTCAAAATAGATTCTGAACTTTCTCTTCATTCTTGTGTAATGGAGGAAGAGGATGGGAATTAGGTCCAGGAAGAGGGGAACAGAGAGCAATTGTCCGACCAGAAGTCAGTTCACAATGAGACTCCTAGCCATGGACCCACCCAAGCCAAGATTTCAGAAAAGCCTCCAGCATGTGTGTTGTTTAGAAGACTATGTGGTTCTCAGCAAATTTAAGAAAAGTATTTCAATACACAGCAAGCTCCTGAGTTATTACTTCTGCTATTTATACTATACTGAGCTTTCTGAGTTTTAAAATAATCTTGACTTTGGATAAAAATTGTTGCACAAGCATATTTTGCCAGAGGTTGATATAATTATATGAAGTGATACTCTCATGCAACAGCATTTGTAATGGTTTTTGTATGGAAAGTATAAAGTTTTAGCGAGTTATATAATGTATTACTCATTATAGAACTCATTTTGTGGCTAAATTATTTCCTTAAAACATTTTCATGTTTATTATTTCTTGATTTATTGTAATTATTCTTTAATAGTCAAATTATTTGCTTCTCGAACTGTGTCTCACCAAGTAGCTAGGTATTGCCTAATGGGGAAACAGGCAAATGACTCCGTTTAGCTTTTCATTATGTGTGGGTGTGGGGGGGTGGGGGGGGGGGGGGGGGGGGGGGGGGGGGGAGTTTGCACTGCTGTATCTTTCTGCTTTTTGATTGTTTGTGTGACTCAGTCTGCCCTTTGACTATGGACTACAGGTTGTGAGACAGATTGCAGACATTCTAGGATATGGTCATTTACTCCAATCCAACTTCCTCCTAAAAATTGTCCTGTCAGCTTGAAAATGTTTGGTCTGCACTAGCCATAAATTTTTTAGAAATTGTAGAACCTCAGAAGTTGTGGTGTTACACCTTAGATTATCTAATGCAGTAAAAGAACATTTGGTGCCCTGAAAAAATGACAAAGTACCGGCAACATTGAGAAAAAACTTCCTTTGTTCTTTTGTATGCCAGCTGAGTTGTTGATAACTATCTTGAATCTGTTTTCATAATATATTTCTGCAAACAACAAGTACACCAATTTCAATAAGCGTTTCCCATTATCGATCAATGTACATTTTACTCAATAGCCTCAAAAGCCGTTTTCTTGCCTTATTGCTGTTTATATTAAAATATCATAGTCACAACCAAAATTAATATCTCCAGGTTTTGTTTTTTTTTTCATAAAAAAATATTCAAAGCTACTTAATAGAGCAATGTAACGTGAAGCATGCGAGAAGATGAAAATTGGGCACATTTAATTGAAAATAAGTGCCTTGTGATATAGGTAGTAATTATTGAAACCTATAAGCAAGCTTGTTGATCACAAAAACGGCCTGTTTTGCGTTTAAAGGTTAGAGTTCAGTCTCCTCTGTTTGGAGCTAACCAGGTTCCACTGTTGCCGTGGTTTCATCAGAGTGCTGGAATGGATATGCAGAAGGTCCTAACCTGCCTTGGAATTAATCTGGGCTAAGCTCTAGCCTTTCAGGGCTGCGTTCTCAGCACTTTGACACATTTCAAATATCAGTTCCTATCTCAGAACTCCATTCTGTATGACTGAAAGAGGGAGTGAATGCCCTCTTAGTATAGGCAAGTATTATAGCTTTGCCTCTCTTCTTTAGCTGCCAACAAGTGTTCTTTTATGGATATGAACTCATTGTCTTGCCATGTCAACACCAGATAGTTTGAATTTAAGAACAAAATGATATGAGATCAACATGGAAGCCAATCAACAAAAGAAATCTGGGCTGCAGAAAGTATCAGCTCAGTTTTAACTTGGCATTCTTCTTAACTTTTGAAGTCCACCACCTCCTACATCAACATTCCTTCACTAATTGAATCAACTTTAAGAATGTATCGTAGCCCTATCCCTCTTGCCCCCTAGTGGTATAGAGGCCGGCGTCCACAGAATGGTAATAAAGCAAATATCCACAATTTCTTAAAAAAAATAAATAAAAAAAGGGCAGGCAAACCTGCCGCAAATTCAAGATTAGCACCTGCAAAACAGACCTCTTTCTGGCCAACAACACTACTCGCCTTTATCAGCGCTCAGGGTGATAAGTGGCAGTAAAATAAAAGGAGCCTCCCCGTCCCCCAGTCGCTTATTACATAGTAACCCACATAATTTTTTTTTGTACACTCAGTCTAATTTATTTTTGCATGAATAAATTGTATACCCTTTCAGCTTTCAGAACAGTGCCTCAGATCACCATTAATCATTCAGAAAAAAAGTCTATATGTAATGTCGCTACTTACATTGCATTCACCTTCGGAATATACAATACTGCCTCCTTTCTATTTGTATTTTGGGACAACCCTCACAAAAGTTCACTGCTTTTAGTTATCTACACAATGTTTTTTTTTTGGTTGAGGGTTGGGGTAAATTTTTTATAACAATTTTGATATGAATTTTGTGCATTTTTATGTACATTTTGTGTATACCACGAATAATCCTTCACATATTTCCTAAATGTTGATGCATAGACTTGATGGCACATATGTGCCCTTCAGATAATGTCATAAGCTCTCTGCTGTGTGTTGCCACAAAGTTGTAAGGCTTTATGTATTAGTACACCCAGGTGAAAATTGCCTTTTTAAATGTTTCAGGAGAAAGGGTTAAACTTAGTCATTTTTAATTATGTGAGTGCCTCCTATCACGCTGACACATTCTTCCTCTCTCTCTGACGTGTGGCTGTCTTGGAACATGATGATTTAATTTACCAGAAGAAATGAGACACAGACCAGTTAAATTAGGCCACATTAACTTTCAGTCCCATGTGCTCGACTCAACTGACTTTTGCAATTGTAGGAACATAGCTCCATGCAAACGGCTTCACTCAAGCAGTTCCTTATTTTATGTATTTATTTATTTATTTGGAATCAGCAGTTGCATTGCACTCTCACGTTAGTGCTTGCGAGAAGGTCTTCAGATAAACATGTGTACACTTACCTGCAAGTCAGCAACAAGCAACTCAGTACACTACAAGAGTCTGTACCAGCTGTAAGAAAGGCACACCGCTTCCTGATGACAACTGGTCACCTGTAGATGCCTGGTGAGTAGCTGCAGGTTTCTTTCATAGCGACCTTACTTACAGTTTCCTGAGTGACCCATACTGAAATAAGTTCACCCTATCCCAACTAATTATGTCCCACTGCTAGTCAGTTAACAATATATCTCAGACTCGAACTAGGCATGTCCAGGCTATAGGGCTCCGCCTGCATTTTAACTAATCATCTTCAGACTGAGCCATTTAGGAGGGTCACAATTGCTAGAAGCATACCTTAACTTTTATTATTTATTATCATGTGGTGTAACAAGATTTCACAAACAGCATAAAAAGTATGTGCAGTAATATACTGTACTTCAAAAAGTTCTTTATTTAATAAAAATTTGAGACATTAAATATTATTAACAGATTTTATTCACAGAATAATGGCAATGCAGTTTGTGTGGGTTTGTACACAAATAAATGAAGAGCTCATCAAAAAATGATCAAATACTCAAAATATTGTGGAGAACTCAAACCAAGCCAGGTATTTCAGTCTAATAATGGCAATGAACTGCTATAGTATTAGTATTAGTATAGTATTGCTATAGTAACTGCACCCCTAAATTAATTATGTTGTGCAGTAGGCTTTCAGAACGAGGTATGATTGCAAAGAATGGTTTGGTTTAGTAAACCAGGGCTTGTTACACATCTGGTGACAACATTACTCTAAACTGTGGTAATTCATTCACAGAAATGAAGCAATAACAAGTGAATGTGAATCACCTTTCTTTCCCACGTGTCATTGGACAGTCAAACTGCGTATCACAATCATCCAGCCCCCCAGCAGTCACTCAATATCCGCACTTTACCTGCTGGGACCAAACATTTTACTTGCCTGTTTCACTTCATCTTTGAATTTACCTCAACTGGTGGTGGAGTTTAAAAAGGCATCAGACCAAAACTATTCTTTTCTTCTCAGAAAGGCCAGTACAAGAGCAAATTAGGACTCCTAACTTCAAGACAATATTATCTCCCACTTCCAGAAGTTGGGTAAAATGGTGGCCATAATCTATAATCCTCTTCTGTCTCCTGTAAATGAGGTCTGTAAGAAGGGAATTAATGTAGATTACCAATTACAAGAAACACAAAAAGAAGACTAAACAAAGTAGGTGCTGCCTAATTCCATGCGACTGAATGTTTGCTGTTTGTAACTTTGGAAGACAGACTTTCCAGGGAATTGTGGGAAAATGTAGTTTCCAATTAAAATGCCCAAATACAGAGGGTACTGCATTTGGGCAACTGCAATTGTTGCTCTTCTGAGAATGTTCTAGCAGGCAGAACTTTGTCAGCCAAATCGAACTTGCATTTGGATACTTTCCTCCCACTCCCTGCCTTCTCCACAGCCAGTGAGCCTTTAGCTGTAGTTCGAACTGGCCAAGTAGCTAAGGCTATGCAGGACTGGGTTTTTATTAGTACTTGAGTGAGGGACTTCTTTGGAGAATACTTTTGCAACTGGGAGGTGTGTTTGAGCCCGTGGATAGCACTACTGTGTTCTTGTGCAATGCTGGGGACACTGCGCTGCAGGAGGTGCTTCCATTTACACAGAACCCACATCAAGCAACACTTCTTGCACAGAACAGAGGTGTCGTCCACAGTGTTCTGGCCAAAATCCCAGACTCACAATCTGATCATTCTCCAGCCGAGCAGACCACTTGGTCCCTGTAGAAATTGATGTGTGAGGACTACTGTGCCACACTGAGGCAAAACAATGCATGGGGTGAGCAGCACCCTCCTTCGCCCACTCAAAGCTACTTTGAGATCCTTAGAGACACAGATGCCCACTTCACAGCTGAGTTTGACATTGGTTAATTCTTCTGGAATTTCACCATCCCTGGATACACAGGTGCCCCTGCAGTGTGAAGAGTCTGAAGAGGAACTGATTGTTTTCTTTGGCTGCGAGCGTGTGGTGAGTGAGTCACTTGTCCCTTTGAGTTAACGCACGGATAATTTCTCCGGTCATACCTACCCCCCTGCAGAACACACAGTGGCTGTCGTGACTTGGAACTAACTGACAATGGCGTTCAGCTCTCCTCCCCCAAATACCTCATAATGTCCCTGGTAGCCCTTACAGTACATGTGTAAACCATTCAGAGGAATTAAACTGCTTGAAAGTGCCGTCAGTACAGATTACAACACATTTAATTTTTGTACCAGTGTGATACTCTGATTGCTGTCTTAAATGAGTGATTGTCAATACTAATAAAACATGCTATGATATGACAAACTATGATAATAAACAAGACAAAGTAACCAAAACATGAACAGACAGGCATGCATACAATACAGGTGCCTGGCAAATACCCACCTTGTCTGTGAAACAAATGCTTACCAAATAATCTTCCAGCCTGTTCTGTTACATTAACACCCAATAACCAAATTTCACAGGTCATTGGACCCACCTACTGACAACAGGCTCAGGAATGATGAATAGCTTGATGTAGAAATAGCTGCTGACAGGAAGGTAACTGAGGTTGTACTGTGAAAAGGGATAAACACACAGCATAGAAATTATGGTGTGATGTTATGCGTGCGTGTGTGTGTGTGTGGGGAGGGGGGGTTGTCACAATGTTAAAATACATATACTGTAAGGTCTGTGAGAATCTGAATCTTCTGCTAACCATTCCTACTCCTTACAAACTTAAATTGATACATTGATCTAAAAGTCCAGTTCAAGTCAAATTTCAGCCTGTGTATTTTCACTTTGATAAAGTAAAAGATTGCATTTTTCTTCTGCTCTTCAGAGTAAAATTTAACAATTGTTTAATTCTACAACTGTGAGTGCTTTTTCTTTTAGTCTTTAGAACTTTATTTTTGTCTTTTAGATTTAAGTACATGCTCTGCAAACATATTTCTGTGCATTAAGCACTATGTGCTCTGGCTGCATAAAGCCATTGCCCTGGTCCCTACCCTCACCCAGACTGCTTGGTAGGATTTAGCATTGAGCTGGAGCAGTTAATGTATCCCTTCTCCGTGTTTATATGCACAACAGCTAATCCTTTGTTCTGGGGGTCTGCCTGGCCAAATGGGTTACATAATGCAGGCTTTTACAATTTTTATACTGTTCAGTACCACAGAATTATAAGGAAAATGATAGATTTGTTGAAGTTAAACATAGCAGTGAACTATTTTGTGTTGATTGTAAGAGATAATTCCAATGGGTGTCACTAGGGGGCAGCATGGCTTTCCCCAGTTCGCTGTTGAGGCTGTGTGCTTTTGTTCTCAGAGGCAGGGATTTGTCTATTAATCTGCTCCTGCCAGGAGTCTTATTTTAGAAGTGGATGCCATCCAAAATTGGTCTGAAAGAAATCCCCCATTCATAAAAATTAAGATGGCACAAGCATTTACTTAGCTACTCATTTTAGATAGCAATTTAGCATAAGAGCAATATTTCAAATAATGCTGATACTACTATCCAGGGTCACCAAGTGGGTTGTTCTGGGAAGGGCTGCTTGTAATAATTGTCTTTCATAAAAGCCTAAAAATTTTCTGTTTCATTTTAATGAATATTAATGAATTAAATCCCTCAAGTACAAGCACTTCAGCAAATCTCTTTGTGGTATCTGTGTACAGTATTATATCCTTTTATCTCTCTAGCTGGAGTGCCAGTTATATTTTGACAGGAACGAGTAGTTGAGCAGTAGGCCTGTAGACCTGGATTCAATTAAATCTATTTCAACACAAGTTCAGAGCTGGCAGTGGTGGGTGGTGGAGAGCTGTGGGTTTGTGTTGTTGTTACAGTTTGCAGCTCCAGCCAAGTCGTGCACAGTTGAGATCTACCGTGCCGTGGTCCTCTCTGTAAAACTGTGGACATGAGTCAGACGCGCCGCAGGAGTGGGCAGTCCCACCACAGCGTGGTTCCTCTCGGGCAGCCTCCTCCAGGATACTGCCCCGATGGTGGGAGGTGGGGATGGGGGAGGGGAAAGACCGTTTTGGGTTCCGCCCGGGCCTGTCGGTCACAGTGTTTTCTGGCTCTCGCAGTTGGCCTGTGAGCAGCTGAGAAAATAGCCAGAGGGGAGGCAGGAGACCCAGTGGGGGGGCGTTGGTTGTGAGCGGGCTGTCAGGGAAGAGAAGCACCGCGCGTAGGCGTCGAGCCAACAGACACGAACGGCAGAAAGAAAGAGATGGGAGGCAGACAGGCAACGGTGCTTCTCGGGTTGCAGTGTATTCATCAATTGATTGATTGATCAATGAAATTTGTTTTTGATTTTTGATGCCTTGGATAGGATGGACATTCGAGTTCAAGGTGTGTCCTAAAATGTTTCATATGCTGCTTTAGTCTTGGCTTTGGCAAGGCATCAAATGTAACACACATTTGCTGATATCCAGTAACATTCACAATGGCTATATGTGCAGTTGTGAATAGACACCGCAGGTGCTCAGTTAAACAGAGAAATCCCTCTTATGTGAGACAGGCACAATCCTGCTGGCTGGAATCCTCCCTCCCTGGGAGATGAGAAAGCCAGTTATTACCACCCTATGGGGCTGCAGGCTATGATTGGAGATTGGAGCGCGGCCTGGATTTCATAACAAACCGCAATGCATGTCACTGCACTGTAAACTAGTGCTTTAGTACTAAACAGCCAGTCTCTTAGTCCCTCTGTTGTTTCTTCTCTTTGCCTTCCTTCAACTGCCAAAATGTAGGGCAACCTGAAGCCCTTACGTTTTAATTGTATCCATGGATACTCCTCTTTAACAAAAGCCACCGTCTCCCTGTCATGCTACCAGCTACAATGGCCCAGATACTTGAGCATGAGTTCTCCCTGATCAGACCTTGATGGCCAAACCACATTCTGGAGTCTAGGCTTCACTCAGGAGCGAACTATACATTTTGGCGGCAGCGCTTAATGAGTCACCGCCCTCTCAAACTCCTGGCCACTGGGGCTCTGTCGACCTGCCACATTTGTGAGTGTGAGGGAAGTGAGTAACATTCCTATTATGCCCAATGCGAGGAGAAGAAAGGAGAATATTGTCTGCGAAGCAGCTCTGGTCTTTTCCTCATTACATCCACTGATTTCCTAGTGGGTAAAGCAGGTTTTCAGGGCAGGATAGTAGCATCCCTGCTATTTCTGACAGCACTGAAAGCCCTGCCGCCTTATAGAGACAAAGCTCAATAAGCAATGGCAGGTCATTTGGGTCTTTATCTGCTGAGAGAATGGAAAGAAAAACTGTGGACATAAGAAGCAGAGGGCTTTGTGCAGTGTGGGGGAGGAGCAGGACGTGTGTGCGTGTTTGTGTGCGAGTATGTCCGTGTTTCGCTGTGGGCTTTTATCTGAACATCCGTGTGCGCATTTACGTGCGCGCTTACATTTGAATGCGTATGCGTGTGGGTGCGTCCATGTGGGTGCATATTTGTGTCTGTTAGCGTGTTAGTATGTGAATGTGTGCATGTGTCTGAGCACATGCGTGTGTGCGGGTGTGTCCATGTGCGTATGGTCTGGGGAAAGTGAGGGGAGGTATGGGAGAGAGCAACCTGCAGCAAAAACCTGCCTCTAATATTCCAATGAAGAGAGAGAGAAGAAATGGACAAAAAACCAAAAACAGCATAAACACTGTGTAAGATAAGCTACAAGTTGTAGGCACTGGGGGAGGGGGGGGGGGTGATTTAGAAAGTGAGGGGGTGGATGAGGTGGGGATCCAGAGAGTCACAGAACTGGTTGGCTCTGGTTTGACAATCAGATGCGCATGACTGTGTCTCCCAAAGGGGCAGAGGGCAGAGAAAGCCGTGTTTTCAGCTAAAAGATGAGTACACAAGATCATCTGAGTCATGGGGGGTGGGGGGGGGGGGGTGGGGTTGTTTGGAGGGAGCTTAAGCTTCAATCATTTCAATATTATACTGGCAAGGACAGTCAGGAGCCTGGATCCCGGAAGCTGCCACTGTGGTGTAGAAAGGCGATGAATAGAAATTGCAGGGGAATAGATTCATCTGGAACATTTCTGTGAGGTGGAAAAATACTTTGCAGAGTGAGTCATAATGTAGCGCTAAATTAGTGCCGTGTGCCTCGTCAATGAGGGTAATTAAATGCTGCAACCGTTTGGTGCTGGATTTACTGCTGTGGGCATCTTACACGTTTATAGCTCTGAATTAACTTCCCAGTTCAATAGTCATTATGGGGAATCACAGTTGCTCTGGGGTTTGATGGTGGGGGGTGGGGGGGTGCTGGGACTGCGGAGGACTTAACTTGACTTCTTCCATGTGAATGTCCTCCTTGGGACCAATGATTTTTAATGTGACCGCTTTGCTCTCCCATTTCTGGTTCATTATTCAGTTTGTGATTGAGTATTTAATGATTTCTATATCTATATGGTGATTTTTTTGTGCGCTTTTTTTCTGTGGTTAAAAGTGTTGACTGGGGTTCGCAAGCCTTCCGAGGCCTGATGACAGTCCTGCAGAAGGGGGGCGTGGTGGTCCTTGGCGGTCATGCGGCAGACGTGGGCGTGCAGGAGAGAGAACGGAGGTAGAGGGTGGAGGAGCAGCCCACTGCCTGGAGTGGGATGGAGTGGGATGGGGATTTGGAGGGGCAGTGAGCAGAGAAACAGCCAAAACAAGAACCCCCCTGCCAACCCCACCCCACCCCATCAGCCCCCCCAAAATAAAAAAAACAGCCAGCCATGCACTGCGGAAATTCCGTGGTTATTTTTTTTCCCACGAGTTTACAAATATCCAATATTTATGCAGAGGGAAAGGCCACTACCAGCGGTTGCAGTAATTATTGATGACAAGGTTCGCTTCCTGTTGGCGGATAACCCGCAATCCGCATTCACCCCATGACAAAAACAAATGCCATTACAGGGCTTGCACATGGAGTCTGTTTGCCAAGGTATAGACACAGTGTGCAATTCCATCAACCATTATGTCTTATCACTTCAAGAAACCACTGCTTCGTTCAAGAGAATCATTTCCGGTCTTGTACCTACAGTGGGGCTGACTAATTTCCTTTTAGCTGTAATTTGTGTTTACGGGTAAAAATTCATTCCCAAAGTCAAGGATAATGACGCAGGATGCACAACCCTAACAATACACACACGATAATGGGAGAAATTGTATACTTTCGCCGTGAGTCATCACCCACTTATCTAAATATCAAACTTTGGAAGCAGTGATGTCAAACTCTGGGGGATTTATGCGTGCTGGTTGTGGTTCTTGCTAATTACCCTACATTAATTAGTCCAGTTAGTTAATTACATGTATATTTTTACACCTGTGTAATTAACTAACAGTACACGGTAAAACTAAAATCTCAAGATGTGAACTCATTTATTAAATCATATTTCTGTTTTATTTAATTTCTATTTATTTTATTTCACCAGAAAGTGTCACTGAGGTTCAAATCTCTTTCACTAAAGCACAATTTAAAATATATTTAAAGAAGAATGGAGCAACACCTGGGTTACTTAAAGTAAGGTCAGAATCAAATTCAGAACAAGAGCAGCAAAAAAGACCACCCACAGCTTTCCAGGAGCTGAGACTGTCACTTGATCACTGACACTGTGTGTTTTCCTCTGAATTGTTTCCTCGTCGTGCTCAGACATGACCACAACTGCTGTGGAATTTGACACCTCGCAGCGTGTGAAGTGACAGGACACATCACTGTCACGTCAGATGACTGTCAAATTGAGCAGCGAGACCTCTGCTGATTAAAAAGCGGAGCCACGCCAGTCTCTCCCTGAACCACTTTAGCCTGTGGCACATTTCATATCGTGAAGGAAGTGAAGACTGTAATTGTTTATGCGCTGACATTCTATAAATAGATTTTTTTTCTCCCTTTGGTAAAATTAAATGCCACGCTGTGGGTTCGTGTGTGTGTATGTGCGTGTGTGTGGGTGCGCACGCGTATGTGTGTTTGTGTGTGTGTGTCTGTACTTGTGTGCATGTGTGTGTCTGTATATGTATATGTATAGTGTGTACTCTATATATGTATATACGGTATGTGTTTATGTGACAGGACAGTCTCTAATTATGTGCTTTCATCTCTCTGGTATATGCACATTCTTGCATTGTGTGCACATACTGTACAATAGTCTCATTTAGAATATCTGGGCGTGTGGCCTGTGGAGTGTTGAGTAAGTTCATTGGGTGTAGATTCAGTCAAATGCACTTAAGGGCATATGCAATTCAGTCAAACCAGAAAGAGTTGCTGGATTACTCTGGTTTCACAGGATGTGGATGTGGAGCCCTGTCCATGAAAATCCCAAAGTTCCTGGCCTCCAAGACTCCCAGTGCCATCAAGAGCACCCGGCATATCCCAGCTACAACAGCCATCTTCCCCTGATCGGCAGCTCTTGGGCACACTAGGCAAAATCAAAGCACTAACACAAATCACCCCATCCTCATAAATGAATGACTCAGTGTCAACAACTGGTGGTGGCTTTTACACAGTATTTAATCCTCAGCTAGACAAATAACATTAACAGGCATAAGCTTTACATGCTTCACTAACACTTGGACCATACATTAATGTCCTAATACAGTGATGTTCTGGGTCTGTGTGACACTTGGTGCAAGCACAACCCAATGAATAAAGAGTATACTCCAGTGTTTTTCTCCAGTCCACAAATCTGCCCCATGACCTGAGTATTTTTTGGTTCATAACTCACTTCAGGCAAGAATCTCAGACCCCACTATTTACCCAATTATGATCTTGAATCATGTCCCAGTATGCGCCTGTTTCTCATAAAAAAAACTTCCATTTTTCTACCTCAAAGATGATACTTTCACACCTCATCTGAGAGAGAATGGACATCCTTCATACAGATTAATGACACTCCAGACATAACCCTCATGACACTTTAGGAAACTGAGAGGACTTATTTCCTTTTCTTTACGTGAGAAGAAAAAAAGATTGTGAGGTAGACAATAATCGACAGGAAGAATTTTAAACTCTTAAAGCAATGAAAAACAATTCACCTAGTGAAGAAAAGCATACTAAATAATTAAAGTTAAGCATGAACTCAACAACCTTATCAATCAATGAAACATTAATTAATTCAGCTGCATTAGTTAGGCAGCTGCATTAATTAATACATTGAATTCGGGGACAAATCTGGGCAATTACCAGCACACTTTCTAACTATTTTACACAAGCATTTATAAACAAAAAATGCGCTTGGTAAATTAGATATCAACCACTTTCTTTGTCAATTGAATATCCCCGTATTGACGGAAAGCAGGCCAGTATCCTACATGTCATTAACACTAGAGTATCTCAGTCAAATAAGAAATCTCAGGGCTGGATGGTTATCTTGCTGCATTTTATAAACTCTTTTGGTCCCTCTTATTGCCATTGTTTCTTGTAGAATATTTTCCACTGGAATAAAAATCCTCAGTCTATGAACTCAGCAACACTCTTGAAACCAAACAAAGATCCAACTCTGTGCTCTAGATATTGCCAGCTATCTCTTTTGAATATAGCGGAAACTAATCAGAAAGGCTCTCTCAACCAAAATTTGAGTCAGTCATATCAGGACTTGGGATAATGGGAGGTACTCATCAAAGAAAATGAGATACCTGTATAACTTACTTAACTTTGTGAATGACGTAATATTGTCAGAAAAGCCTTTGATAGAGTTAATTTGTAATTCCTGTTTTCCTATTTACTGCACATATTTGAACAGTCATTTATTAATTGGATAAAAGTTCTATATACTTCACACGTTACCTCAATATTGACTAATGGTCACACATCACAGCCATTTAAACTTTTCAAAGGTACAAGACAAGGCTGGCATTTGTCACCCATATTATTTGCCATTTACACTGAAAAATTATCAGCAGCCATCCATCAAATTAAGTACATATCTGGTATTAAATTATGGTCATCACATCACAAAATCACTTTAAATGAAAATGATAACTTACTTTAATTATAATTATAATTAAAACATTTTAACTCAGTATTAAATTCCAAATAAGATTACTTGAGATAGATGGACTAACCTCCCACTGTCTTTGCTGTGAAGGATTGCCATTGAAAAATAAAAACAAAAAAGTTCCAAGAATCATCCACCTGTTTTCAATTACCCAAGTTCATCCAATTCAGGTTGCTTTTTAGTGCTTGACAGACTTAAAAGTTTATTGGGGCGGACACGGTGGCACAGTGGTTAGCACTGTCGCCTCACAGCAAGAAGGTTGTGAATCTCGGCTTGGGGCCTTTCTGTGCGGAGTTTGCATGTTCTCCCCCTGTTCGCGTGGGTTTACTCCGGGTACTCCGGTTTCCTCCCACACTCAAAGACATGCATGTTAGGTGCACTCCTGCAGTTGCCCTTGACCAAGGCACTAGCCTCAGAACTGGAGATGGTCCCCGGGCGCTGCACTGTGGCTGCCCACTGCTCCTAAGTAACTAGGATGGGTCAAAATGCAGAGGACAAATTACCCCACGGGGTTCAATAAAGTATATCTTATTTTGAAATAAACAAAACCCCAGAATAAAATTAACCTTACTAAAAAAACCTAAACCTGCACCAAACATAATGAAGTATGTTCTTGCAATTCAGTTACAATATGTGCAAACATTGATTGATCCAAAATATACTACCACATGGATATCAAAAAAAAACAAAAAACTGCAAAGCTCTTTCTCTGAATTACCTACCTGTGTAAAATAATACCGCTAGGACATTTCAGTGCTTCAATTTCTCCTCTATCCATATGAAAGCCCGGAAGAAATCCAACTTCATTTGTCAATATAACCTGCAGGCCAACAAACCCTCACCAAATCTGGTACAATCCTGACTTTGTCATTCAAAATAAGCAATTTATCTATCCCTCTTGGAAACAAAAGGGCATTAGTCATCTGTTTAAATGTAACGTACATAAGCTTTTGTAATATTCAAGACAAATTTAACCGCCCCATTCATGAATTGCTTGTTGTTGCCAACTCGAGCATTCCATAAACCAAAATGTAGGCATTAACAATTTCAAGAACAACACCCCCCTACCCCCACCATGGTTTAATAAATACAGGACATCACTCACGCCAAAAACGAATTATCACAAATAGTTTTCTGTCATGTTTGAATGACACATTACTTATTCTGTCAGAAAATGACAAGTGGGCCTTCAAAATTGTCACGACTGTCACTCCGGTGGAGCAATCTGCAAAAATGAAATTAATACAGTACAAATTTATATATAGGGCTCAGATTACTAAATGCGAAATTATGAAAATGGAACCCACAGACAGACAAATATATATATATATATATTTTCTACTCAGACAATTATCCATTCCATTTCAAGATTAGAGCAATACGTATATATATGTTCTGAAAATTTCATATGATGAACAACTGGCTTTGGCATGCATTTGCATTTTCATTCTTATTTTTCTCTTCGGTGTCCTAATTTCTCTAATTTAATTCAATTTCCTCTGAATGCTGTTGCAGTGCAGTAAATAAAAAAAGGCAACAGGAGCTGAAGCTGTCACAGTCTTTAACATCAGACTCTTTCAGCCTGTAACCACCACAAATCAGGGCCGCCCCGCCATCTCATCAGCCGCTGCGGTCCAGAGAGCTGTCCCCTCCCACACTTGTGCTTGTGACGTGTCAGGGCTGGTGAGGACACCCCCCACCTCCCCGTATCCCCTCGTCCGCCTGCCCCCGGATTCCACCCGTCCTCCTGCCTCTGATCAATGAAGACCCGTCGGGGCTGTAATTTTCCCTTCTCTTGCTCCAATACTGTGATTACCCTGCAGAGAGCTGTGACTCCTGACAATGAGATCTCCAGCTATTTCAATTAGCCTTATTCCCGGGATTACTGCGCAATGCCTCTGTTCCGCCCCCCTCCCCTCCCAAGCCCACCCCCCTCTGGCCCCAGGCAGCGGAGAGAGCCGGCTGGAGCCGAAAACCTATTCGTACTCCCAGCCTCGCCCACATTCGGCTAACAGCCTTCCCTTCCGGCAGAATCGTCTGAAAAAAATCCAATCGTTGACCCGAGCGCCACTCAATTTCATCCCTCAGACGTTGAGAAGACGAAAGATGAACGGGGGAAAGAAAATTGTCAAGCATTGAGAAAAACGAGTATGAATTCCCTTCCCTGTTATTGGCTGCTCTGGGAGGGCGGCGGGGTGAGGCTGTGCGAAGCGAAGCCGAGTGTTACCCGCGCCCGCTTCTCTACCCCGCGCACCCAAACACACGCCTCCGCGCGATCGCGGGTTTACCTCAGGAGTTCCGCTTCCTTTTCCCAGGGCTCCCGCTTCCCGGCAGAGCTGGGGGGGGGGGGGGGGGGGCTGTGGGCGGAGCCTGGGCCCTGGGGTGAGGCTGGCTGCTGCGCTACCTGTGGCGTCACACCATCAGCCGAACGGCGGCAAACACCATATGCTCCAGCATCTGGCGTGGAAACTGCATTAGTGTTTGTGCAGTGAGTTAATCCATGCCTTGGGGTTTCCAGTCTAGGGCTGTCCTCAACCACGTAGAACTTTCCTGCCGTGCCAATCAATTTTTATTAGTGTTAGACCATGGAAATAGAGTACAAATAGATTGAAAACTGAATTTGGTGTGAAATAAGTAAAAAATGAATTAATTAAAAATTCTATGAAGCATAAATAAACAGCTCTTCCATATGATAAGCCATGTGATAACAGTTAATAATCATAATGGCATATCATAGTAAAACTACTGAATAGGAATAACGTAATAACGTGTAGTTTGTATATTTCATATAGCCACCTTATTTAGTTACCGTGATGAGACTGTAGATTACATTTTATGGATTTTTAATTGGACATTGATATATTTCTTATGTATTTTCTAACATTGGCAATAAATACCTACATTTAATTTGAGAGATTACTTAATAAAATCATTATTGATAATGATTATAATGAGTATTATATTGAGTCCTTAATCAGCTAATGCATTATATAAATGTTTTTTTTTTACACTTACTAATGTGTTTCATGCAGAAATATAGGTAAAAATAAATAAATAAATAAATAAATAAATAAATAAATAAATAATGGATTGTCAAAGAAGGCCATTTAAAATAATTAACTCATGAACATCTGGTATTGTGATTCAGTTATGTATTTCTCTGTAGTGTACTGTATGTAATATTTTCCAGTCTCACGGTTACTTATGGTTAATTTCTTTAAGCGGCTGTCATTCCTGACCGTACATGGCTTCCTTTCAAAGACTGCACGTGTTGTTGTGGCATATTCCAGAGTGGAGCAGTGACGCTCCCTGCTTTATTGTCCGGCCCCCTGTTTGACGTAGGTTCTCCCATTTGTGTGTAGTAAATGATAAATGTGTTTATTGGCTTCTGTCTCAGGTGCCTGTGGTGGTAAAGGATGCAGTTGACCTTTCGGCATAGGATTTAATTGCTGCCACGGTGACACTAAAGCTGATTGCTGGCTTCTGTCCTCTTATCTGCCCCAACGAGAATGACCACTTTTACTCTGCCGAGAGGTATCAACACCCAGAGGTGGTTAAAAGGACTCACAGGTAAATATGTGAGCACAAACACACTCACTCACACACTTACACACATGCAAGCACACACACACAAACACATGTACACACTCACACACATACACAAGCACACACACGCTCTTGGACACCAACCACCGTCTAAACAATTATTCACATGCCGGTTGTCCCAGACACCCACTCATATGTACGCACAGTCTCATATGACAATGGCCATTCACGCATACGAGACCTCATAGAGATAAATACGCACGCATACATGCATATCAAAAGCCTTCATATAGACATAGTCATGTACACAGACTCACACATACAAACAGACAACACACAAAACCCTCATAAAATCTGCACCCAGCAGAGATGCAGAAAACACATTTATATCCTACAACTTTCTGAGCTGCAGAAGAGAGAGAAAGAGACGGTATTTGTTTGAAAACCCTGCTCGTGGCAGGTGAGGGGCAGGGGAGGAGGGGGTATTCTTTTACATCACGCAAATGAGGGATGGAAACGAGTGGGCGCGTGTGACGTCAATCAACACAAACAGCGCCGCATCACCCCCCCCTCCCCCCCCCCCCCCCCCACCTCAGACAGGCCTGTGTGTCATCTCTGACTGCAGCAGCTCCGTCCTCAGAGCTCCATCCACCATATGACACAGGTGAGAGGTGTCAGTGCAATGTCAGTGCATCGGCTGACAGCAGATGACCAGGGCAGGGCATCTAACGCCTCCGCCGTGGAAGAGACCACTGAGATTCCACACACAAAACGCTGGCCCCTCTTTATTTAGAGTCCTGACATTCTCCAAGCAAAACGCTGCTAACCTTTTTATTTAGGGGTACTGAGATTCCACACACAAAATGCTGATAACCTTTTCATTTAGGGTACTGAGATTCCACGCACAAAACGATGCTAACCTTTTTATTTAGGGGTACTGAGATTCCACACACAAAACGATGCTAACCGTTTCATTTAGGGTACTGAGATTCTACACACAAAACGATGCTAACCTTTTCATTTAGGGTACTGAGATTCCACACACAAAACGATGCTAACCGTTTCATTTAGGGTACTGAGATTCCACACACAAAACGATGCTAACCTTTTTATTTAGGGGTACTGAGATTCCACACACAAAACACTGCTAACCTTTTCATTTAGGGTACTGAGATTCCACACACAAAACGATGCTAACCTTTTCATTTAGGGTACTGAGATTCCACACACAAAACGCTGCTAACCTTTTTATTTAGGGGTACTGAGATTCCACACACAAAACGATGCTAACCTTTTCATTTAGGGTACTGAGATTCCACACACAAAACACTGCTAACCTTTTCATTTAGGGTACTGAGATTCCACACACAAAACGATGCTAACCTTTTTATTTAGGCTACTGAGATTCCACACACAAAATGATGCTAATCTTTTCATTTAGGGTACTGAGATTCCACACACAAAACGATGCTAACCTTTTCATTTAGGGGTACTGAGATTCCACACACAAAATGATGCTAACCTTTTCATTTAGGCTACTGAGATTCCACACACAAAATGATGCTAACCTTTTCATTTAGGGTACTGAGATTCCACACACAAAACAATGCTAACCTTTTCATTTAGGGTACTGAGATTCTCCACAAAAAACGCTGCCCCCTTTTTATTTAGGCTACTGAGATTCCACACACAAAGCTCTGGTCGCCTTTTTATTTAGGGTACTGAGATTCCACACACAAAGCCATAATCACTTCTTTATGGTTCTGAGACTCCCAATGCAAAGCAGCGATCAATTCTTCATATGGCACTAAAACTCCCTCCACAAAGCACAAACCAGCTGTATGGAGGCTAAAGCCCTTTTTCCACCGTCATGCCATACCGTTCTGCACCATGCTGTGAGACCATTGGCTGCAGCAGCATATTGTTCTCAGAACTAAATTTTGCTACTCCTCCAGAGAGGTACCAGAAAAGTTACCAGTAACTATGGAGTGGAGCTAGCAGTCTTGTAAATCGCTGAACACAAACTTCCAAATAGCTACAAATTTGAAGAAAAAAAAATGAATTTAGGACAGCCTTACCAAGCTACACTATACATATGACTTGATCACCAATAAGTAAGCATGGGAACTGAAAAGGGGCTGACTATGAAAGTAAAGCACAGGCCATGTCTTTATGGTGGCACTGAGAGTCCTATAAGAATGGACTGGCCACTTATTCAGGGTACCAGGCCTTCCAACAACACCTTTTTGTTTAGAGTACTGAAACACCCATCACAAAATGTACTCCCATTAGATCACACTGGCCACCTGCTTACTGGGAAAGCAAATAGTTTCTCTGTATGTTGAATGGAGGCCAGTCACACCATCCTGCATCCAACTCATTTGTATATCGTCCAAGTTCTGTGTCAGATTAAAAAAAGAATAAACAAACAAAAACCGCAAACATATTTAGCAATTTCCAAACGATTAACAGCTTTCTTTTATATAAAGTGAGTATCTTTTGGATTGATCTGCTTTCTGTACTTTGAAATGGTATTTAAACAGAAAAAAAACATTCCCTTTGTATTAATCACCATCTTTGAAATAATATTGCAAGGATCTGGAATCACCTATTATCAAACTTTGTCATCATCTTTTGACAATATATTGAGTACAGCATTTTCTCAGTGGGGCATTGTGTATTTGAAACACTGCTTCCAGAAATGTCGGTGAACAAACCTAATGCACTTAGACCCATTCCGAAGTGTTGGTCCTGGTAATGTTGCTCACCATCCATGCTAGGCTACAGGCAAGATTAAACTGGTGTCATCTTCACATCCCTGTTTTTTTTTTTTTTTCTTTTTACTGCTCTTGACTGGAATATAAATGGTAGTTGCATTTCCATTATATTCCATATTCACATGAAAATAATTTACAAAAGTAACATTTCTGTCTGTTAAATTTATTAGTTGATACTGCAGTGTGGTTGGAAAAAAGAAGTGGGGGGAATATGGACGTTTCCATTTAAATTAATCAGTTTTCATGATCAGACACTTGTTTTTTTTTTTTTTTTTGCAAGATTATAACTTCACGAACAGCATCAAAGCAACCTTCACTGTGATGTGTGAACAGGAAAAGTATGAGTTAGATAAGGGCAATGCTTCCTGTCATTCGGCTTGGTACAGACTTTCAGGGTGCCTGGGGGATTCTATCAGCCCTGTCTGTATAGGATTTGTAATGACCGCCCTGCTCTTCCACTTTGGGAGCTGGCGTGTTTGCCGGGTTCGGCCTGTTGTTGGTTCAGCCTGCTCCCCCAATCTGCCCGGGCTGTTGATTTGGCCCTTTTCCAATATCCGAGGCTCCTCTGACCCCAGCAGTAATGGGACTGATTTCAAACAGCACAGAGGCACCTCGGCGCATGCTTCGACTGTGACCAAATGTTTGCCTTTTGCCCCTATAAAGGACAAAGAGGCATGAGAAACATCAGTCCCAGCTCTGGAGAAGTATAGCTTCTTTATACATAAGTCGGCTGATAAGTTTGCCGAGGATTCACCGTGTATTAGTATCTAAGAGGGCCCTTCGTGAATTAGCATGGCATGTAAGCTTCTCAGAGGGGTGCACTTATGCCCTAAATTAGACGCACATCTTTTGCATCTGAAACCAGGGCAAGGCAAAAGAGCAGGGCGGTGCTGCAGGAGGTTGCCAGATCTAACCTGACTCCTCATAAGAAGGCAACTTGATTGAGTAAATATTTAGGTGCAGAAGACGCTAAGAAGGAGGCTCGTGTTAATGCCTTGCACAGTGACATGCATGTGTGAATTTCACTCTTGCAAACATGAATGTTAAGTGAAATTTATCCATTCTATTTTACCCATTTCCTCACAATTTGCAATAACTAATTTGTGAGTTTTCATCGTCATCAATGCAACTTCAGTCATTTCTGGAGGGCACAGAAAACCACAAACTCTTCTCCTAAACTGTGGATGTAACTTAGATGCTTCGTTTCACTCCACAAATCCATCAGTTGAGCTCACACAGTCATTGAGAAGAAGAACACTTCATGAGGGTCTGCAGACTATCAGTGGCCCATTGACCAGATGGCGTCGCTAGTGCTCGATGCGATACAGACGTGTCACGCTACCAGGGTGATGCTATGGCCAATTATGCATTTCCCTGCAAGGTTCCTGGTTGCAGAAGAACTGGGATCCAGACTAGCCTGTGGGACCAATCCATATACAGAGCACTTTAAGTGTCTTAATTAAATATAAATCTGTAACTGTAGCTTGTTGAATAAATGCTAATTTTGCACCATACATAGCGTAATAGGTATTTGTCCTTAACTGGTGATGTGATCTCCCAGAAATTCCTCCAGACTGTGAAGCTTTCTGTGAATCACATTCAAAATCTTTGACTACATCAAGATGGTCAAAGCTGTCCAAGTTATCCTGGATTTGGACCTCACTTCCAACTCTGCAGCTTTTATCCCATCCAGAAAGGCCTACTGCCATTCTATGCCCCCCAGGATTAAGAAAGCAAAAGTTCTGCCATGTGTTTGTTCCACCCAACTCAGCCAACTGATTCCAGTAATTAGTTCCACCTCCTGGCTGAAAATTGTGCTAATTAGCAAATTCAAGTGATTGGAACAAAATACCGGGAAGGACTTTCTGAACCTGGATTTTCCACCTCTGCCAATTACACATTGTTCACCTTATCCATAAATGAAAATGAGCCAAGGGTTTTTTTTTGTTTTTCAAACCAAAAAGTTGTAGAATCAAATTTAAGATGGTTCATTTCTGAAGACTTAAATAAATCAGTAAAACATGCAGCTTTTCTAATTTGAAAAATTCTAGCTATGCAAGGCCAGGATTTCCTGAGAAAATCATTAATTCAAACCCTTCTCTGAAATTCAATCCACTGCTTTACAACTGACTGTGCAACCAGGTTGATTAGCTGGGACCCCTGCTTAAAGGCTCTTGCTTGCATCCTTTCCTGTGCTCCCTATTTGGACAGCAATGGACAGCTTCTCTTTTTTCTTTCTTTAGTCATGGAGTTTCTGAAGCCAATTTATGGTATAAAGAAAAGCTATTTATTCTTTCTCCAGAAAGTTCACAAAGCCTGTGGTACTGAATTTGCGGAGTGTTTAAGTTGGTTTTCTAACTGCATTTGATTGATGTATTCGGAAGAAAATTCATTGGACTTCTGGAAAACATGAGGTGTTTTTTTTTCTTCTTCAAAGTACATATAGCTGCATGAAACCATTTAGAATTCTCTTTCAGATTTTTCTCTGTGTTGTGTGTGCTTGTGTGTATGCGTATGCGCGTGTGTGTGAGTCTCATATTAAATCCGAAAATGAACGATCCTAAAATCAGGGCTGCGGAGTGAAAGAAGACGTCCCCGGTGGCACAGCGAGGTCTGACGGCTGGGAGGAATTCTGGGAGTTTGAGCGCTGAGAATGCAGAGGCGTATTTATTCTGCTGTTAATTGGCTGGCTCGGAGACGTCAAATGGCCCTTTTGCTCCTCTTTTGGAGTGCGCACATTAGCAGCGACGGAATATAAATGTCGTCTCTCCTGTGAAACACCGGCCTCTGAAGCCAGCCTAACAAGCTCATTATCCCATAAAGAGACCGAGGCTTTCATTTGCACCTCAATGGGCTTGAATCCCCAATCCTGACGCATGGAAGTCGACTGCACTGGCAACGGTGCGGGAAGAGGAGACATCAGGCTTCTTTTGAAACAAATCTGAGAGATACTGTGGGGGCGGGGGGGTGGGGGGCAGGGATGGTTATAGCGCACATGGGGGTATGATGCACCCTGGTCTGGGAATTTTTGAATGGGATGCGTTCTTCTACGTGGCGTCGAAGACGCACGTCTCCACCAGCTCACCAACAGCCTTCCGTTCGCATTTCCTGCTCTGCCACCTGTACCTCGCAGCCAAACCCGAGTCCTACCATCTGGCCAATCTCCACCCTGAGGGGGGGGGGCGGGGTCGGCCAGCATTTAGAAAGCCTCTCCTTTGTCTGTCCCCTACCCGTGGCTGACCTGGGTCAATCTGGTTTGCTGTCATAGAGCAGTGCTATTTCCGGGACCATTGAAACCTGAGGGCTGTGCCGACCGTCAGGGGGAGGGATATTGCCGCGGCAGCCACACTTCATCAGGGGCGGAGAGCGTGAGTGTGAATACATTACGGGCCGTGCGTATCCTCACTCGGCTCTCCCGATTAGCGGTTCAACAGGGGCTGACCTCTCCCCGGCGCGGATTAGCCGCGCTGCGCCGCCGACGCGGTCCGCTCCGATGACGTGTCCCGCGCTCTGATTCGGCGCGGCGGCGGCGGCGCGGCTTTGTCTGCCGGAGACGTGACGACCCGGGGGCTCTGCAGGTGACGTGGCTCACGCAGTGTCAAGAGCTCCCATCTGCTGCGGGTGCAGCGCTGTCTGTACACCACACGAGGCAGCGGTGCGCATGGACGCGCTCGCAAAAACACGCACGTACGCACACACACGTACCACATACACACACTCACAAACACACGCATATGCACACACACGTATCACATACACACACTCACAAACACACGCGTACGCACACACACGTACCACATACACACACTCACAAACACACACACGCACACACACACGTACCACATACACACACTCACAAACACACACACACACACATACCACATACACACACTCACAAACACACGCATATGCACACACACGTACCACATACACACACTCACAAACACATGCATACGCACACACACGTACCACATACACACACTCACAAACACATGCATACGCACACACACGTACCACATACGCACACTCACAAACACACACACACACACAATCACATACCCCATACACACACTCACAAACATACACACACACACATACACACACACACTGCACACACGCACATGCACACACACACACTCACACATGCATAATAACACACGCATAAACACACACAAACACAAAAACACATACACACACGCATGCACACGCACACACACACACAAACACACACTCACAAAAACACACACACAAACACACACTCACAATCATGAACACACAAACAAACACACACGCACATAGCCAGAGGCAAACACACACATGTAAATATCCACAGGAATATGACATAGACCATACACACATGCACACAGAGACATGCTCACACACATTAAAACACACATGAATATTGTTACCAACTAATTCATGTAAACACATGCGCTCTTTCTTATGTATACTGGAATATTGTGGGCATTACAATTATGAGTACAGAGCAGTAGACACAGACATGCCCAGTATTGTTTTGTTCATATGATTAAGTGTGTGTGTTTATTGGTCTGTACACATAATGATAATTGTAACACGCAATCACACATTCATAGTAAAGCACAGATAGTGACACGCATTAGCATCTGCATATACACTTATACATAAACACACACACACACACGTGCGAGCAGATTGAAAGCCAGTAAAAACTGCTCTATTTTACAGGAATAGGACTTGACAACGCATTATAAATGCAGCCCCCATCTGGAGCCCAGGTCAGTCACACTGACGCAAAGAGCGGGGAGAAGGACTGGGTCAGGATATTCATGTGCAGCAGATGTGGCAAGCTTACGTGGATCCATGCCATTTGAGTTTAATTTATGAGAAGTGACACACTGTCCGCCACTCTCGTGATGGAGAAACATCAGCACAGATGGGAAGTGGGCTGTCTTCCCAGAGTAAACACAGAGGGAGAATTATTGGGGTACAGGGAAACTCGATATCTGCTTCAAGGGTGTCCCCAGGTTATTCTAGATGATTATGATCAGAACCGAACAGTTTAATGTTTATCCAATGGCCGGTTTAATTCAGTTCCCATAAAAAAGACCAAGACTGTAATCACTCTTAAAATTAACGTCCTTGGGTGCATCTTTTATATATGTGCAGCTGCCAGGACTCCCAAGATTACTGAAGATTGCTCGATCATTATGAAATTCAGAATGAATAAACATCACATTCTGGAAAATGTTGCGCTTTACTGGCAGTAGGCCCCGCACAGTAATACTTGCATATGCATATGTGACAAGAAATCGGATCTCCGACAGGATCAAGCGCAGGTATAGGAATTCTTATTGCAAAGAGCCTGTCCTTTTCCCATTATTTACTTGGTTCTTTTGGCTTGGTGCTTGTATCCTACCAATAGCCAGTATAGTTTTTTTTTTTTCCCTTAATGTGTACTGAGTTTACTTTCCATTTGGGTAGTGTAAGTAATACTGGATAAGGGAACATATAAGAGAATGAAGACAGCAGGTTTGATTCTCAGGTGGAATCAAGGTGCAAGAAAAATGCAAGAAAATCTGTGAAATGCCTTTGTATAATCAATAATAATAATAGCAGTAATAATAATAATAGCAGTAATAATAATAATAGTAGTAATAATAATAATAATAATAAGAAGAAGAAGAATAACAACAACAGTTGTTTGTCTTAAATCTGTGAAATAATGCACTGTTATCCAGTTCTGCAGGTCCCGCTGCTAGCCTTCCTCTGATAAACATGTTATGAAAACAGTTTATTCATAATGGATTCTTTTTATGGCTCCCACAGGGAGTCAACTGATACACTCTGCACTCCACTGAATGGGAAGCCTCATTAAGAGAATGTGTTAATGTCACGCTCCAAATCATATGACATTTGCCTTATCAATGGACAGACAGTAGCACAGACAAACATGAATTAAAACCTGATTTAAATAAATAAATAAGCCTGTGAGTGGTTCTCAAAAAAAAAAATGTAAACATACATTAGTGGGAGTGATGGGGTGGGGAATCAGAATGAGCGAATGCTTAAATGGTGGAGCGGTAGTGGTAATTTTCTGCCGCTAATAGGTTTTTTGGCTGGGTTCTTGTTCGGCGGGTTTATTATTTTTACACCTCAGGTTGACTGTGAATGCCACAGAGACGTGTGAGTCACCGGAGCTGCACAGGGGCTGGGCGGACGCAGCTGCAGGCAAAGCGTCGCTGCTCCTTCCTCACCGACACGAATTCCACACTGTGCATGACTGCTGTACCCTTCAGAGAGGCACCCAGCCACAACTGACAGTCAATATCAGATACATGCTCTAAGACAGAAATGTGCAAAAAAAAAAAAAAAAAAAAACACATTGTGTACATTGCAGAAGCTGCCCAAATTAATAGAGAAGAAGAAAGGACTGACGTTCCAAACCTGCCAAGGGAACCAGATCCTAATAAAATTCATTCAGCAGTTAAATCAGACCTAACTGATTATGAGTTTTGTTGGATAAAAGAAAACTCTCATCAGAATAAGTATGCAGCCCCCAAGGACCGAGGTTCTGAAAAATCCATTTAGTTGTGTGTGGCGCAGGGAGGGGAAAGCATAACTGCACTGTGCTAGATGCAGTAGTTTTATCTCCACGGAAGACAGTGTGCTCCAGCACTTTCCCCATTTTAAGAGACGAGGACATCACCTAAGTGGTTGTTATTGCAGAGGTCACTTCAGGACCTTGGACAGAGGGAGAGATGGAACCTTTTTTTTTTTTTTGCAGAGTGCCTGCCCAACCAGGGACCGGCATGGCTGCTCTGTGCCAGCCTGAACAAAAACAATGCTACCTATGAAAACTAGTGCCCAGTATTTCCCGATTTGTAAGATGCGAACTGTCCCCTGAATTTGATTTTACACTGACACTGTGGTACTGAAAAAAACATTTATTTTCTCATAACATACGGTGGCAGCTACTGTAGTTTTTGCAAGAAGCCCTGGGAAACCCCTCAGAATAGACGTTCTGTTGTGGGCTTTACAATTCCATTTCTCTTCAGTTGTTTTTTTCTTGTTTCCTTTTAATGGGCCAGCATTTATGCTGATATATACTGATGGCACCTGCCTAGCGTTTGCCGCTTGCCTTGCAACCACATAAAAATTTCATGCAAGCTACACTACACAGCGCCACAAATAAGTAAAATATATAGCCTTATAATCGGTATAGGTTTTCCTGTAAAAACATGTCTGCGATGTCTGCTAAGTAAATCATGCGCTGTGGTGTGTTTCCTCACCTGAAACAAACAAGAAACCACAAAGATATTCGTTTTTAAGTGTGCAGATTATTCTTAAATCATATTTGCGTGGTTCAAAATCGGTTCTGTTTTGCCGACGGAAGAGAATCATTCCAGTGGCGGCCTCGGGCATGTGGTAGACATGCTGACTTTCATGTGCAGTGAAGAATTTTGCGGAACCTTCCTCTGCCCGAGGGATGTGCTGAACCAGCTGATGTGGTTCTTAGGAATTTCAGGCTTTTTGACTTATTTGATGTTAAGATAGGACTGCAAAGCTTGGATTCTACTTGAGGGAAACCATAGAGTTCCACATGCACACAGAAGAGACAGGGCATCAGCACGGCTTTTCATGCGAGAAAAAAAGCCATTGTTATGTTACAGTGTTATGACTGATGCCTTTTATTGCGGGCTGATATTAGTACTTACCAATCATTGTAAATGTCTCCCCTAGACATAATGGTGGGTACACTGTCTGCTGCTGGGACAGGTATCTAAATAAACAAAGGTGGCACTGTGTATGTGACATAAACTAAACTGAAATGCAACAGAAAACCCAGTGGAGAAGGTTGCAACACCTAAATTCAACCTAGTCGAACAGCTGCAGAACGAAAAACCTTACCAAAAAAACTTGTGATAAGAATATAACTGCTCTTCCTCTCAGAGAAAATTAAAATCCCAGTCAGCATTTTTGGGTCGTCCTCAATTAAGAAGCCATTAAGATGTAAAAATAAATTATCATTCATAGTTAAAGAATATCAGAAGGGACAAAGCATTTCAGTTGTATATGTTCACTTTGTCGGGTTGCATTTTTACAATTTGTCTCTATAGAACTGAATTTGTCTGCATAACAAATGATTGAGAACTAAATGTAATAATACCAACATATGTGTATTTGTTGATCTTGGAATGCAAATGTTGCACCTCATGTATAGATAAGGAATATATTATTTGGGATAATAGTCCTTTGTGTTGGAACATTTTCTCAAAAGATCACCGCAGTATTTGCAGGGGGAGAGTTCCAGAGGGATACAGAACGGCCTCATTTACCACCCATGCATACAACTCATGTCATGCATACTCCTGCTCAAAACATCTTCCCAGTCCTGTGATCAATTGTGCTTTTAGAGGATAAAAGGTTGACTTCAGATTTAGCGCTAAGAAGGTTATAGCATACGGACAATGTAGTTTTCACTCTCCTGAAACCACTGGGCAACTACTCACGCAATGTGGATGTGGACATTTTCATTCTGAAAGACGCCTCTCTCTGCAGGAAAATGCTTCAACGTTGAGGGGAAATTATCACTCAGTACCATTAGGTAACAATTGACGTCAACATTGCCTTCTAAGGGCATAAGTGTTCCTAAATCATGCTGGGAAAATGCAGCGCACATTATTAAGGAACCACCAGGAAGCTCCTTCAGTTTGAATACTGTTGCGTTCCCATGTTTTGTACACCACCCGTGGTACCTCACAAAGACCTGGGCCTGGACAAAGACTGGAGCACTTGGAATAGAACTGAGACATCAGTCTGTTTTCTGTTTATAGAGCTCAACTGATTTGTCTCTCATTTTGAAAAATACAATAAATGTTACTTTTTTGCTTCTTAAGGAGCCTTTTTTGGCTTATTTTGCAAGAAATAAAGAAACACCATTGAGTGTGGTCAAAAATGAAGGATGAAGCTCAGTGTGGTACAAATGAACAGATTAAATTGAACTTGTTCAAATCGATTTGTTTTGATCTCTAGTCGGCTGGTGGTGGAAACAGTTTATGAAGTGAGTTCAGTAGACAATGAAATACAAAGAGGTTAAAAAAATAGTCCTGATTGGGCTGGAATGACAGTGAGTAAAATCGTCAGATTGCAGCTGAATATGAGCTCATGCAGAGCTAATTACTATGTCTCACACATTCGGAGGAGTGATGTAGCAGTGAATCCACATAGCATTTACAAACTGTCAAAACAGAGAGGCTGTCTGTCTTATCTATCCAAGCTTGTCTCAGACTGCAAATGGAGGGTTTGTGGCTTTGGCTGAGGGAGATGGATTTTTAAAAAAGATATATATCACCACATTCATTTTATTAATAACCCCACACATTACTAAGTTATCTTTTTAAACTCTTCCAGGTTGATATTCTGTCTAGGTTTAAATCCACAACCCACAGACTATTCACTGTGTGTTTGTAATCTAATTACATTTTGTGTAGGAATAGAGCTTAACCTTATAGCAGGTGAATAAATTGATTGAGCTCTGCATTATACATAAATACGACAATTTTATTTATTTATTTATTTTTGTTCTCTGTACTCCAGCACTTTGGATTTAAAATGTAAAAATAAATAAGAGGTGAAAGTGCAGACTGTCAGCTTTAATTTGGACGCATTTACATACGGTGATCCAATTACCGCCCTTTTAATACATAGTCCCCCATTTTAGAGGACCAAATGTAATTGGACTAATTCATGTATCTTAAATAAAGGTATTATCTTTAGTACTTGGTCGCAAATCCTCTGCATTCAATGATTCAGTGTCCCCCACAGTCAGAAGAAATACAGGAATAATGTGGATTATTCTTAAAATTTCCACCCTACAGAGAATTTCCATTTAATGCACATTGGTTATGTGACTGCCTGTATTGCCATAAGATCCACCTCACTGGTGTATTTACATTTCATGAAGATGAATCATCACCTAAAAAAAAAGCACAATGGTGTAAATACCACCTGCTCCTCTGGGGTATAAGTAACTTTGAATTTTCTCTAAAGAGGAAAAATAATGTGGACCACAGAGACTCATTTTCCCAATAAAAATTTTAACCAACTGGCTAAAGGTCAGCTGGCTGAAATATTGCTGAAATCATTACACAAGTGCTTCGGTAAATAAAATTATTTTTAGTAGTGTGGCTCCCATCTATTTGATTTACATATAATACTGAGAGTTCCGGAATTTCTCTCAACAGCTGAGTTATGTGCAACAAGGACTGACAGTTAAACTAATGAAACCAGAGCAATCAGATGGAGGTGTGTTGTAAACGAAGTATTTATTTACACAGAAATCTAGAAATGCATGTTATTTTCTTCTATGATGTACTGAATAGTCTGTACGTGGAAGTATTGTTTTCCAATGGTCTTCTGAAGAAGTCAGAGCAGAACTATCCCTCATAAACGGATCACTTGACTGTTTTTCATCGTAGCATTCATGTCTTGACAGCAACAGAAATTTTGGTTTCCCTACTGTTTTTATTTCGAGGGGAGGGGGATGGAAGTATTGCAGATGGATAGATTGCTGACTTTAGCACAGTATAAAGTACTACACGCATATTACAGTTCACATGACATTCTTGCATTGGTGTCTGGCCTCCACCCACTTAGTGTGACAAAAACCTCAGGGGTGTGTGTTGTGTCTGTAGATTCGGGCCTCCTGGTGCACTGACTGATGAATAAGTAACACTGGCAGCTTGGGGTCTTTCATCTCCCACTGGCACAGCTGCCTCACCACGTCCATGTGGCCACCATTCTGGATTTAAGACTGTGTGTGTGTGTGTGTGCGAACGTGTGTGCATGTGTGTGCGTGTGTGAGCGTGTGCGCACGTGTGTGTGTGTGTGCATGTGTGCGCAGGTTTCTGTATGTTTAGGCAAATGCTTGAGGGAGGGGGAAGCAGACAGGGTGAGAGAGACAGAGCAGAAATTTTAATCCTTGAAGATCCCTGGGTACTCCCTTATCTGCACTTCAAAAGGTTACATCTCAGGGTGTCATAAACTGCATGGCGTTTTCCAGAAGAGAGAACAGCTGGAACTGCCCTGAAATCTTCATTCACCCATTCTTAGTTCATCTTTAAGTTTCATGCTTTTCCAAATGCTGTGGGTGAAATACCTCACTCTCACTGTATGGTTTTAAAAAGCATTTACCAACTAAAAAAATGAATCTGAGATAGTGAGAGAAAACACATCAGGAATAATCACATCAGCAATTTCATGTTTTTTTTTTTACTGGACGCAAAGGTTGCCTCTTTTCTCGTGTACATATGTACAGCAAGCAAAGTGACTCTGAGCAACTTCATTTTTTTATTATCAGGCTTGATCTCTGCTCAAACAGAAGTTTTGACTGTCCTCTGAACAGCACATCAGGTTTGTGTCAATTGGCATTAGCAGTATCTACCCCCCTTCCCCCCAACCCATAAAGAAAGAAATGAAAATAAAGAAAGAAAAAAGAAAAGCAGCCCTTCTGGTAACCACAAAATCACGGACAGAGGATGCGCTTTGCTGGAAACGGCTTTCCGGCAGCCCGGTTTCTCATTCAGCAGCGAGCCTACGGGGACAGACAGCCGTGACGAACACGCCGACGAGCCGCCACCGGACCACCGTTCGCATCTCCCGGCGGGTCGCCGGCGCGTGAAAGACCCCTCGCCTACCGCTCACCCGACTTCATCTGCTCGCGCGCCGGAGTCTCCCACCTGCGAACGCAGGACCCCGACATCGGAAACATCGCTTTCATAAACAAAATCTGTCGTGTCAATTTCTCCCCCCGAGCTGGAACCGCACGAGTAAACATTCTTCATGGAAACACCGCGGATTAGCATCAGTCACTGTCAGACCAGTGTCACAAAAAAAAAAAAAACCAAGCGAGTGTACATTCTTATTATCCTTCATTTAGTGCCATTAATGCAAGGTTTGTGTGAGAACAGAGGCGGGGTGATGTTTTTTTTTGTTGTTTTTGGTTTTTTTTTGTTCCCTGTTCTTTTATGTCAATATTTTCTCTCCCTCTCTGAGAGGTGGGTGTTTGCAGAGGGGGAAAAAAAAGTTGAATGAAAGACCATGAAAATAAAGCTTCTCGATTTTAGAAATTTGATAAAAATGAGCTTTAAATAATGTGCCTCATTCTCCCAGCCGATAATTACTTGTGCAAACAATTCATGCAAAAGTCAATTAACACGGCAACACAACTTCTCGGCATCGGGGCACCCTGCAACGTGTTAATAGCCCCTTTGTCAGAGCGGTTGCATCAGTGCGTAAATGCCAGAGGCTTGTCTTGCTTTGTGTCAGAGAGGGAGCCAGCGCTGTTTGGGTAAATAAACAGCGCGGTTGTGTAGCGCGGTGCTCTGGGGATCACAGCCGCTTTCGAAACACTCCGAGGATTGTTGGAAACGAGCGTGGGTCGTGTGCTTTCTCTCCGTCTTTCTGTTCTGGGTTATTTATTTCCCTGCCCACTCCCGATGCGAGCGTGAGGAGGGAGGGGGCGTGCCAGGGGACGGCAGGCCATTAAGAAAATTGATGAAAATACCTCTGGTGCTTTTCTGCGGCTGACGTCAGTGCTGCCGTCACGCAGGGTTCTGAGAGTCACTCCCGTGGGATTCTAGAGGGGGGAAAAGGCCAGGCAATTACCTCGCACCATCACCAGTCTGAAGCATCTCTCTCTCTCTCTCTCTCTATCTCTCTCTCTCTCTCATACACACACACTCACTCTCTCTGTATTTTTCTGTATCTCTCCTTTCCGTTTCAATCTCTCTCCTCTTTGTCTCTCTTTCTCTCACTCTCTATCTTTCCTTTTTTTTTTTTTTTTTTTACCTCCGTCTGTCCTCCTTGTGGTCTCCAGTCATTGCATCTCCATGGAAACATGATGTGGACAGGCCTTGTCAAGGTTCCCTGGTTTCTGAGGCCCTGTGATTGGTCCCACGGTGCAGCAGATGCTGCACACACACACACACGCACACGCACATGCACACACACACACATGTGCACGCACACACACAAAAACACACATACACACACAGTATATTAACAAATGCACTGATAATGTATACACAGGCAAACACCCCCAAGTACATAAATACATACACAAACTCATACATGCATGTATGAACAAGCACAAGCATACATGCAGACACGGTCTCCTGTACACAGAAGCAACTGTGCAGACATGTAGAAACAGGCTGTCACAGCTTGGGGGAATTAAAAATTACTTATGCGCCCGATTGTACTGAAATTTGTTTATTTGTGGAGAGCGAGGCGACAGTGAAGCGTGGGCTGATGGTGGTTTTCCGCCTGTTGAGTGCTGTGATGTCAGGAGCAAATAACTATGAGAGCCCACAGAGAATCATGGGAGGAGATCTTAAAGGTGTGAGCTCACACATTGCAACGAAATCATTACTGCACTGCATCAGGCTTAAACATTTAGTGGACCGCTCAAAGCTCAGGAAGCCTGCTTTTGTGAGTGTTCAGTGCTTTGAAACAGTCATACCTTTCATAGAAATGCTCAGACTGTGTGAACTGGGTGATAAGTGCCTTCAAGTGACAGTCAATGGAGGAAGGTCCTGAAGTAACAATAATATGCTTTGGAGGTCAATATGAGTGCCATGTATTAGTCAAAATACGGAAAATTGTGATATGGAAGTGACTTTTTTCTTACAGTATGTGTACTCATTAAGAATCTTCAGATTGTTGAGTTAGTGCTACTGAGTGATTGAACCCTCCATTTACTGTATTTTTCTTTAATGGCAACGTATGCACAGTAGTACCTCATATACTTCAGCTATATGCAAACAGGTAAGAAAACAAATCTTTCTCAAGTTTACATTACTTCACAGTCATTTAGTAGGCAATCTTATCCAGAGTCACTGACACAGCTTTTTACACCATCCATTTATACATGGATTTATACATATGCATTTATAGATGAATGTATAATGAAGCAATTACGGTTAAATGTTTTGCTCAAGGGTACAACAGTGGTGTTCAATCTTGGAATTATGGCTGCATCCTTTGAGTTACACAGCCAGTTCTCTAGCCACAATACTACACTGCCACCCAAGTAAAGTTGAGTAAAGTCCGATGTAGCATTCATTATTTTCCTGGTAAACAGCATTTGCAGCTTTTCTTACCTTGTGTGACTCCGTTCACATAATTAGAGGCAAGTGTTTGTTTTCTCTGGCCCGGTTACAGACTGGTTTAGGGTTTATATTTCCCCGATTAAGCTTGAAAGGACCTGCGTCATCCACACTGCAGTGCTGCGGAGTTTCAGAAATCAAGCCCGCCAGTGACTTATTCACACACCAGTGACAATGTCCCCGTTTAGTCTAATGAGCCCTTTTCAGGAGCTCTTCGAACTTGCATAGCCACTCCAACATGCACTTATAAACAAGGTCACTTTGTCTTACCTTTGATTTTTAAATGTCTTCTATGAACACATAATTCACAGTTTATTTGTAAAATAATTGATCTTGATATGTGTCTATACGGCAAGTCAGTACAGAGTTGTGAGTTCTGAAAACATTGGCAGACATTTTGAAGACATTCTAAAACAGCTAGCTGCCCGCCCCTCCTTCTATCCATATTTATTTTTTTACTTTATTTTTTTCTGTCTCCTATCCCTTTCTTATTGATTCTGAAATGGGGAGAGGGGGGACAACTTATAACCACCGTGGACCCCAGACTTACAAATGCATCAAATGCAATGTCTTGAGGAAAGTTAACTGAATACATAATTATGTACTTGCCATTTTGCTATAGTCCATTCAATTTTATCATATGTTTCAGCTGTAGCATTGTCATGCTTTCCTCATTGAATCATATCAGTTCTAACAAAGGTACTGTGCGATGTGTAATACCCTGCAAATAGCTGCAGCTATGTACTTTTTCGGAAGTGCACTGGCGGTACAAAGCTATCACTTGCTAGAACATTTGCACTTGAATAGCAAAGACACGCATGTTAGGTGTGCTCCTGCAGCTGCCCTTGACCAAGGAAGAGAGGCAGCTGCCCACTGCTCCTAGGTAACTAAGGATGGGTCAAATGCAGAGGACAAATTACCCCACAGGGTTCAATAAAGTATATCTTCTTCGTCTTCAAAATATTTTAGCTCTAGACTACTCTAGATGAATATTTAATCTTCTGGGCATGAAGGTAACTTGGTTCTGTAAAAGGGACTGTTCCCCAATAAAAATTGACATTGATATGCTGAAAGCATTGCACTGCAGGCAGAAAACACAGTCCGTGTGGCCAGAAGGCATATGTAGTAGTAAGACAGGTGTGGATTCCTGCCCCTTAGACAGGAGCTTCTACTCATTTGCTGTGTGTAGAAGCAAGGCACCCTGATGTAGAACTAATGCCTGGGGTGTCACTATACCATTGTGATACAGGCTATTTGTCATTACATACAGAGGGCAAGGCTTCAGTGCATGCAAAGAATTCAGGTAAAGATGCTCAATTACCTCCACTGTTAACATCAGCTGAGACTCAGGGGTTTTTTTTTAAAGGTTTATCTCTCCTTGGCAGAAACACTCCAATCGACCTGTTTCTGCTTTGAATTGTCACACTCTTTCCACACAATTCAAGAATATCAGCAATGCCTCACCAGCTTGTTTGTTTCTGGCCCATTTGTTTAACCAATACCCTGCTGACATATCTCAGATCACCCCAATGACACTAGGAAAATTGCTAGCACTATACATGGGTTCTTGGTTGCAATTTCCACACGCTGCTTTGTGATTACACTCTGTCCCTGTAAGCCAACAGCAACTGAAAGGGTCGTGTGTCGGAAGCAAAAAAAAAAAAAGAGACGTTGCAGGATTTGTAACCCCAAGCTTATCTTGAGACTTTTGCACTATATCTGTGTTTACTTACATTTTATTTTTTAAGGAAGGTTAAGGAACATCAATTGTAAGAAGACGTATCTACCCTTCAGTTGTCACACAACATTGATGAGGCCCTGTTTCGCATGGTGACATAGTTTATAAATTACAGTTTTCATTGCAGTCCCTTGTAACTCTGCACCGGTCGACTTGTCTATCCAGCAGTTACAATGGAGTTTCACCTCAGGCAGATCCAGTTCCAGATGTACAATTCAACAGTGATGTTCACTGACCCCCTATTCAAACCATTGTTTTAGCCTATAAAGAAATATAGGAAACTTTATATTGAAAGGACTATGCAGGGTATACTCAGAAACCTGCTGAAGATGGCCTAAAGTTTAAAGTGGCTATCCTGAATGTTCCAATTCTGGTGGATCTGGCACAATCTCTGCTGACTGCTGGTCACAAAAGTTTATTTTCAGACTCCAAATACCATTCCATTTGAAACAAAGCTTATAGGACCACATCAAGTGCTTATTTTTCTTAAAAAAAACAATCCAGCAGCAGCATATTTTGGAGAAAGAAGACTGCTCAAAGGCAACCTACAATGTTGTCTGGCATAGTAATATTGAGCAACGTACCAAACCTAGTGTTAAAGATGTTTTTGGATTGTAGACACTTGCTCTACCACAATATTTCTGTACATACGTCATCATATTCAAATACTCCACCACCAGTAAAAAATATCATATACTATAGAGGAGAAATTTCAGAATTCAAACACATTGAATCAATATTGCTACAAATATGCCAGACTGAAAAGGTATCGCATAAGGCATTTTACCCGTGCAGCACAGCCCAATAAATTGTTGTACAAGTACCAGCTTACAAATGTGTGGTTCGGATGGTGTTTCAAGTCAAAACAACCAAGGTGAAGAACAACCAATTCCTGTCATTTTTACTGTTCAAAACTAGCTTCATGTTCAGCAACCCCCAATTCAGGCCAACCAAGCTACAATCTCTGTTCTTCTTATTTTTCTTGAGTGTGTGCTCCCACCAGATCAGTTCAAGTCATGAAGACAACAGTCATTCTGAGCTTGTCCAGAAAAGGATCACATTGCTTTTAGAAGCAATTGGCTTCATTAACAAAACTTTTCTTAAATTATTCTTACTTTTGTCCCTTTCTTATAAAAAAAAACTATGTGGGATTCTGGAAACGTGCAGATATAAGGAATTAAAAAAACAAAAGAAATGTATGATAATTGGTTTAAGATGCTGTCATCATGCTTAGGAAGCATTTTAAGCGCAATACATGCAAAAATACCTGCAGGATGTTTCCAGCAAGGAGGTACAATATTATTCATGTGAACTGAACCACAAGGGGACAGAAAATCTACAATGAAATTCTCCTGTAGTCTTTCTTAAAATAGCCCGCTGTTGACCTGGCAACAATGGCTGCAGCACAGTGAAGATTGGACAGAACCCCGTATTGTTCCACCCTCCCCAGCTCTGGATCTAAGTGGGACGATGTGTCAGGACCATACGGACTCCATCTCACAAGTAGAGCAAGGGGGGAGAGTGGGGTGCTTTGGGCAGAAATCAACCTACGTCATCCTCAACCATTCAGTCCTCCAGCCAGACAGGTGGGTGGCATGGCCACTCCCTACTCGTGGGGACCGCTGGGGGGCGATGACTGTAGACTCACAGGGGTGCGGCACCCAGTGGTTGCTGCTGCTAGGGCGCCCTGGGGTCGAGTTATGTTGAATCCATCCTTTTACCGAGGACAATTTGCACATTTATGCCAGGTAATCTGGAGCAGACATTAAGTGATTCTTTCAATGCACACATCAGAATTATTCTGATTTATAGACAGCTAAAAGCGGTCTGAAAAAAACACCTTGTAAAGTAGCAATAAAGCAAATCATACCCATAACTATAAAGCTAAGGAGAGCAGTCAGCTATTGTAGCTAATGAACAATATGGTACAAATGAAGTGCTCACATTCCAGAATGCTAGTTTCAGTAGCTCCAACCTCTGTATACCAACAGCTTTGCGTGATTATTGTTCTGAGATCTTAAATTAATGTGTAATATGACAGTATGGGAAAAATGATTGAATTAAATGGGCTAGTATTACCTGTGGGAGTTATGAAATCTGAGGACATGGAGAAGGTAATTTGAAAGAGGAGAACTGGAGAAAATGTGAGCACTGTTTCCTTTGTCACATTGCATTTGTATGCCCTTCAAAAAAAAACAAAAAAAACATTCTTCCACAATTTGTTGCATCTAAATCCAGTAGAGGGTAAACCAGTATTAGACTTAGTAAAATATTAGTTTTCAGATCTGCTGTGAAATTAATCAAGGAAAGTTTGACACATGGTCACCTTCAGGTCTTTAGGCAATAGGTAACTTCTGTCCCAAAGGGACTTTTGGAATAGTTGATCCTGCCCAGTCCTATAATATCCCCCATTATTAGCCCTAATTCTTCTTCCATCGCCTTGTAAACGGATCTTAACTTTTGAAAGAGATGTGAGGTTTGTGAAGCCTTCAGTGCCCTGTGGACAGTACGTCCCCTCCTTGGGCATTCATCTCTTTGAGGAGTGAGATATGAATGCACTTGGACAGCATGGAGAATGTGTGGAGAGCCTATTTGTCTCCTTGTGAGAAGCAAATCCAGTGAGCTGAATGTCTGACTGACCCGGCCTTTGCCGGAGCCAGCTTATAATAAACATGCTAATGTCACCATCACTGCCAAGTCACACTGTAGGACACCCCACACTCTGTGACTCATCCTGTCAAAGGGAGAGCACGCACGCATACACAAACACGCACATAAACACACACAAACTCAGAATACCTGACCAGTTCCTTACCCATTATACTATACTACACAAAGTTTACATATACACACATACACAGTCATGCGCACAGATACTGTAGCATTCACACAGATATGTACATCAGTAGTGAAAGGCTACAACATGGGCCTGCCAGCCTGGTAAGTAGTTGGAAGTTATGGGGTTGAGGAAACTGGGCACCCCTGTAGCCAGGCACTGTAGGTTTTTTTTTTTTAAAGGGTGTGGCCTCATTAGAAGCAGAGCACTCCTTGGATGAGGTCATCAGTGGCTGTATATGTCTGGCCTGATTGGCTATTACCTGGAGTATTTTGAGAGTAATTGTTGGATGACATTCTTTTTAACTTTTGGTGAATGGCGTGAGCTTACCAGGACCTTGTTTCATGATGCAGGATTAGTTAGCTGGATTACTGCACTGAGTAAAACCCGGAACCCTCCCAAATCTGGATCATGGACTAAAGTAAAAAGAGCTGTTCTGGGTTTTACTCAGTGCAGTTATCCTGCTTTTTGAAATACCCGACTCTGGTCTCCAACCTGTGGACAGTGAATCTGGGGGGGAAAGGAGAAGAAATACAGCCAGCATCGTGGAGTGGTGAAGCATGGCAATGGGGAAATCCTGGACTGGAATCCTGACTACTGTGATAGAAAAATTATGCTTGTGTATATATTAATGGAAAATTGCTGGTTGGGAAAGAACAGGTGCAGAACCTGGTGTGCCTGAGGACATGTTTGTTTGTCCTTCCTCAGCCGCCCAGGTTTGTACCCCCCAACCACAAGAATTTATCCTTGATGCACACAGCTGCAACGTCTTAGATAGCCTTTATCAGCTTCAAATCACCTAGCATGAATTATCAGTTTTACAAGAGCCAAACCCCCATAAAAGAGAAAGTCCCTAAGCTGCAACTCAGGACACTGGGTAAGAGTGTTCTCATGTATGCTTTTGTTTGTAAACATTAAAGCTTGAACCGAATATTGTGCGTTAGTCTCTTCTCACCACCGGTGGATGCAGATAGCATTTCCACCACACTACTCTTCCAGGGATGGGAGCTGGCCTGGGATTCCATGGGTATGAGTATCTGATGGCCTGACAGCATTGCACTTCCCTCCACCCAAGTATTGTTTGGAGGTGCAGCCAAATTAAGGACTCGGAGTTGGAGTGGAGGTGGAGTGAAGTGAGCCAGCAAAGTGAGAAGAGCTGGAAAGAGGGGGAGTGGAGATGAGCTCCATTGTTCTGCTGTATGTACATAGTCAAATAGTTTTAATGAATTTCACTTAATAAAGATTCCCTTTTTCCCATTTTTCTTTCTTCCCTACCCATGTCTGTCTTCTGTTAATGATTTGATGGATACAAAAGAGACGGGGGAATTTGCCCCTGCCAAGTACAAACACGGACAAACACACACTTACAGGGCCACACATGCTCATACACACATTCACACATTCATGCATATACTCATAAATATATTCATAAACAAATTTTTATAATGTGTCTGTGAGTTCAGCTATTATTTCAGCAATGAATTCAAAATGAACACCCCAAAACATTCCTGAAGAAATAAAACAGCACATGTGTATGCAATATTTGTTAGGCAAAGTTAAGGACAAATATTCAATAAACCCTGGACCTGAACTGTTTTTTCTTCTTTTGCTCTTAAAGTAGGTACAATATTATTTTACTCTATGGCAGACTTGGTGGTTAAGTAATTTTTTTCCAAAAATAGTAACTCCATCTGCTCCTTCCACCAGTGTTCTTTTTAGATTACTGACAAAAGAGACATCCATGAGGACTACATGGTCTTCTGGTTTTAATTTTACTGTGCAGCTAACTGATACATTAGTAACATTATAGCAGCTAATTGTGCAATTAACTGCCTCTACTGTTTTTTTGTTTTTTGTTTTTTTGTCTGACTGAGTATTTTTGGGCCTAGAGCTCTCCTTTTACAGAAACTTCTTTGGTCGGATGGGTTGGCAGTAATCTCTGTTTTGGGGACATTTTGATGTACATGTCCCCACAAACCCTGTTGCTCTTTACTTTGAATGTTCTAATGTGGTTTCTTTCTTTGTGACGAGACCTTTGCCCTGATTCATGAACGCTGTGCGTTCAGTGGTTAATATTCGCACCTGCAGTACATCGATGGGAGCTGACATTACGCCCAGTGAGCCGGTATTGATCCTGGCCATCAGAGAAGACAGGTGGCTGTGGGTGAGATCACAGGTTTTTCCCTGCCCGCGAGATGAAAGTGCGGAATGCGCGGTGCTAGTGTCTGCAGTTTGATCGCGCACTGTCGGCCATTTCCTGTTTGCATCGATTAGAACGAAAAAGCTGATACAGGGATAGTCGACTTACTGATTCCCCCATTTTTTATTTTTTAAAATGTATTTATTTTTGGGTAACAACGATGCTGTGAGTGCAGAATTTCTAACATTTTCTTTCTTATCGGTCTCTTCTCCCCTAGGTCTGAATGTGCAGTGTCCATTCTTGTCCACAACTTAATGCATTTTAATGTTCCTCCATTACACTCAACAAATCAGCAACTGCTGCAGCTGGTGCCAGGCTGACCAGAGGAGTCAATACTGAGCATTTCGCCCCCGAAACCCTCCTCCCCCAGGCAATCCTATGACTGCTGTTATGACCCTCAGCCACAGTTGGAAACAGTCAGCCAGTCTGACCTGTGGGGTGTATCAGTTCACTCAGATCTAATGCCTCAGCTCAGACAAGAATTGCTTATAAGAACTGTGTGCACATTCCCACAATTACTACTCACTGCTATTCATGTGGGGCGACATAGCTCAGGAGGTAAGACCGATTGTCTGGCAGTCGGAGGGTTGCCGGTTCAAACCCCGCCCTGGGCGTGTCGAAGTGTCCTTGAGCAAGACACCTAACCCCTAACTGCTCTGGCGAATGAGAGGCATCAATTGTAAAGCGCTTTGGATAAAAGCGCTATATAAATGCAGTCCATTTACCATTTACCATGTGTGCTTCCACTCTAGAATGGATAAGCTGCTCATAGCTTATGTGATGAGTTAGAGTTCCAAATGGAGTTTGGAGGTATTCAGGATGTGATTGCTCAAAAATACACCTGGTGAAAACTTACCTGTGTGTACTGTGTATGGAAGTCATCCAGCATGCGTGCTCAAACCCTCCCCTGATTTGCTTCCACTCTTGCTACCTCACTGAGCAAAATACTGTCCTGATCCTCCTCTGTTGCTAGGGAACCACAAAAATGAACTTTAAGCCACAACTTGCTTCTTTTCTTTTTTTTTTTTTTTGTGTCAGCAACAATTTATTTGTTGGTCCTTGACCATGAAGGAACTGAAATAAATGTTATTTATTTATTTGTTACTCCAGAGAACAAATGTGAAAAAAATTACAAAATTATGTGTTGTTTTATATTTATATATATATATATATATATATATATTTTAAAAATGTGTTATTTTAATTCAATACTAAGACTGCATAATACAGTGCATTTGTGGCATTAAAATAAAAGTAAAATCATAGGTGTTTTAAAACGCACCAAGCATCTTTACAAATTTAACAGTTGTAAAGATGCATGGTGCATTTGTAGTTATTCCATAGGTAAATGTTTTTCAAAGCTTTGACTGAGTGCTGATTAATTTTCATATTAAAAGTACAAATGCATAAATCCACAATCTACTGCTTTGTATTTGTGATTGGTGTAAAATTATGTTAGGAGGTAGAGATGCCATATGTTTCTTTTTTCATCATTTTCCATTTGTTCCTTGTTAAATATTATGTCAGTAAACAGGTCCTGTGAAAGGCTTCTCTTTAGAACCAATTCTGGAAGGAGACACACGCCTTTGACACATCTATAGTCTTTCTGTGGGAAGCCCCGAAATTGTCAGGGTAATTAGGTCTGGCTGAACACTGTACTCCTGTGGTAGCATGTCAGCCAATTATTTATCTCTGAGAGCCAATTACTGGCCTGGGGGCCTCTGTCAGAGTTGAGTCTACAAGGAAGCACAGGAGAGACAGTCTTCAACCCCCACCCCCATATCTCTATCCCACCAATCATATAAGCTTCACACATGATTGACTCCCCCTCTGTCAGAGTAAATACAGACACAGCTGACTCTCTGTTGTGGATCTACTCCAAAGTGAAGCGTTGAGTAAGGGAAAGGACGGCTCCTGCTTGTCTTTCACCTCCAGTCATCAGTGAACTCCAGGAGGATGGAGGAGTACCCGGGTCCTCCACATACCATTCCCCCCCGAGTACCATTCTGGATAATTACTCGACTCCATTCCCATACAGCAGCGACCTATTAATGTGCGTGATGGGTCAGCCCTTCACCTTTTTCACCCAGAACATCGACTGATTAATCCTCAACCCTGTGACCCCTGCGAAATCAGCTGGCCTGCGAATGGGCGGGGGAGTAAAAAATGAAATGGGGAGCCTTCGAAGGGCGGGAAGCTATGCTCGAATAGCCTCTCTCGCTCCAGGGGGAAAGGCGGTGGCGAGTGTGAGTGAGTGGGCCATTTTGAAACACGTCATGTTCCCGAAAACAAGCGTAAACTGTGAGGACAGACTCACAGAGATGTATACGCAATGAGAGAGTCAGTCAGAGTCAGAGTGTGATCACGACATCGGAATCAAAAAGTGCAGAGCTCATCAACACATATAATTGATAAACAAACAAGAGAGCTTCCACAACGTCACCATGTTTTGGTGCCATCTTCCATCTCATATCACCCATGAAAGGAGAGAGAGAGAGAGAGAGAGAGAGATAGAGAGAGAGAGAGAGAGAGAAAGAGAGAGAGAGAGAAAGGCAAGATGGGCAGGAGAGATAGAGTGAGGAAAAATGAACATTTCAAAAAGACCGATACGATCCTGTTGCGTCGTGATATTGCTAGCATGTCTGTGATCGTGCAGCGGGCTATTAGCAATTCTAGCTGAACATTTAAATCTCCGCTGTGGCACCAGTAACAGACCCATGATGCCGCCTCAGTGAGGAGCTCTGGAGTGTGGAGTGGACTGATATGAAGCGAGGGTACTGCCGGGTGACTCTGAGCGTGTGCAATGCATGTGTGTTGCTGTGTGCAGTCACTGGAGTGTCATGCGCTCGAGAGCTGAGAGACAAAGGCCGCTTCACCCCCTCCCCTTCCTGATTACAGCCCTCCCGTCTCCACTTCACACCAAGCAACACAGAAACGACACTGCGGCCTTAGAGGAGAAGGGGGAGGGGTGGACGAGGTGTATGTGTGGTGCTGTTGTTGGTGGGGGGGGAGGGTGTCTAATCCCTCTTGGGACTTATGATTCGACTGGCTGTCTGTCAGCTCCTAAATGGATTGAATGGTTACAAAGTAACTCGCCAGGCTGTAATCTTATTTGCTGTTATTGAAATCAATAATAATCTGAGGTTTATTACAGCAGTGGCTCAAGCCATGCTGGGTGGGAGAGTCGAGGGGGTGATGCTGTTGAAAGTCCTTGCTGGCTTCCACTCTGTCAGTCCTGCAGTGACTCACTGAGCCTTTCAACCAAGAAGAAAAAAACAAATGAATATCTTTTTTTCTTTCTTCTCTAAGTGGTCTTTAAATGTAACTGAACCCAACAGAGACACTTACAATTGTGTGGCTACGTTTAAAGTAGGAAAAATCATCAGTTTAAAAAAAAAAAAAAAAAAAAAAAAAAAAATTCTGTTGTCCTTTAATCATTGTCAGCCTGAGCTGTGAGGATGAATCACATGAAATTGGAACAATGCCACCACACACTCACTCATTTCACCTTTATCACTTTTGTGAAAATATGAGACTTGTCATACGTGAACGTTGAAAAGTGATAAAAATGTTTTCAGTGACATGCTGTTTGGCAGATTCAAAATGGTTTTGGATTTTTCTGTGGATCCTGTCATTCCATTTCAAATTAATGAGAAAAAAAAAATATTTAAAAAGGAAATTACAAGAAAGGCCATAATCAATGCAACTGGCTGGGTAAAGAAAAGTGTAATTGGATTAGTTCACTTGGCACATCTGCTATGACTCAGTGCTGAAACAGTGCAATATTGCATTCCACCTTCCTCAGTTTCAAGAAACACCATACCTGTCAACTTATGCCATTTAATCTGATTGAAGGTTTTTTTTTTTTTCCAAGTAGTGTGGCTGCAGGGGAAATAGTATTTTTGCAGAGAAATTGTTCTGCAATTATTTACATTTAACATAAATTGTTTTCTAAGACACTTACAATTTCAGCTCAAATAATAGCGCTCCATGGAGTGTTGTAAAAGTTGAATTCTGGTGTGTTTTCTGGTGTGTTTACAGCGATAATGCATGATACATTTTATTCCAACACTGGAGAACTGACATAATATAACATGCACAGAGACATTCATACACATGAACGCACAAACAAGGACATGTGCTGTTCATGCATATATACACAATCATACAAAAACACATTGCACCTGTATGCCTGCAAAAACATACACCTGCACCCATGAGCAACAAGTGCAGAGACACACATAGCCATTTACATGTACATACTGTACATATACACATGCATACGTGTGTGTATATGTATTGCATAAACATACACACACACACACACACACACACAAACACCAACACAGGCACACACACACACACAGAAAAAGACATACCGTGAAAATGAAATACAGTGACAGTGTATATAAGATACCTTGAACTTACTTGAAGTGTGATTTCTGCATTAGTCCATAACTCTCAATTGCCCCAACCAGCCATTGTACAGTCTACAGGTCATCCAAATCTCATATCTAAAATATCCTTCATTCATTGCAGACAAAAACTGGGCCAATGAAAACATGCAACCTGAAATAATACTCAGAAAACACAGAGAGTGAACGGTTGCTTTAAGCTGAAATTATGCACCCCTGTGGAGATAATTAAACGTGGTCAGCAGACAAACCTAGCTTGCTTTGAGTAAAAAGACACTGTAGCCCTTTTTTCTCTTGGATTGCAGAATATATTCTGTGCCTTGGGGAACATTGCGTTGCCAGCTGTCGTGTACACAACTTCAAGGTTAACCAAATGACTCACATTAATATGTGTTTGTCATTTCATTGCGCAAATATATGTTGCTGCAGTTCAGTTTTAGGGACAAAACATACACATGTGAATTCCTCTTCTTCTTCCTCTTCCTCTTACATTTTAATTGGCAGCTCATCTCATATGAAAATAAATAAAGAACAAATGATTGGCTGGATCTCCCATTGTAATTAAACTCATCCTCTGACACCCACAGGAAACCCTATGGTTTCTTTATTAAGTTTTTAGTTCTTTAAAAAGTGTATGTGTCATAAGACATCTTTTGTTATCTCATTCTAACTTAAACACAACCTTACCTGTGGGAGGACAGGAAGGAACACTGAGGGACCAGAACACTCTGTGATAAATCAAACCTGTTCCTACCTCTATATGGAAAAAAAACCTGTGCAAGTCTTGAAACCCACAGTGTCATGCATATGTCACTAGGAATAACTGTCCTTACTGTAAGTTCCTTTAAGAAGTCTCCCATTGAAACTTGATATTTATCTTAAGTATCACAACCTGCGCATCTCTTTTTTAGTCTCTCTGTGTTACCTTAAGGGTTCTACGCCTGACCTTTTCAAGTAGCCATGTAAACTCTGTGGACACTCTTTCCTGAATATTAACAATAGCAGTGTGATTTTCTCTGGCGCTCCCCGTGGAGGACCATCAACTCGTATAACATTCAACTTAAATCCCCGCAGCTGAGGCTCCAGCCGGGGACCAAAGTGGCAAGATACTCTGATAAATAATAGTGGGAGAAAAATGGAGCTATTGATCCTGTGTGAATAGCAGGAATAGTTATTGAATCACAGTGATATACTATCACACAAAAAGGAATTTCATATCCTGTGAGATGCTGAGTAATACAAGAACTCTGGGTCGTGAATATATATATATATATATATATATATATATATATATATATATGGTAACACATTGATTGAATGGTTTTTATGTTACACTATCCAATTGACGTCACCATTGTATATTTAGTAAGAACATAACACTTGCAGCAAAAAGAAATATATCCCAATCAAATCTGCAGCTCAGACCTTTATTTTATTGAATCACTACGACTCCATATTGTAACAGCACTCTTCTTTTTCAGGTAATATTCCATCACTGTCATTTGGACACGAAGATCCATGTCCGGGCTGTTTGCCTAAATTACATTAGGTAAGAGACAGGACAGTAACAAACACCCGCAAATAGGGTGTACTATTTCCCTTAATGCCAAGGTCACGGTAGCAGTTTTTATATTTTGTTAAATTAAGTCCGCCTCCTCCAACGATACAATTTTCAATTCAGACAAGGTAACTTTAGAAAAAGCAGTCTGCAGTGGATGAATACATTTTTGTGGAGGAGTTTGGGGCATAAGAAGAAAGGTTGTGAGATATATAAAAAGGACAGTACTGAGAGAAATAAGGTAGAATATTGTAATATGCATCCTAAGGGTAAAAAAGAAATATGGGTAGCTTAAAGGCCCTTTGACAGGAAAATTGCCCAAGATGTTAAAAGTAATCCTTAGTGTCAATACTGGAGCAGGAAAAGGAAGGTTAAGGGAGAGGCTAAGTGCATTTAAAATAAGCAAGGAGTGTTACATGGTAACCATGCTTGTATGAGGGATCACTTTTAAACCACTGACTGAAGAAATGCCTGATGACTGGAAGCAGGATGATATAGTGCCCATATACAGGAAGAAACTACAGGCCTGTCAGTTTACATCTGTTTAAAATACTAGAATATCTCATGAGGAACAAGGTGGAATCTTAACTAATAGCCAATATTGTGATCACTGGGGAAGATCTTGCTGTGCAAACCTTTTCAAAATTGCCTTGATTCTTATGATAGTATAATTAGAGTTATTAGAGGGTGAGGTTGGAATTGCACACATGGTAGAGTAATGGTAGAGTAATGGTAGGTGCAAGGTAAGCTGGGAAGTGGAGTCCCACAAAAGTCACCATTGGGTTTAAATTTACATTTGAAGGAAGTTATATTGATGTCATACAATGCCTTTGTCAAACTCTGCTAGGAGTATTTCAGCTAATTCTGGGCCAAAACTACAAAAAAGGTTACAGAAGCTCTGGAAAAAGTCCAAAAGATTGTGGGAAAATATGTTCTGGTTGTAAGTGTTGTGACTCCCCAGCTGTTCCCCTGAGAGCAGGAGATGAGGTGAAGGGACAAGTGGCCAAATTTTCTTCCCAACTATGTAGCTTTGAGCATGAGATAAAGTACTAGTGGAACAGTTAAGGGTCCATAACTTCATTTCTAATAGTCATTACATGAGAACCACATTTGGGAACCAGGAACTGCAAACAGGCAACAGTGATAAATGAAGCAACTTCTGAAATGCATATCAGTGTGAAATTCATCATTCTAAGACTAGCCTGAGAGTAAGCAGTTGAAGAGGTTGATGTTTACCTCTGGTTAGTTCCCCATTCTGTTAAAGTGTCTCTTAAGAGCTCCCTCTGCTGGGGAAAACAATGCACTTCAGACAAACATCAAGCGGGAAATGTGACGCGTGTCCTCGCAATCATTTTGCATCAAGAGCAGTGACACTGGAAGGCCTTTCACAGCCAACATTACCTGCCACGTGTTCAGCAACATGAGTTCAACAGAGTTGAATCCGAAGTTTAATCATCCAATTCTCCTGAAGCCAGTAGGCAAAAAATGTGTGTTTCTACAGTGCCCTGACCCTTCTCAGCTACTCTCAAGTACAGTGAAATTCATGCCCAAGAATCATACGTCAAATGATCACAAAAGGCTGAGGTGGGCAAAGATTTGATTTTGTTTAGACATTTTTGTGGTCTCTTGGTGTGCTTCCCTGAAATAGTGAGGCCTCTGCCTCAGTCAGACAGAAAAAGACAATGACCAGTTAGAATGAAACTATAGGTGTTATCTAAAGCAAACTATTTTCATTTTTATTTTACAGAATTGATTTATTTATGGACACTAGTTTAATGCGGATAGAAATTAGTTGATCTTTGTATCTTTGGCAGGGCTTTTTCCAGGGCTTTTAAATCTTTTATTATTATTATTTATTTATTTATTTATTTTAACAGCGTTCCTGAGTAAATAAAAACCATTTTCCAAACGTGGAGTGTTCTTTTTTATTTTAATATTTCCATAACCAAGCACAGACTGAAAAAATATTACAATAAACATCAAAACAAGCAGCACTAATGAAGGGCAACCATATAACACACAGGTGAAAAACAAGTAACCCCACAAGTAAATATCCATATATTCAATACATGGATAAATGGTGTTTCCCAGACATGCTGCTGTAGTATCATTTATAGGCACTTGTGTGAGTGTTCCTGCAAAACCCCATCTTTGGCTGTGTTTGGGGTGATTGCAGTTTGCAGTAATTCTGTTGCCTGTCCTGGACAGTCTGATTCATTTTTTTTTTTTTTCTTCAGTCCAGTTCAAGAGTGTCAAACAGTTCCTGGAAGGCCTTAAGTACGCTCGTTCGGCTAACATTAATTCAATGATCTCTTTTTAATATGTAAAAAATACTTCATATCTATGTCTCTGTGGCTTAAGATACATTCTACAGCAATGCATTTTGGGAAATTCACAGATGAATAGGTATACGACTAATTAACTAATGCCCAGTTACGTCAGCAGAACTGAGAGGTAAAACCATTGCACTCAAGGCCAGCCAGGAAGTGGAATTTGACAGCCCTGCTATAATATATGTGACGAGAGTGGCATTGACAGGATGACACTGGTGGTAGCTCCCTTTCCAAAGCATTCATACTGACAGATAATGTCAGTCATAGTCAGCCATAGGTCCAAGAAATCCTGGACCCTCAACACAGCGCCAATCAGTCTTCTGGCAATGACGCCAATCTAATAGCTTCAATGAATTAAACAAACAAGTACATGAACAGAGAGACTTGAAGATAAGCCTAGAAAATAATGTCAAAAGCAAATACTTCACATAACAAAGTACTGACAGTGTTACAACAACCAAGGGAAATCTGATTTTTTTTTTAATAACCAGTCTCTACAGCAGTAACTCAGGACAATCCCCTGAAAAAATTCAACACAACTGTAGGATCGAACATACAAGATCTACATATTTCATATTGTTTTCAGTATTGCACAAAACAAAGTCTCTGTCCGTCTCCTGCTCTTTCCAGCATTGTGTGTGTAAACATGTGTGTGCGCATGCATGTGTCTTTGCGTGTATGGGTATGCATGAGTGCGCTTACGTGTGTGCATGTGTTTGGCACAGCTTGATAGTTTGAAAATAAAGTATTTGCCTTTTATACAGGGGTGGGCAGTGTGGAAGGTAGAGATTCCTCATTTCTAATCCCTGATGGGTAGTACATGCTTCTTTAGACCTTTCTTACTGACATCAGTTGGTGTCCTTTGAGGCTGAACAATGCGTCATAGGTTATATTAATTCCTGGCTGGTTATTACTTGTTATTATATAAACCCGACACTGTGCATCGCAGATACACAAAAGACACCTACACAATTCATTAAATTCATTTTCACAATTAATTTTCTTTTTTTGCAAGTTAATCACACGCCTGCCTACAGTCCTTCAGAAAGAAAGCAGAAATAAATTGGCAGCAAAGAATTTCCTTCAAAACTCGTAAAGGGTCATGACTGTGAAGCAGATGTATCCCAATTTATAGTGGGCATACTGGACAAATATTACATTTAATTAAAACTGTCACTTCTTTAAGACGTGTTAAATATAACAATAAACTGACATGTATTAGGAAGATTTAAAAATGAATCTGGCCTAGGTGCTTCAATCTGAGATGTCTACCTACTTTAAGTTTCAGGCTAATAGCCAGTCTCTGATGTCAAGCACAATGCATCCTCAGATGGGATAATGGAAAAGATCAAGTGTAATCCACTTATGGGCCATTTTCCCCAAGTCTAAAACATTATTATTATTATTTTTTTTGTTAAAACAGGTGTTGTTCCTCCACATATTTTCTGAGTAATCAAATGTAATTCCTAAGAAATGAACAATCCATATTAAACAGGTTTTGAATATGTGCTAACCTGTCCTTACCACAGAAATACACTGTTGTCATGATCTCATGGGCTTTCATGTTCCTGGACTTATACACGTTCTGTAGATCAGACATGACAATGCAGAACAATTCACAGATCCAGATCAAAACTTTGTTTGAAAAGACATATATTTGATGATGCTTTCTATATTCTTGCACAAAACGGACTTTTGTGTAAGGATATATAGGACATATCTCATGGAATAGTAATTGGTATGTCATCATATTTTCTATTACAACTTTCTTTTCATTAGATTATTCTGCAGAATAATAAATAAACAAAAACCCAGACATAAATAGCAGTCTCTTGACATGTGGAACAACCAGATTTTTTTCAAAAATGCTATCATTTGGACTCGGCCTGGACACTTGATGGAACAACTGACTGAAACAAAAATGAATTAAAATTGCCACAGCTCCCCTCCCCCCATTCCCTTACAGTTTCTCTGGTAAGGATCTGTAGTGATTACATGAAAAGAAGAATTTGTAAATTGAGTGGATCTTCTGTGACACCAACGGTCTTGCTCCAGTGTTACTGGAGTTACCCTATCAGGAAAGTTCAGCTAATGGGCTCAGCCTGCAGGTTACTGGGCCACACCCTCTCTCGGTCAAGGACACATACTGCCTACAAGTACTGACACAATGTGCCAGAAGTTCTTTTTGTTTTAAGTTTTTAATTCCAAATGATCAACAGCCATGCTTTTGTGCGAGGCATACACAAGCTCTTTCAGCTGCTGGGTCCATTATTCTGAGACGGTGACATTTAATCCTTTTGGCAATAAAAGCTCCCATGATCAGCCCCAAATGACTTCAGCGTTTGTGCACATTTTGTGAACAATTATTTTGTTAGGTATTTGGACTGATGTTTTTTTTTCTTTTCTCACGCTGATTTATTAGATGTTATTTTGTTTGCTCATTTGTTTAAGTATTACGGTCATGGTGGGTGCTTTGTCACTGAACGGCATTGTTAACCCTGGCAGTGGTCTCCTGCTCTCACCCTCTTCCTTGTACTACACCAGGCCAGTCTGCATGTGAATATGGAGAGGGTAAGGCTGGTAAAAGAGTGGAGGCTGGCCGTGGGCAATGTAATAGTTGTTGAAACTGTGGTCGGCCATATAGGGAGCTGGCTGGTAGTAGCAGGTAACATTGGTGGTGTTGGGGATTATGTTCTGTTCACCCAACACCTTGAGGGCCAGGACGGTGATCATGTTGAGGGTCTGCCGGCGCTCATGGCCCATCAGGCAGACTGTGCTCTCATTAACGACCCTCCTGAGAGTCATCAGGTAGTCATACTTGCTTTTCTCCTCGCCAATGAAGTGGTTGCGCAGGTAAGACTCAATCTTGCGCTGCTGCTCATTGACGTCGGGGAAGTCAATGAAGAATCGTGAGCACATGTAACGTTCCAGGGTCTTTATTTCTGTCTCGCTGGCCGGCTTGAACTCCCGCACAAGCAGGTTACTGTACTTGAGCAGGCCCCCTCCTCGAATCTCCTCAGGATTGCGTGTGGCGATCAGCCGGTATCGCAGGTGGTCCATAGCCTGCTCAAAATCTCCGTACATGCTCTCTGCCACCACTGTGATGGCTGTCAGGTCCCTAGTTGGTACTGTAGTCTCTGTCTCTTGAATATTTGGTGCTGCTTCCATCTTTAGTTTCTCACACTGGGCCACAGGCTCTACTACTTGGAAATCTGAATCTAGCCCCGGGACATCATGTACTGCCTCCTGAACATCACAGTCAAGTACCTGTACATTGGACTCTGGTTCCTGGACAACAGACTTGAATACCTGGACTTTAGTTTCTGGTTCCTGCACATTAGACTCAAGGACCTGAATATCAGGTTCTGGTTCCTGGGCAACAGACTCCAGTACCTGAACATCAGGTTGTGGTTCCTGGACATCAGACTCAAGGACCTGGACATCAGGTTCTGGTTCCAGGACAACAGACTCCTGTGTCTGGACAGCAAGTTCTGGTACATCAACATTTGACTCCAATGACTGGGTATCAAGTTCTGATGAATTAGAAGTCTGGGTATTAGGTTTGTGTACATGAGCAGGTAGCTCTGTTTCTGGTGAAGAAGCTACTGCTACCTGGACATTAAACCCTGGAACCTGAGGAGCTGATTCTAGTATATGTTCCGTAAACTCTGGAACCTGCAGAGCAGATTGTAGCAAGTCTTCAGTAAAGTCTGGAACCTGAGGAGCAGATTCTAGAATATGTTCAGTAAACTCAGGAACCTCTGTGTCCCTTTGTGGTACTTGGACAACAGACTCTGGTGCCACTGTAGTAAGTTCTGGTACCAGCTGAGCAGACTCAGGTATCTCATCAGCAAGCTCCAGTGCCTGGGGAGAAGGAGGCAGTACTTCCACAGCAGGAATCTGTTTGTATTGACCTTTGTCACTGAGTTGTGTGACCCCAAGTTCATTGCATTTAGACGTTATCGTAAAACTTTGAGTGAGAAATTCACAATTTTGACTTTGTGAGCATGTGATCTCTACTAGTGATTCTGTGTCATTATCTTGGAGTTCAGCAGTGTTGATTGTGTTGACTATGTTTAACAGTTTGACTTGACAATTGTCATGCTGAGGTGTGCTAGTTGGAGATTTGCAGTGATTTGTATCAGGGCCAGTTACATCAACTACCATCGGTACTGATTCAACAGAGGTTGCTTCAGAAAGGTTTAATATTGGACCGGCAACAGATAGTTCATCTGGGGAATTTGTTTTTCCAGGAGATGATATCACAGTTGCTACTTTCTTTGACATTTTCCTTGGAGGTTTCGGAGAAGAATGCTTAAGGACAACCATCTGAGAGTTTTTGTAGGTTTTCTTTGCAGGAGGAGGCAAGGAATATTCTGTGTCCTGTGTTTCCTCAGAAAGGCATGCACAGGACTGGCATGGTGGTACACATAGTACCTTAAGTGTAACTTGTCCTTCAGCTGTTGTTTCTTTAATCAGGGGCACTGAGTGACTGTCTGTTGGCTCTATGTCTGTAGAGTTTTCCATGTGAACCTGAGCTATTGTGTTCAATGAGATTGTTGCCTCTATTGACACCTCATTTGGTACCTGTTCTTTAAGGGCTGAAGTCTCTATATTATTCTCTATAACACACACCTCTTTCCCCTCTGCTTCTGTCTTTTTTGCCATCAACTCTGCCTCCTCTTGTGACTCAGAGACTGGGCCTGGAACCAGAGCACTCATTTCTGCAACTTGCTCCATCTCTGTGACCTCGTCCATATCTTTTGTCTCTGTGACTTCCTCCATATCTTTTGTGTCTGTGACTTTCTCCATATGTGCTGTCTCTGTGACTGGCTCTTCAGTCATATGTGGCGGCTCCTCCTCTCTCATCTCTACCTCCGCAAAGCAGCACGAACTGTCACCTGAGCTTGATGCACCGTCTGTCCTGCCTACCAGATCCTTATCTAGACTCTGGGGTTTGTCCAAATCCAGAGAGGTGGATGGCAACTTCGCTGGAACAACCCGAGGTTGACTGGTCCTCTGGTGCACTGAAGCTCTGTCCTCCAGCCTCTCATGCTGAGACCCCAGCCTCCTCTCAGCCTCCAAGTAGGACTCCAGCATGCGATCCAGGATGATCTGGAAAGAGTCCACGCTGAACTCAAACTGCCGCCGCAGAGAGTTGACAAATTTAAGCTCCACGTTCTTGCCACTGTTGTTGGACAGGGAGATGAGGCTCCAGCGGTCATGTTCAGTGAAGACCTTGACCATCTTCTGAACGTATGCCTCCTTCATAGTAAGGGCAGTGATCTTGTCTTTATTGACCCCCCTGGGCAAGAAGTCCAGGAGGCAACGCAGAACAACATCCTTGATTATCTGAAAGTCTTCCTGCTTAGGCAACTCAACCCCAAAGATGATGTCCAGATCTTTGTAGCTGGTGCCATTCTCCTTGACTAGCACATGGCTGGCAGTGGAACCATTGAGGCGCACATCACGCACCTTGATACCCTTTTCGATCAGCTTGTCTCTCACCATGTGGATGATGTCTTTGGGTTTCACTTCCAAGGTAGGAAAGTTACCCCGCCCGTGAATAGGAATGACTGCAGTCAGGACCTGGTCCAAGGTCTGGACTTGCTCCTGGGTCAGACTGTGAAACCTGCGGTCTGTGCTGAGTTCTGTCATCCTCACCAGACTTTTCTGCAAAGAGAGAAAGGAACACATTGCATTTTTGTACAAACATTTTGAAACACTTTTTTGTTTATCATATAATTATTCAGCTGACATGATCTGTTTTCTCATCTAATTGACGATGATGATGTCATTTGGGTTGTCATCATTGAACTTTGCACTTTTCAGTGCATTTTGAGAAACTGAAGAAGGCTGAAGCATGTCTGCCACATCATTGTCCAAAACAATTAAAAAACAAAACATGTTGCCAGGATGTTGATGATTTAAACATTTTAGTGTCTGGGTTACATTTTTCTTTGTATTATTAAATGTTTGAACGATGAAGCAAAAGCTATGTGTATGGGAGGATGGGTTTGGGTAGAAACTTAAATATACAGTTTGAATAAACTAGAAGCCAAAGTGCACCAGATTACGATTCCAGAAATATCATATGGCTCTTATAAGAGGCGGTCATTTAGCCCTCATTAGTTTTACCTGAGTAAGTGGGAGGAGGGTGCTAAACCCACTGTTGCTAAGTAGCTCTTAAATGTAGGTGGAAAAGCTTTCCATTGTGCAAATAAACACAGAGTATAATTTGGTTTCTAAGTGGTGTGAGACAGGACCCTCTTTTCCCCAGCAACAGCTCTGTGTCATAACACCACCAAAAGAACATCTACCTAATCTTTCAGTCTGGACTCGGTGCTTTCCCTGGTACAGATAGTAAATGTATTTTTCTTATATATCAGGTAGATATACTGAAGAAGGAAGTGTGTGTGTGTGTGTATATACATATATATAACTATCTTCTACATCTGTCTGAAAGAGAAAAAAAAAACACACACATATTATATGGATGATCTATACTGATTTGATATATGCTCCACCCACTCAACTATCTTTACAAGTCATGTTCTGTCAACAATAACTTCAGCTGTTGGTTTTTTTGTTTTGTTTTGTTTTGTTTTGTTTTTGTGTGATATGTGAATGATGCCTTAAGTTATGCCACCATCCAAATGCACAGTGGCACTTATTAAGAGCACAGAGAGTCACAAAGAGCAAAAACAATAAGAGTTCCAAGAAGTGTGATGTGAGAGCTAGGTAACCTTTGTCATAAACACTTTTCAGATGCAGATTCATTAATAGTGTTTCCCATTCCACAATATAATTATCCTTATTGATTAAATTACTTAAGTAATATGTATATATTTTAATTCTTTGACTTTTTTGACTTCCTTTTTTTTTGGAGAGTGATGTTACCAGGCTGCCATTCAGCTGTGGATGGTTACAAATATAAGGAAAACTGTGTTTTAAGGCCCACTGGTGAGTTTAAATTTAATATTGCTGTTAATCAAACTTTCGAAGCACACAAAAAAATACATGTGCTTTACAGAGATGTCAGCAGCTTCCCTTTAGCACTGGTTATCCTACAGAATTGATTGGTATAACTATAAATTGTCATGAGGTTCACAGTTTCGATGACAATATTGCTAATATGCTGCTGTCATTGATTGTATTTTCCAGAAAGACAAAGGCAGAAACAAGGCCTTATTCCTAGATTCATCACAAATAACATCAGACAGTAATGCCTTTTTAACTTTAGGCGAAAATATCAATTTGCTGTATATTAAACTTTTTTTTTTCTGAGAGCCATAAAACATTCAAATGGACTGACGTGAAGAGTGATATTTAAGAAAAAGTCTTTCTATCTTGACATTACCTGTTTCGTTCATAATAATCAAATAAGTATTTAATTATGATGATAAGGTTCCTAACCATTCTGTTATCCACAATGTAAAGGAAAAGAAAGCTATGATGTAGATTTGTGTCCCCCCTTTTTACTTAGTATGCATTGTTTCACAAACAGCAATTTGTCATTAAACTTGTGGCATCTTTTCCAGATAATGGCCTCGACATGGAACTAATTCAATCAAGTTCAGCAAGGTCTGAGGTTCACACCATTAAGCTATGGGAAACTTAAGAACCCACAGTCAATTCCCCATGCTGCTTTGAATTTCAAATATAAGAGTCTTGCTGACATTTTCTTTGCTTGATACTGAGCTGAATGAGGCACTATTGATTCAAAGGAGGAGACTGAAAGTATGATGCATTTATTTCTTAAACTGAGCTCAGCACAGAATTAGAAGTCCATTCAAAAAAGAATGAAACAGACTATCCCAAAACAGCTTGTATTGATTGTCTTCTTGCTCTGGAACAAACATGGTTAAAATGAATGACTCATTGCTGGCTTGATGCATTAATCATCCTAGTCATTGATGGAAAAACATCATGTACACACACACACACACACACACACACACACGCACGGACGCACACACACGCGCACGCACGCGCACACACACACGCAAGCACGCACGCACACACGCACACACATTGATGGGAATTGGGAGAGAAGAGAGACAGGAAGAAATGTGGGTGGGACGGTTATATTTATTACAATTACATAAATGATAAATACAGTAAAAACCTCCCTACATTAAGAAAAACTACAGTCATGTAATTTGTGCAATTCACACAATCATTCATTCTGGTTGACAAGATGATGCTCTGGACAGACAAAAGCAGTATCCATGACAATATTGCTCATCTGCCTATTTTTTTTTTCCACTTGGGATGGTGCTGAATGGTTGGGCATGTCTGCCTAAGAAGTGAGTCAGAACTAAGGTCTGTTTTCTGACTAGGGACTTAGTTCCCTTGGCTGCAGATCCATTATGGCTTGCATTCATTCTCTCCAAGTAAAGGAAGGAGAAAATAGAAAAAAAATGGCCCCCCATTATCTCATTGTGCAGCACTGATGAAGTCGCCAAAAACTAGCTTCTGTAATGCTTCTGACCTAAACTGTCACAAACATCTGCAGAATGAAAGGCCCAGAAAAGCTGCGACAGCACTTCCGAGAAGCTTTTTTGTAAAGGAAAGAAAAGAACCTATATCCCTCTACGACACATCTATTCCTGAAAATAATAATGTAATTCTACACACAAGGAGCTCTCACAATCACGCACACAGCTTGCAACTACCCATAATGGTATAATTGTTGTTTCTTAACATTTAAATGTATGGATGGGTGAGTTTTTGACTCTAAGCATGTTTTTTTTTTCTTTGTCAATATCATCTCAACAAATGTATTTGATCATCTGAAATTCCATGTGTTCTTAGAGTAATTTGTCCTGAACGCACCAATTGTGAATGTTTGTGATGATGATGATGAGTTACGATATTTGTTATGATGTTTCTTACTTATCATGATAATTGTGTTTTAGTGTTACTATCTCTGGTTTACCCCTGGTTTATGTTCATGGGGTCTTTTTTCACACTAGGAATTCTATTCAAACCAATGATTGGTTGATAAGTTAACACCAGGAATTATATTCAAACCAATGATTGGTTTGTTAATTAATATATTCCACAACAATATTTTTCTGAACACCAATTTGAATTTTGTGTTTGTCTTTCTTAACCTTTGACATAATAGTGTTTTTGTGTCACTACATTTAATTTACCCAATAATTTTCTATGACAATTCTTTTGGAACCTTTGATTCCAACCTTGTTATTGTCAGGAATTTATCTGCTGTGCACAATATTAATTATTAATTGCGGTTAATATTTACGTACATATGTTACCATCAATAAAGGAAACATGCAGGTTTTCTGCTTGTTTCTATATGTTGGGCAAGCCATATATCTAAAGGTTAAATGCATTTTTAATTTACTTTTATGCATTTTATCTGATATTTGATCTAGTGATATTTGGTTCCTCACATATTCCAAATAGAATTAATTTATTAGAACCAAGGGTCACAGACGATGGACCAATTGTGTTAAGGAAATGGCTACTCTTTCACAATTCACAGTATTGTCAGCCACTGCAATAAGTAATGTTACACCACTCCTCCTATTTTCATATCAATTTGGGGATATGATACATTCTTTAACTTGATTGAAGTCTGAGAAAACTGATGCTCTGAAGCTCTATGTATATCTCCATAATACTTTTTAATCATCTCCCTAATTATTTATTTGTTTATTTTTGGCATGTTCCAGGCAGAGCACCACTCTTATATTTGCTTTATTTTCTATTATTTGCCTGCAGTTTTTAGTCTTAAATCCTTGTTCTTTGGGTTTACCCTGAATTCCTTTACTGCCTTTATTTTCCCATGTGTTTATACAATTGCCAGACCTCCCACAGACCAATTATCTGACCATTGACTGCTTTATTTCATTGTAAATATAATATGGCACTCCAGTGAATACTATGCTCATTTTCAGCTACTTTCTGGATTTTTATTATTGATCTAGACACTGTGGCCAATTGGGAGTGGGTAATACTGCACACCACCATGATGATAACATGAATCCATGCTGCACAACTCCAATCCCAAGCCATATTGACAAGAGTCTTTTCATTTGATTTAATTTTGTTTTAACAGTTTTAATGTCTTTCAATTTGAAATGAGCAACAGATGTAAATTTTATTTATTTATTTATTTCTGTTTATTTATCTGTTTATTTGTTTGTTTATTAGGGGTCCATGCCACAATAGTCCAAGTGTACAAAAAGTAAATATTACAATTGGGGGGTGGGGGCGGGGGTCTTCGTGCTTAGAACCCAAATTTTGCTACTGTTCTGGCCACACCTCTCTCATTGCTCATAAGCAAAGTGTCATGTCTTACTTCCTGGCCACAAATCCCATTCAAGGAAGTGTCCTCAGGGCATAAACACTATATTTAATCATTAGTGCCAAGTACTCAGTTTCCCTTATGTAACTACATGCCTAATGATTCAATTCAAAAAGATATTGCTATGATGGACTAATCCATGGAGTTAATTTATATCTACAACTATCATGTCCTTACATACCCCACAGTTACTGGAAAAGAGTAATTGTGGAAATGATAGGGTCTTCCATGGTGTCTGACTACTAATTATAACTGTATCAAATATATACATTTTGTAATCAATACAAATGAATAAAATAAAAACTTAATTCAGAGAAAGTCTTCAAACAACAATTGATCATTTTAGTGGGAATTTATTTTTTAAAACATAAATAAATGAATTAACAATGAATCACCCTACTCATAAATAAATGTAGCACCAAAAAGGACATTGTCTGAGTACAAGACTACATAAGGTATTTGCACTGAAGTGTGACTGACTTAATTAAAGTTAACAACCATGTTTAACTGAGAACGCCATCGGTATAAAATCAGCTCATCAATACATCTGCTTCTGTGTTTCCCAGGATCAGTTCGCCGTTCATTAATTTGAAAAAGAAACCAATCAACGTTTTTGTCCGGGCTACCACCCCCCACCCCCCCAACCCCCCCCCCCCCCCACCCCCCCAACCCCCCCCCCCCCCACCCCCCCAACCCCCCCCCCCCCCCCCCCCGCCCGACCTGATTTTCATAGGGACTATTGCCACACATAAAAACTGCAATTCCAATTTTGATATGTTTCGTTCTGTGCATGGTTGTCCAGCAGAATGGACACAACATGCATGCTCAAGTTATGAAAAAAGTCACCCCCCCCCCCCACTTTCCTACTTTCCTCATTCTTCCCCAGCAGCCATATCACCCTGAGCTCTTCTCGTGAAACTGGAAGGCAGGTGTTGGTTTGGTAAGTGCTTGGGAGGGAGACCTCCTAGGTCTTGCCAAACTTGCTACTGAAAGAGGTGCTGGTGGGTCAGTAGGGGACACTATTCGTCCTGGACAAAAATAAATCAAATGCCCGAGCACAGTGATGGGGCCCTGTGATGTAGTTGGTTCCATCCTTTGTATGAGACATCAGATATAGGTTCTGACTCACTGTGGTCATTGAAGATCTCATGCCACTATTCTAGGAGGGGATGCTAACCCCAATGTCCTGGCGAATTTCCACAAATCTCCCTGCATCTGACAAACAAAAAACACCTTATCAATTTGATTGAGTGCAACTCTTTCCAATGCCTATCCAAACTGATTCCCTGGTCCATGATTGACCTACCTAGTTGAATGACAAAATATATCTAATAATAAAAAGTTTCCAAGTACATAAATGCATTGGCGCGATTGAACATAATCCTACCCACAGCATTCTGACATGAAGAAATCACTGTGATCACGGGCTCTCAACATGAGATGCGGATTTCCATTTCACCAGTACAGCGTATAATAATTCACCGGGTCAGCCAGGAAAATGGTGAGAGGAAGAACTGAGGGCAGTGGTGGTGAAGAGTGACTAAAGAACTGGTTAACACAAGGTTCCAGGTGAATATCCAGCTGTATTCTTTGGAGTTATGTAGTGTAAGTACTGTGAGTGGGTCTGCATAAGGGTGTCCACTAAGTAAGTAAATAATTCAATGTAATGATGAATGCAAGTAATAGCTTCCAGAGCTGGCAGCGTTGCCAGCACACCGCCAAGGGCCCTCTCTAAAAGCAATGTTCACCTTTATTATGTTGCCCATTTACAAGCCAGGGTTGTTTTGCAAGTTTTCTTTCACTGTCTTTATTGCTATCATTTGTTTAGTGATCGAGGTTTATAGTCAGTTCTCCAGAATTTTGCTTTATTTCCACAGAGTAAGGCTGTTTTGAGTTTTACAGTTGTAGTGCTAGGTGCACTATTATATATATATATATATATATATATATATATATATATATATATATGGAGGGGGGAGGGGGGCGGGCAGAAACGTGTCATATCCTGTACTTACCATAATAGCCTTACAACTTGTCATAACCTTAATTATAAATTTTAAAAATCATACACAAGCGGAGATAAAGTCAATACTAATTAAAGTGTATCAGACAGCACGGCAAGTAAGACGCGTAGTACTGAGAAAAGCGAAACACGTTCAGGAAACCGAGAGCAGTTTACTGGTCCAAAGCGATGAGGTAAGAATGTTATGAGGTCTTAAAAACTTAAAGAAAAAGGATGACTTCACACATGCATGGACACGTAAGATCCAGCCAAGAATCATGCCCGTGCCAAGGGGAAGATGTGCTAAGACGGACAGCCAACCCTGTTTGCATGTTTGCACGTGTCACTAGGGATATATGCCAAACACAAACATGAGCTTTCGGTTTATACGCCACTGTTTGTGCGTCACGCTTCGTCATCGCTGTTATTAGGTGAATGTCTGGGATCTCTGTCTGTGGAGAAAATGAACTTAAAGAGCACTTCGGGTCGGAAATGTTGGAAACGTAGCAATGCAGCGGGATTTCGTCTCCAATACCCTCCTCCTCCCCCACCACCTTCTCGCTCACTCACTCTCTCTCAAATAAGCCTGTGTGAGTCATAGCTGGATTTAAAAAAAAACTGCATCCAGATGCGCTTCTCCACCAGATTTATACCATGTTTACATAAAATTCAGAGCATAAGTCTTAACAGGCTTTGTTGATGAACGCAACGGATCGCTTTCAAACAAAAAGAGTGCGAAAGACCTGCCGATAAACTGCAGTTAGCTAAAGCTAGATTGGCCACCGTCTTTGACAGACTGCAAACTTCACCAAGATAGCAAAGGCTGCTTCGACTTAGTCAACTTGAAGGCCATTGTTCTTTAACAAATGTCGTATCATTAAACTGTCTTATAAATAAATAAATAAATAAATAATAACCCACGAAATCACACATGCAAAATAACTTTGTTGATGTAGGCAATTGTGTGTTACGTGTCACGCCTACGATTCAGGTGCAAAAAAAAAAATGAAATAAAGAAAATAGACACAAAATGTAACGCAAAACGTGGAAACTGCAGTCAAGCTCGGTCGTCATAAAAGTGTCAAGCTCTTGTTTTCCGTAACCTTAAATTAAAGAACATATCGCTGCCCCCACAACATCTGTCTGGCGTCTATCTGTCAGATTCAGTTCATATAATTTTTTTGATATCATTTAGAACAATTTGTCCCAGCATTACTAACGTCAACAGTTCTAGGTTGGCTAATAAACATAATGAGCAACAGTAGGCTACTTGCATAATCTGAGAACAAAACAGCAACCGCGTGTGGTGTACTGGCATAAAAACGAACAACTGAAGATAATAACGCTAATGTAACTGCTAATGTAACCTAAGCCCTGCTAGCCTACTGTTTTGTCTGAGTGCACTTGTTTCGATAATCCCTTGTTTATTGTCAAAGTCTGGCATCCGAAGACACTGTGTTAATTCGTATTGGCAATGGATATTTCCAAAATAACGAACAGGGCCAAGTGAAATATCTACAATGATCAGTCTGAAGTTCTTTCGATAAACTGCTCCACTCTGCACAGTGGAACACTCGTTCCTTTCAAAGCCTGAATATGCATCTGTAACTATATTGACATCGCTAATAAATAACTTTCCGTGGTTCCAGTTCGTCGTACTAAATTTAAAAATGTTCTGAAAACCATGACGCAAACTTGTTGTTCGCCGCTGGGTCAGTCATGTATTCACCTGAATGCCGTCACACACCTAGCAACAACCATAGACCACGACAGTGCTAGTAATAGGAGAAAAGTGTCAGGGAGAAAGTAACTCACCTAAATTGCAGATAAACTGAAATAACACCGCGCCGTTGGTTGTCAGTGGGTACGATCCTTCTATGGTCAGTATATCTTTTTTTTTCTGGAAGCATTTACAAGAAAATGAGAATTACGAAGCCGGAGTTGCGTGTGTGGTCGCTGTCCAGGCTGAGCGTGGTTCTGAAATGAAACTCCGGAATATCTCGCACTGTTTTCTCTCTTAGACCCTGTAGCGTAAACCAGTTTCCATGGAAACCTGGCGTCACAATTTTAAGGTAGTCCACACGGTAGACAAACCACAACAATGGGGTTTGGGCGATCTTTAACAGGTGGTGGGAGTCTGTCTACCCATGCATCATTCAGCATTGTATACCAACACCGGTATAATTATTTTCGTGACTGCAAAAACAATCATAACACTGTAAAACAAATGTATTGGCTCATTTTACCTGCACGAATCGTTACATTATAATATATTGCAAGATACAGACAAATAGACGGATTCCATTGAGGCGAAACATTTTGCAATCTTTCAACCTACTACTGTACATGTCCGTTCGATGGTTTCATTCTGGACGCCCTCATTATAATAGCATACTCATTATCGTAACAAAATGACAATAATTAGGGCCATACTTACACCGCTTTGTGAAGATATATCGTACAGAACACATTCAAATTCCTGCAAACAATACGAATGTCACAGAATGTCCTGGAACCCTGGAGTTAGACTCTTGGCTTTCTATATCCACCCCCATTGGGTCTCAGGGGACATTGTTGCTGCAGGGTTCAGGAGTGTCCAGTGCTACCCCACAGGTGAGGATTCATAGTGTTGTGTCATACTGCTGAGCTTGGCTAAGCCACATCACCAGTTTATTGGGTTCACTGAAACAGCAAGTCTCCTGGGACCCAGTCTGTCCATGTGCACAAAGGCCAGCAACATCACCGCAACCACTTGGACTTTGTAATCAAACCTTTTTGATGGCAGTTTGTTTTTTATATTTCCTGCTCTTAAGTATGCTTTTTCAGACACTCTTTTCCCTCGGCTAAAGGAAACAGCAGTAACAACAGTGTAAAAAGTACAGCAGTATAATAATAATAATAATAATAATAATAATACATGAAAATGATTGCTATTATTGACTTCAATTGAAAGTATTGTCATACAGGTTCTTAGATGGGACATGCACAGATCCCCCCTACTGTGGTAGTGATATGCGTCCTTATCAGTGGAAAAGCTGTGACAGAACACTGCTGAGTACACATCAGTGTCACAGGAGAGTAAAGGGCAAATAGTTAGCCTGCAGGAAAAGGGTTTACATATTAACGTGGGCCAGAGTGCTGAGATGGGGCTCATGCTCTATAGATCTTTTTTTTTCTCTGAGGCATGACTTTTTTTTTTTTTTTTTTTACAAAACCATCCATCCCATTTAAAAAACCTGCCTCTGCATTGACTTTAACATCATAACCTTATGGGTTTCCTTTCCATCCTGACAGCAAACAAGTCAGCGATTATTAACAAATGCTTGGACCTTGAAGGACCCCTTGATATTGGCAGATGTGGATAACAGATCAATGGGCAATTGAAATGACCTTACATTACAGCAAAACTTCTCTTAACTGTACTCTTTGAAGTATCTAACTTTTCTGACAAACAGAAGGGTGTCTGTCTTTGTGAATGTTTTCATCAAGAATGTATTGCTTAATCCTCGTTTGAAGAAAATCCTTTGAATACAGTACAGTGAAAGCCTTCACATGCAATATGGTACCGGCATATACCAGTATCAGTTTAAGATCAGTCATAGCTAACCATGGTTGAGCAGGGTTTGAAAATTCAATAAAATGATTGGGTAAAGGTTTCATCTCTAATCTGCTGAATTTAAAGCCAGATAAAATCTTCAAAAAAAAAAAGAAAAAACAATGCAATCTATCCAGCTAATTCAAAGAACAAATCCTTTGTGTAATTAATGTGTTGGAACATAAACCCGGCCTATGAACTGTGTCTTTACACCTACATGTGTTCACAGCCAGTCTACAGCAAAATGACCTGGGCAGTCAGAAAACAGCCCACCAATACATTTCCATGATCTAGAAGACCAAAGACCACAAAAAACCTTACTGAAATCGAGGTATTGTTGCACTTTGTCTTCATAATGACTTTCATACTGCCTAGTCCACTCATTCTATTGGACTCACATTATCTTATTTAAGACGGGTTTAACACATGATTGTTGAAAATGAAAAAAAACCATTTGAAATAAAAAGGACTAGAGCTCATGGGATCAGTTGAAATACTAAGCTATTCACAAAAACTCAACAGATGTGATCTGCTGACTGAAAGCAAGAGATTGTGTTAAGTGCTTGCATATAAATGACAGCTTTCATGGACTCCTGCCAAAAAGAGGGTAAATATGACATTTTCAAAATGGACTCAGTGAGCCTGTGAGCCATATGTCACAGACAGAAAAGGTGCATAGCAGACCTTTTCTACTTTTAAGAAAACATGACCATAACCAATAACAAAGGAGATTAGATTTATAATACAGCATTGTATTCAAATCTAGAAACTTGACAGAACTATTCAAATCCTTCAGCCAAGACATCATGCATGACAACATGCTCCTTGTCATCATATGAAAAATGAGCACTCTATATCATAGTGTTGCATTATAGTATCTGCACATAGGAGAAGCTGCGAGGGGGGGGGGGGGGGGGGGGGGGGGTTCGAGCTCTTTATGTAAACATGAATGTGAAAATGCAGCAGCCTTAAGCTGGTTTGTAGAGCCTGTCCTGCTGAGGGGGCGAGCGTGCACGGCAGGCCGGGGGGAGGGGGAAGCCAAGAAGATGCTGCACACGCGCTGCAGCAGCGCGATCACACTGAATATTATATGAAGCGGATGGTGACTCATCCGTCTCTGCTCCCGTGATGTAGAGACGCAAACCTAATCATCAATCAAGCCAGTTCCCCCGCCCCCTCACAGTCAACTTGGGCTTTCATGCGCCACTGTCACATCGCACACTCGCCAGCCTGCCCATGCTCGCATAGGCTCTGCGTCCAGGCACCTTCCAGACCAGACTCCGCATATAGACCATATAGCGCGCGCTCGGACAAGAACATAAATTGGGGAGATGCAGTCATCCGATCAAACCGATATGTCCAGCTTAGTATGTGTCCCGTTCAGTTCGCTTAAAAACAAGCATTCCTGTATTTTCCATCGGTTTCTGACGTTAGCCAGTTAGTTGTGTACCTAGAACATTCTATTTAGTCAGTTAGGCTGATTTAGCGCAGAATCAAAATAGCCTATTTTATATGCCTTTTGACAGAAATACGTTTTTAGGTGCATTCAACCCCAGTCTCGTGTGTGCACACGTCTTCCCATGTATTTACGCATGGCTGTAGGCTACACTGGTACAGCAAACAGCCCGATTAAGATACCTTATCTATTCTAATTTTGAAATAACACACGCACTGGAAATTGCTTCCTGCCGGATAAACTGAGTCGGTGTCAAGAGATGAAAACCACAAACCCTTTAAGCAAATGTGCTTCATAAAAAGGTCAATCAACTCGTTTCCAAAAATAAAAAATTGACGTCATTAAAGTTATTCTACACAGCCTTAGAAAAAATCGCATGAACTGCGCGCGCGCCCAGTTCGCCACTGTGTTCCCGAACACTTGTGACGTACACAGGGCACGATTTCGAAGGCGTGATGGTGATGTCATCAATCCAGTTGTGGCTTATAGCCGGAAGTAACAGAGTGAATCGAAATAGCTAGTCAAAATATAACCGACGCTTAATCATACGAAATAACTGTAACTTCAGCAAGGTGGCTAACAAGCTACTTCACCTACACTAGCTGGAGTCCAAGACCGCTGGCAAACTGTAACGTCAGAGATTAATTTACAATCATGTCGAGTATGGAAAGTATCCTTATTGAAGAAAGAGCAAGAGGGCCTGTCGGAGTTGTTTATATCTGTGATAGCTAGCTGGCGAGCAAGTTAATGTTAGCCAAATATGTTTTTTTTTTTTTACAAGCTAACGGTAGCTAGCTGATTCTTACTAGCTGCTCGGATAAATCATATTCATGTACACGTTAACTGTATGGTGAAGAAATACTATTTGTGATTTATTGTTCACTAGTAAGTTAACATTACCAGGATAGTTAAGGTTAGCGCAAACTATTTAAACAGTTGAGTTATTTTGGCTTGTTGTCCATGTGTTAGCACTTCTGCAAACAAGTTAGCTTTGGAGCTAAGGAGCTAAGGTTACAGTAGACGAGCGACTCGATACCGATGTTACATGCTCGAAGTTAGCTAGAAGTGGGACGTTTTGCAATAGCCTACTTTGCTAGCTCCTGGGCTTGTTAGGGAACTACCTAGCCACGATGCTGTGTTAGTTAGTTAGAATTACTCTTCTATAGATAATTAGCTATCCACTAGTTAGCAATAACACTACAAGCCTAATAACATTATTTCGTTTACTTGTTTGTCTCTGTGTTCAAGATAATGAAATTGTCGGTACAGTTCACATTGTAATCAAGAAAATTGTAATATAGTAACCGAGCGTTCTTATGATCCGTCTTAGCTATTATTAGATTAAAATTTAATAATCTATTTGGTTTTACTAAAGTTCACTGGTAACTCACTAATAGTCTGTTGTACATAGTATAGTACTCGTTCGTGTTATTGTGTTTGCTTGATACAGACCTGCTTATGTTTCTTTCTCGAGCGTTTTGCTAACTAGCTGTCCGTACAGTTTATATTGCCAGCGTTTGACACGATTCCATCAAAACATAAGGTGCCCCTGTTCTTTCCAAATTAGATAGGCCTTAATTAGCTTGTTCATTTCCGCTTGTGGTAGTGGAAAGAGCTCCATGAATCCCGTATTCGATGGATTGGTTGTTTACATTGATCATGTGATGCCACCACCCATCGAAGGTTTAAAAAATTTATGAATGGCTCGCTGTTAGTTGTTATGTTTTATCGCTTTTTCTTTGATACTGCAACGTTATTTCCTAATATCTAGCCCGCAAGTTTCATTCGGAAGGGCTGGGATCCATGCATGTTGTTTCATATTTCCACCACGTCGGCCTAGTTCAATCAGGAAACGACGTTGCGCATTACGTGTGGACTACATTTAGCCACATTCATTTGCATTGGTACATTATGTTGGGAATGAGGCCGTCACTTGTTTGACAAAATTACCATTTCCAGGCTTCAAATGCTCGTCAGAAAGTGTTATTTTCAAAGTTGCTTTATTCTGTAAGTTGTGCAGGAGGTGAATGATGAATTGTATGCATGTAGCCTGCTTTACTGATGAACCTCATCTTTGCAGAGTCCTTTTCCACCTCCATCAATTTGAAAAATGGAGATTGCGGTGCATGGTTATTTATTTATTTATTTATTTATTTATTTATTTATTCCTTCCTTCTTTGCTTGCTGTTGCTTACATTCTTACTTATTTGAAGTCAGAGCACAGAGTGAAGGCCTTAACATCCAATCACAGAACACCTTTTCAACTTGAAGTTCGCTGCCAAAGAGCTCCAGCGAAACTCCAAGAAATGTGACAAAGAGGAAAAGGCAGAGAAGGTCAAAGTGAAGAAGGTAGCTCCGAAAATGAGTTGTTTGTGATGTCACAGAACCAAACACTAGTGTGCGTGCCTTTGAAGATTTGGGCGCTTATAATGAAATTCATCTGCTCACTCAGGCCATTCAGAAGGGAAACATGGAAGTTGCCAGGATACATGCGGAAAATGCCATCCGACAGAAGAACCAGTCCATCAACTTCCTGAGGATGAGTGCGCGCGTGGACGCGGTTGCTGCCAGGGTCCAAACCGCCGTCACCATGAATAAGGTGAAATAAAAACAATGTTGCTTACAGCCTAGCAACCCTGTTTATTTATTTTATTTCTATGTAACACTGTGCTCACCGTCAGTATACCGAGGACTAGTGCTTTGTCTGGGTGAGCTAACTAGTTACCCTGGACGTATATTCATATACATATTTGCACAGAAGTATTGCTAATTTGTCAAAAATAAAACAAAAAAAAGCACAGACTTCTAAGGTACCCACTGATTTAGCCTGAAATGCATCATTTCAATATTGCTGCCCAGGGGCCAATCGGCAGAGGCAGGATGTGTTTCATGTGGGAAAATACATTCAAATGCTGCGTTTCTGTAACTGAAATGCACACGTAGTCGGGGGGTCACACTGTATGCAAGTCAGGAGCCATGCCTAAAGACTTGCAATAAAGTTAAATCTGTTAGATACGAGAGTCGCCGACTAATTTAAGGCTGGATTGGGGAGCTGAAATTGAGTCTCAGACAGTCTCACTTTAAGCGGCCGTCAGAGACGGGTGCACACAGTGATCGCACAAAGACTAGAGATTTTCTTAGGATTTTCTTAAGATCTTGAAAACTGAAAAATTGTGACTAAAACCCTGTAGTCTACCCTCGGCATTAAGTGTTTTATTTATAGCGGGGGCCAGGACATGCAAATCGGCTCCAGTCTACGTCCTGCTGCTCATTCTACTAATCATTTTTTAAATATTCCTTCTTTTGTATGCAGACAGTGCTTTTGAATGCTTCGGCTCTTACCACTAAATGAATCAGTCTTTCCTCACTCATACGTCTGTGCTCTCAGTTTATTTAATGCTGTAACTCTCACCGATACATGAAGCAGTGTTTTTCTTGTGTTTATACATTACGGCATTGACGGTGCTTTTGTTCTGAAACTTGTTTGTGGCACAGCTGTTGCTCCCTTGTGCAAGCTGTTCCTACTACCCTGTTGTCAAACTCAGCTGCGTAAATAGGGCAGGTCCTCTCTCACATTGACTGCGTAGCCTTCCTGCGATTATATAATTAATGTATTGTTTATATAATAGTATTCTCAGTACAGCCTCATAATTCATAGATGTAGATGATTTTTTTTATTTATGTTGTTGCATATTTAGGTTGTGCATTAAGGCTCCCCCTCTGGCCACAAATGATATTGTGACATTGTGTTTGTACAGAGAGCTATGGCAGAGACCTGCAGTACCTGTGTGCTCACCCCATTCACCCCTGGCAGTTTGATGGTGACAGTGCAGACAGTGAGAGTGTGTCCTTGTCTTCTTCACAGGTCACCAAATCGATGGCCGGAGTTGTGAAGTCCATGGATGCCACGCTGAAAAGCATGAACTTGGAGAAGGTATGGAGTGTGTGCATGTATGTGTGCATACGTTGGTCTGTAGCATGTGCTGTGTGTGCGTCCATGCGTGTCACTGTATGTTGCTAGAGTTGCTCTCTGTCTTTACCAGTGTTGTGTTTTTAGATCTGGTTGGAATCTACATTCATATTTAATGAAGGAATATATTAACATATCTAAAATCTGTGCACTTCCTCTTATCAAACTGAATAAATTATATGCAATGTATCCTGCAGTGTGCAGGTCTGTTGTATTTGTTGCCAATTAAAGCTACGCATTGTTGTGATTCAGTATTTTAGTGCAGGCTTGCTGAAGTATAAAAAACACTTAAAAAGCTTAGTTCACAATCCCTAAAAAATATTCTATCCCATGCTATCAACTTACTTGTGAAAATTACGGAATTAATTTTAACAGATTAATGGACATTTGTTAGTGCATATATTTGGGAAGAACCGTTGTTAGGGCCCGAGTGCAATGATGTAGCTCCTCCCCATCTCTACTCCAGATCTCAGCCCTAATGGATAAGTTTGAGCGGCAGTTTGAGACGCTGGACGTTCAGACGGCGCAGATGGAGGACACGATGAGCAGTACAACCACACTCACAACACCGCAGGTACAAACTGGCTGTGCAGTTTCCCACAGGTGACGTGCTCCGCCCCTCATTCTTCGGGGCACGCCCCCTTTCTCCTTTCCATCACTGGCGTCTTTGACACAGCGTCTCAATGGATTTGGCATGTGCTGCCGCTCAGTATCTGAGCTCAGTTCAGCTTTAGGCCTGGTCACGGAGCAGTAATCCGTAAGTAGATACAAAGACCTCGGGCTATGCAGTAGTGCCCTCTTGTGGTGACTGATATGAACAACAGTCAGTTGTATTCTATTTTGTCTCTTTTTTTCCCCTCCATCCTGTCTATTCTAACAATAACAAACAACAGAATTACAACACTATTTGTTGATTGATTGATTGATTGATCAGGGGCGGCTGAAGAATATGCATTTATTTATTTGTGCTCGTGTGTGTGTTTCAGAATGAAGTGGATTCCCTGATGCATGAAATGGCAGATGAGGCTGGGTAAGCTGCAGCGTGCTTTATTGTGTGAATGAGTCACTGCAGACCTGCACCTGTTAACCCAGCGATGGGCCTGGGAAGGGGAACCCTGCATGCCGGTCCTGATGACTCCGAAGAGCAGGGGGAGGCAGCGCTGCCCGTAGATACTCCTGCCCGAGCTCTGGTGCTTTCAGAAGGACGTGCAGATACAGTGCCTGAGCGTAAGCAGACAGGAGAAGGGGGAGAGAGAGTGTGTGTGGTGTATGAGAGGGAAATATGTGACAGGCCTGTGTGTGTGTGCGCGCGTGTGTGTGTGTGCACACACGCGTACACTCAGCAGTCCAGGGTCACAGACGGCGGCCACAGTCCTTATCTGGATGAACATCTGCGCTCGGGCTCCGGCTCTCCTGAATTCTCCGCTAGCGTTGTGGACAGGAGCGGCCGTTGCATAAGCTGCAGGTGCTGATGCGTCCCGATCACGAGCGCGCTGAAGCACGGTGTAATGGCACGCCCTGTATCTCCTGTGTGTTACTGCAGACTGGACCTGAACATGGAGCTGCCCCAGGGCCAGACGGGCTCCGTGGGGACCAGCGTGGCATCGGCTGAGCAGGTACGCTAGCGCCGCGCGCTAGCGCGCTCACACACATTCGCATGCAGCCTACTCACACGCGCTCACTTTTCGGGCCCTTTTCGCTGATTGGTAATTGCTTTCATCTGGGACGTTGGCACGCCGACGCCCTCCCTGACCCTGCCCCCCCTCTTGTGCTTGTCTCCAGGACGAGCTGTCCCAGCGGTTGGCGAAACTGCGAGACCAGGTGTAGAGGAGCGCAAAAGCACTGTATGACTGAAAGTGTGGGTTCGGGCCGTGTGGTGACTACGCTGGACCTGCGGCTGTAGCATCCTCCAGAGCCTGCCCCACCCCTCTCTGCCTCATAGGTCCTCCCTTTCAGAGGGCGCTCTGTCCTCTCAGTTGACTCCAAAGTGACGTTTTTATTTTTGTTGTTTTTTTTTTTTTTTGGTTGAGAGTTTCAGCCATTTTGATTTTGGATAGAGTCACACTCTACATCTGTGCGGCGAGGTTCAGAATCGTGAAAACTGCGCAGAGCCTAGGGTGCAAAAATGTCTTGATGCATATATATAGAATGTATATATGCATGTGTGTTCGTGTAAAACAGCTGATTTCTGTTTTCTTATGTTTGTTTTTTTTCCTGCCAGTTTGCTTGATGGAGATTTCAGCCTGCTGTTAACTAGAGGAGTGTGAAGCCACATTTAATTATGCAGCCATTTAATCTGTTATTACTCCACTTCAGACAACATTAAAGGAATAAAAATGCTTTGTACGTAGATGATTGCAGTGTAAACTATGGATATATATTTACAGGTCAAAATATAACAATCAAAATGTATATTTTGTATCTTTTTTCCATATCTTAATCCTGGGGACTAAGATCAGACCTGGTAATGGAGTGTGGTCTGCTATTCTCATCTGAAAGGTTTCAACATCACTGTCGATCAAGCCTGCAGCAGCTGCTCTAGCTGTCCACTAAAGGGAGACTGCAATTGTATGTGAAGGCAAAGCAAATATGTATGCAGAAATATCAGGAGATACAGCTTTTTGTTAGAGATTTATTCATATAAATTCTGGAACAAACCGGCAGAATATAACTTAGCTGTGAGTACCTCCCCCTCCAGAATTTATTTTTCAGCCAAACACTATGTCTGAAATCTGAGTCACTGTTTATACCTTCGTTTGACTGTGTGATAGACTACAGTAGTATTCAAAGGAATGCTAAGGAAAGACGGCTTTGGATTGCAAAAACCAAAGTCACCTTTACTTTTAGGTTCATACATTGCTGTGAAAAAGTATTTGCCCCCTTTTTGATTTCCTTTATTATTGCATATTTGTCACACCGAGTGGTTCCTGATCTTGTAATATAAAATGTAATATTAGACAAAGAGAACCTGAGTAAACTCAAAATACATTTTTTAACTTAGCTGATACTAGAGAGGCCTACAGTTCTTTGGATGTTCTTCTGAGATCTTTTGTGACTTCCTGGATGAGTTGTCAGTGTGCCTTTGGAGAAATTTTTGCAAGCCGACCACTGCAGGGAAGATTCAACACTGTACCGAGTGTTTTCCATTTGGAGATAATGATTCTCACTGTGGTTCGGTGGAGTCCCAGAGCCTTACAAATGGCTTTGTAACCCTTTCCAGACTGATATATTTCAACAACTTTCTCCTCCCCTTTGGAATTTTCTTTAATTGTGGGATAGTGTGCTCAAAGAAATCTTTTGGTGACTACTTGACTCTGATGGTAGGGTTCAATATTAGTGGGGTTTACATTCAAGAGGGCTGTGTTCAATCAGCTGAATGTAATTATCAATTAAATTTGGTTACTTGATGGAGTAACTAAGGGGTTAGGCAATTACTTTTTCACAAGGGTGCATTTTCTCGGTTTCTCTGTCTAAAGAGAAAAACCATGCAGTGTGACAAATATGCAGTAATAAAGGAAACCAGGAAAGGGACAAATACTTTTTCATGGCACTGTAGATTTTTTTTTTCAATTGTTTGCCTGATTAGCCTGAAGCGTCCATGTCAGTGAAAGTAGTTAGGGCTGAGGGTAAGTAAGAATTTTCTGACAAAAAATGAAGCAACCTCACAATGTTCACCGAGATTCTTAAGATCCTGTCTGGCATATTTAGTCCAGGTGCGTTCTTGCTTTCTTTTTCTCTGTGCATGACTGTGGAGATTGCATTGTGAAATAATATAGAGATGACTTATTTGATTATATGATCCTTGATCTTTACGACTGCCTCTCATTCTGATATGAATTCTTTGCGCTCCTAATGGATCCATTCTTGAACTTTGTTTGGTGTCATTAGGGTGTGAGTCAATAAACTTATTTTTAACATTGAGGCCCAGTTATCAGAAGTCTGTCATTGGCATTTGCTGTGTGATTTATGAAACTGTATTTCTGAAGATTTACATTGGGTAAAACGGTTGGGTTGAGCAAACTGTCTGAGCATCCAGGTGCTGTTTACACATATACTTACGACCAGTTTAGCACCTCTGAGGCTTCAAGGTTTTTTATTTTTGAAAGTTCAACTAAAAGCCTATCCACCTGCCTTCCGCATGCTAGTTGGTATTTGTAGCCATGTAGCTGTTGTTCTCTATGAGCTGGTGGCCACTCTCGCTGCTAACGGTGTACATTCTGTCATGGGAGTCAAGGTCGTAGTCCCATCAGATGCTTTCCTCGAGGCCGACTGGTTCAGACGGATGACCTGGCTGATTATCAAGGGGTTTCGCCTCATTTTGTTCTTGTTAAAGTACACGCGTTGCTCAGAGCTTGCCATTCTCATGATGGATGCCCGTATTGTGTGTTAGAAGCTTACCACGCTGTAGGCTTTGAGTAAAGCTGTCACTGATATTAGATGACTGGTTCCCACCCATCATATGGTACCAGGCTATGTCTTTTTCTGTTTACTCATTTGTTTTTCCCCCCGCATGCCACAGGGTGGTGTGGCACGGAAGGGAAAAGTTAATCCAAAATAGATTGTCTTGAAAAAAATAGATTTGTTTGTCTTGTTTGTAATTTTATTCCTCCGGTCCGGTAAATAAGCCCGAGTCTTATCTTTGGGTAACGGATCAGAACACCTTCAGTGTAGACTGAAAGTAAGAAGGCAGAAATGATTGGTTTCCCTGACTTGAATGGCACTTGTATTTTTCTTAGTCTTCCCTGTACTTGTGGCAGTGTGACCACACTTCTGACTCATGGCTCCAGGGTTCTATTAAAAGAAAAACGCACGTTCTTTTTCGAGCACACTTTTGATACCGAGGCTCTAATGCACAAACCAACAGCGCGGTCGGAGCTCGTCCAAAAAAAAAAGTCCAACTTGCGGACAAGTTCAAGTTTGCCAGAGAATCGCGGTTTGTTTGCGCACCTGGTTTTAAGGGGCTGCTAGCGTTGTTTACGGCCAGCCGTAAACAGCCCGACGGTCTCTGGCTTGTCTGAAAGACGGCGGGGAGGCTGGTGAGGAGAGGTTCACTGTCTCGGTCTCTGTGGGTTTAGTGGGCTACCACTTGAAAGCCAAGTTACGCTTGAACTAGAAAACACTCATCTTGGGGTTTAACGAGGTAGCCTGGGGCTGGATGAGCTCCCTGCACTCCAAACCCTCCCTCTCCATTTAACCCCCTCGCCATCTCAGAAGCAGACACGTCCTTGCGTCACAAACCAAAATGGAAAGTCAACACTGCCCCCCGCCCCCCCCACATGCCCTCCCACCCCTCCAGTTCTAAATGGTCAGCTTTGATACCAGCCCGCCTGCCCTTTCTGCTTCCATCCGCTCCGCGGTCCAACAGGAAACAGATGAGGGGTCAAATGTCTCACCTGCGTCGGAAGCAGTCACTCGCATGCCAAGCCGTCATTACCGCGGCGATGAAGGGAGCGCTGTATCTGTTTCCAGCTGCAAACGATTTCAGGTGCCGGCTTTCAGGCCTGCGAGCTGGGCCCGCTCCGAGCGGATCCGAGCAAACCCGGGACCGCGTGACCTCTGCCTCGCGGGAGGAACTGCGTCCTGCCCAATTATAATCAAGAGCCCCCGACCGCCGTACAGCTGGGCAGAAGCCCCCATTACAATCATTGGCACAGACAATTTCATTGCCTGTTGTTATGCCATTAGCTGCGTGTAATTCTCTCCAAAGCGAGCCGTGTGCGTCCTCTAATTCTCTCCCATCTCTACTGATGGGGCATGAGGAACTAGGAGGCAGCGAACAGGGGAGCGGGTGGGGGTGCCAGTGAGGGGGGGGGGGGAGGCCCTAATCTTCAAGCACTACTCATCTGGGTCAGAAAAATAACTAAAATCTGCCAACGACTGTCAAATCAAGCAGGCATTAAGAGGCTCGGCATGTAATTACCGACAAAGTACGGTAAGCAATTATGCAAATGCTTCAGACTGTATTTTAAAAATGATATAAGACACACATACTAAAGGGAACTCGAGTTTCCACTGCACAGGTACGATTCTGTTACTTTGTTTGATGCATGGATACTTAGTAGACCATTTTACCTCTCCTTTTCCTGTCCTGATTATGAACCCTCAGTACTTCTAGTCCAGGAGCTCTCAGCCCTGGTCTTAGAGTACCCCTGTGTGTGCGGCTTTTTGTTCCAGACGTTCCATTGATCAGGGTTCTAAGGTCACCCTCTTTAAAAGATTTGAACAAAGTGCGAGGTTGGCTCATTACTGTTTGCTTTGTCTTTGAGCTCTTCTTTTCCTATAAATGTTTTTGTTCTTGTGACCCCATGTTCACCTTTCAGCATTTACCGAGCTGATTTGAACTACAGGTCCATCAATTAATACAATGAAGCCTAATTAAGAGGAATCATTTGCGGCAGCACATTACAGAAGAAGAACGGAGAAGTCCTTTGAGAACTGAGCTGTTTAAAACTTTTTAAATGACTATGAATAGTCTTTGGACATAATTCACCATTAAGAGATAAATCAGCCCTCATTAGACATTAGTCTCACATTAAAAACAACTACCAGGCATTTATAATTCAATTATTGTAATCATCGTTGGAATAAAAACCAGCATATACTGAGGTACTTCATAACCAGGGTCACGGGTGTCTCGCTATAATCCCAGCAATAGGTATTTCTGCAGACTAGACTTTGTAACCAAAGATTTACTCACAAAGCAGTGGTGAAAATGTATTTGTTGTTTTTGCAGTAGCTTTAAAGTTTAGATTATGCTGATTAGTGCTGTAAAAGCGAATGTGAATGCTTCTACCTGCTCCCATTTACACAGTTTTTGCAAAGTGTGAAAAATGGCTTCATTTCTACCACCGCTCCACACTCCATACCTCCCCCTTGGTAGCAGTATCACAGGGAGGAAGTGGGTCTTGTTCTCTTGAACAGGTGCAAGAAAGGCACGTAAATGGCCACTTGCCCAGTGCCTCTTCACTGACAGCTGAACAGCGTCGCCGCTGCGTTCAGCACGCCCGCCTCCCCCTATGGACAGGTGCGGTGTTCTCCTGTGGAGCGATGCCATTGCCTCGCTGCGGCAGCTCCAATCTCTGATGGAGGGATATGTCCAGGCTCCGGGGCAGGAGGGTTACGTCTGGTGGGTCGCTCCGAGCAGAGAGCTGTTCACACCTGTGTGGGAAAGCCCACGGGCAGATAGAGTGCTCAGGAGGGCTGTGTGCACAGACAGTGAGGGGTGAGGGGGTCAGGAGGAGCGTGCATTAGAGGGAATGGGGATACAGTGTGTGTGCAGTGAGTGTGTATCCCGTTCAAACACCCCCTGCCCCCAAAGCACACCCCACCTCTTCCCCTCTTCTTTTTGCCTTCTTCCCCTCTTTCAAGGCTTGTTCAGGAGATTGGGGAACGAGTGATTTTGGAGAGTGCAGCGGGAGGCCGATGCACACCCCTAACCCCTAACCCCTAACCCCTAACCCCTAACCCCTAACCCCTAACCCCTAACCCCTAACCCCTAACCCCTAACCCCTAACCCCTAACCCCTAACCCCTAACCCCTAACCCCTAACCCCTAACCCCTAACCCCTAACCCCTAACCCCTAACCCCTAACCCCTAACCCCTAACCCCTAACCCCTAACCCCTAACCCCTAACCCCTAACCCCTAACCCCTAACCCCTAACCCCTAACCCCTAACCCCTAACCCCTAACCCCTAACCCCTAACCCCTAACCCCTAACCCCTAACCCCTAACCCCTAACCCCTAACCCCTAACCCCTAACCCCTAACCAGTACAGTAACCCTAACCCTAACCCTAACTAGTACAGTAACCCTAATCCTAACCCTAACTAGTACAGTAACCCTAACCCTAACCCTAACCCTAACTAGTACAGTATCCCTAACCCTAACCCTAACCCTAACTAGTACAGTAACCCTAACCCTAACCCTAACTAGTACAGTAACCCTAACCCTAACCCTAACCCTAACTAGTACAGTAACCCTAACCCTAACCCTAACCCTAACCCTAACTAGTACAGTAACCCTAACCCTAACCCTAACCCTAACTAGTACAGTAACCCTAACCCTAACCCTAACCCTAACCCTAACCCTAACCCTAACTAGTACAGTAACCCTAACCCTAACCCTAAACCTAACCCTAACCCTAACTAGTACAGTAACCCTAACCCTAACCCTAACCCTAACCCTAACCCTAACCCTAACCCTAACCCTAACCCTAACCCTAACCCTAACCCTAACCCTAACCCTAACCCTAACCCTAACCCTAACCCTAACCCTAACCCTAACCCTAACCCTAACCCTAACCCTAACCCTAACCCTAACCCTAACCCTAACCCTAACCCTAACCCTAACCCTAACCCTAACCCTAACCCTAACCCTAACCCTAACCCTAACCCTAACCCTAACCCTAACCCTAACCCTAACCCTAACCCTAACCCTAACCCTAACCCTAACCCTAACCCTAACCCTAACCCTAACCCTAACCCTAACCCTAACCCTAACCCTAACCCTAACCCTAACCCTAACCCTAACCCTAACCCTAACCCTAACCCTAACCCTAACCCTAACCCTAACCCTAACCCTAACCCTAACCCTAACCCTAACCCTAACCCTAACCCTAACCCTAACCCTAACCCTAACCCTAACCCTAACCCTAACCCTAACCCTAACCCTAACCCTAACCCTAACCCTAACCCTAACCCTAACCCTAACCCTAACCCTAACCCTAACCCTAACCCTAACCCTAACCCTAACCCTAACCCTAACCCTAACCCTAACCCTAACCCTAACCCTAACCCTAACCCTAACCCTAACCCTAACCCTAACCCTAACCCTAACCCTAACCCTAACCCTAACCCTAACCCTAACCCTAACCCTAACCCTAACCCTAACCCTAACCCTAACCCTAACCCTAACCCTAACCCTAACCCTAACCCTAACCCTAACCCTAACCCTAACCCTAACCCTAACCCTAACCCTAACCCTAACCCTAACCTAACCCTAACCCTAACCCTAACCCTAACCCTAACCCTAACCCTAACCCTAACCCTAACCCTAACCCTAACCCTAACCCTAACCCTAACCCTAACCCTAACCCTAACCCTAACCCTAACCCTAACCCTAACCCTAACCCTAACCCTAACCCTAACCCTAACCCTAACCCTAACCCTAACCCTAACCCTAACCCTAACCCTAACCCTAACCCTAACCCTAACCCTAACCCTAACCCTAACCCTAACCCTAACCCTAACCCTAACCCTAACCCTAACCCTAACCCTAACCCTAACCCTAACCCTAACCCTAACCCTAACCCTAACCCTAACCCTAACCCTAACCCTAACCCTAACCCTAACCCTAACCCTAACCCTAACCCTAACCCTAACCCTAACCCTAACCCTAACCCTAACCCTAACCCTAACCCTAACCCTAACCCTAACCCTAACCCTAACCCTAACCCTAACCCTAACCCTAACCCTAACCCTAACCCTAACCCTAACCCTAACCCTAACCCTAACCCTAACCCTAACCCTAACCCTAACCCTAACCCTAACCCTAACCCTAACCCTAACCCTAACCCTAACCCTAACCCTAACCCTAACCCTAACCCTAACCCTAACCCTAACCCTAACCCTAACCCTAACCCTAACCCTAACCCTAACCCTAACCCTAACCCTAACCCTAACCCTAACCCTAACCCTAACCCTAACCCTAACCCTAACCCTAACCCTAACCCTAACCCTAACCCTAACCCTAACCCTAACCCTAACCCTAACCCTAACCCTAACCCTAACCCTAACCCTAACCCTAACCCTAACCCTAACCCTAACCCTAACCCTAACCCTAACCCTAACCCTAACCCTAACCCTAACCCTAACCCTAACCCTAACCCTAACCCTAACCCTAACCCTAACCCTAACCCTAACCCTAACCCTAACCCTAACCCTAACCCTAACCCTAACCCTAACCCTAACCCTAACCCTAACCCTAACCCTAACCCTAACCCTAACCCTAACCCTAACCCTCTTCTTTTTGCCTTCTTCCCCTCTTTTACGGCTTGTTCGGGAGATTGGGGAACGAGTGATTTTGGAGAGTGCAGCAGGAGGCCGATACGGGACACGGGGGCTAACGTGGCACTTCCCCTGCCCCCCGTCCGTAGTCCCAGGGTGCGAAACTGAGAGCACTCCAACCACCCCCGTGTGCTCCGCCGGGCCGGGCTCCAGGCTACGGGCGGGGTGGCTGGGGCGAGGTGAGGTCGGCTGTTCCCCTCTCGCCCCCCCCCCCCCCCCCCCAACCCACCCCACACACCCGTCTATCTCGTTTGAAATATTCAATTTTCCCTGCACCCGGCGGCTGTGGGAGAGGCCCCGGCTGACACAGGAAGCGCTGTCCATTGGTTCTGCTCGGTATGTCAGAGCGGAGCGCGTCCAATCGCTCGGCCACGGGGCTTCCCCCGGCTTCCATTACACAGGGGGCATCTGCCCGTCACCCCGTTGCCACGGCCGCCGCTTCCTCACGGATGTGTTAACGCTGCTTTTAATTTGTTTTTATTGCTTTTTTTTCCCTCTCCGTCCCACCTGGCACCATCATTCCCGTTCCCCAAGGTCCAAACCCACCCCCCACCCCCCACCCCCCCAGTTTAGTTTCACCCACTACAGCCCGTTCACCTTCACACTATCTCATTACAACCCTATCACAGAACCAGCCCCCCCCCCCCACCCCACGCCACAACACCAGTCCATCATTTCATTTCTGTCTACGGTTGGAGCTGTCAGTCATGGGCTAGAATAAGCGTTTTACTGTCAGGAACTGATATGACATGATCCTGAGGAGAGCGCAGATCAGTGACAGAAGGGGGGGGGGGGGGGCAGTGTCATAACATCCTTTTATGTATGGCGCTCCCGCCCCCTCCCCCTCAGCAGTGTTTTACTGGGGCAGAGGCACGAGGTTGGGGGAGGTTAATGAGACCTCAGCCCCAGCGCGGCTGGTGACAGGATGACATGGCGCTGACCTCGGGGAAGGGGTTAGGCGACGAGCGGGAGAGCGGCGGGCCGGACGGGCGGCCCGCGGCCGGAGTGGAGCCCGGGAGAGAGAGGAGCGGGAAAAGGGTCCGGGGGCGGCGAGTCGTGTGAGGCAAAGGAGGGCCTCGTCCCCAGGACTCCGTGCTTGCCTTTGACAGAAGGCTGCCTCGTAAGGACGTGTGCAACGGTCTGACTTGAGCTCGCTGGGAACACTTTGTGAGACCGTGCTGCTGAATGACAGCACTCAGAGGTGTGTGTGCATGTGTGTGTGTGCGTGTCTATGTCTGTGTGTTTGTGAGTGAAAGCAAGTGAGATGAGTGCACGTAACTGTCCCTGTGTTTGTGTGTGCATGTGTGCGTGTCTATGTCTGTGTGTTTGTGAGTGAAAGCAAGTGAGATGAGCCCACATAACTGTCCCTGTGTGTGTGTGTGTGTGTGTGTGTGTGTGTGTGTGTGTGTGCGTGTATGTGTACATGCGTGTGTGCGGTTGTGTGTGGAATGCGCGGAGCAGCGCTGCAGGCAGATGGGAAAGCGCTTGCCGCTGAGTAGTTAGTCACACTCCTGCGTCTCTAATTGAATTACCGTTGACAGCACACATTGGGCAGTGTGGGGGATCTGCAGTAGCCCTGGGGGTGGGGTGTGAGCGTGCCTGGGAGTGCGGGACTCTCCCTGAAATCAATTACCAGGACAGGGGAAGGGGGGGGCGGGGGCGGGGGGGGGTGAGGGCCGGGCCTGCACATCCTGCAGTTCAGAGCCTCGGAGCCCAGACTGACAGCGGCATCTGCGGCCAACCCGCTGCCCTGACCCTGGGCAGCACTTAAAAGGCCCAGCGGCTGGGCCCCGTGGAGAGAGCGGGCACAGGGCAGCACTAAATCACGCGCCCTCCCTTGCCACCCGATACCCATCCTCCACCCGGTGCGCCCTGCGCTGCCCAGAAATGCCCCCCTCTCTGCCCAGAATAAATAACCTGTCACACACAGGAAGCGGGCAGATGCGCCGGATATCAATCCCGCCGCGCTGTGGCTGTCAGGACCCGGGTGATTGTTTCAGAGCAGCGCGGCACTTCAAAAGGAAGGGAGCCCGTCTGGCTCATCCTCGACAGGACCGGCGAAACGCGCGAGGTTGTTCGCCTTTCCCTGCAAACACTTTGACCTGCGTGACAGCATATGGCACAGGCCAATGTGGGATTAAACATTCAACACAGACACACACATGCTTGCACACACTCATGCACGCACATACAGAGTATAGCTATTGCTCTCCTCTTGGGCAGGTTAGTTGTTCCAATGTTCAGTTGGTTTTCTCTTTCAAAGAAATCAAAGATTTCTCTGTTGCTCACAGGGCAAACTGACTTTTCCATACACACTACAATTCCAGGAGGCAGAGTGGGCCAAACATATGGGGTACTGGGATGTCCTTTAGGATAGGGTGAGTGATGAGAGTAATGCTGTCTGCGCTGCCGTCAAGTTCTGTCAACAAGGAACCCCCCTCTCAGTCCTCAACAGATTTGTCCCTCCACTGGGTGTGGGGTCGACTACCCCCCCCCCCCCCCCCCCCCCCCACCCCCGAATGCAGAGGCTGCTGGCCTGGAGAAGTGATCAGAGCTGAGCACAGGAGATGGGGGGGGGGGGGGGGGCTGGGGGGCACAACTCTCCACCAATGGTGACAGACAGCCAGGGTCAGAATGTGGAAAGCATTTGTTGGTCCTGGTTGAGTCCCTGAGACTTGCTGACAGCTCTCTCTACAGTTCACTTCCCTTTCACACCAGCGAGGGCCTGTTTTGGCACTGAGGCTGAACCAGGGGTGGCTGGGTTTATACGGGTGTAGGGTCAGTAGGGCTGAGAGGGGAGGGACTGCTTTTTAATCTGCATTCATCAAGCAAGGATTTGTATCCTTTTTGTTGAAGCGCGATGGCTGGCTACTATAGAACGTAGCAGGAAGTCAGTCATCAGTCTAGACTAACCGTGAATGTAAAAATGTAGCTGAGCACTTAGCTGGTTAACGCATTTAGCTCAGCACAGAGAGAAACAGCCCGCACCCTCATCGCACAGCTGGACGGTCTTGAACGAGCGCTGTTTGCCTTACGGTCGCTCAGATTCGACCGGCGCATGTTTGGGTTAGCCGGCGTGGAAGTGTGAGCGCTGCTCGGGTCATTAACGCTCAACGTGCTCCTCGGGGGAGGTGATGGATGACATCAGAGCAGGAGGCCCCTGAAGAGGCTCCGCCGGAGAGGGGGAAAAGCAAGGCCCGTGCAAATACGGCGAGTACGGACTGGGCCCGTAGGCCTGCCGCGAATCTGGCTGGGAGGCCACATGTTTAAGCCGTTTCTTCCAGGGTCACCTGACCCCGACGCCCCCCTCTAAACCGGGGCAGCGGGCCGACACATGCCTGACAGACACCTACTTGACCCCGCTGGCCGCACATTTGTTCACAGATTTGCAGTGGGCTTGCCCACACAGAGCTGGGCTTCATTCATTTGTTTTATTTATTCATTTTCGTTTATGAAAAGTATTGCATTAAAGATTTGTGCCTGGTATGGTCACACATTTTTTTGTTTAACTCTTTGTATTATTATTGTTTTATTATTATTATTATTATTATTATTGATTTGTTTGTGATACATACTGCCTTCATGTAAAGCATACTGCTTACAGTACATGACAACACATGCATTTATTTGTGGCTTTGTCTCTTATGATGTTCTGTGTTTTTGCAATGGTGCATATATTAAAATGGAGAAGAATGGGTATAAGTATCAGAACTGTATTTGACTTTACACAATTGAAAACTATTGCTTATTAAATTCTCAAAAAATGAGCATCTCTTTTCCAGATACTGTCCATATGAAGCAGGAGAAGAGGGGGTGTAGACTGGTCAGGACTCTAACCAGATTTAAGGTATGCATCGGTGCTGAGGATCCTTGCATAGATTGCACATTTGGAGAATGTGTTTGGCCTGGCCTGAATGGGTCTTGTTCTTTTTTTTCAGGAAGAGAGAGGGAAGGAGGGATAGAGGAGAGCCCTCTTTAATAAGCTGTTAAACTACCCCTGCTTTTCACATTATCCGCCGGGCGTAATTCAATTTCACCAGCAGCTGGTTCCACTTTCTGCTTTACAACACCGTTCAGTCACATCCCATAAGCTGACCCGATAAATAATCCTCTTTTATTGAGTTTGCAGAGAAAATACAGTCCAATGTAAACCTTTCCTGAGCAGGCTAATCGGACCCAAACACGGGCAGTGCCCAGGGGCAGACGCGCTGCACTGTGGTCGAGGTGCAGTGGACACGAGGGCATGGGATTACACAGCACAGGCAGGAATCTGCCAAGACACTAATTGTACAACAAATGCAGACATGTCAGCATGGAGGCTAAGTCCCGGCAGATTTTGTGCACACTCCATGTTGATAGCCAAAATACATTAGCACTGTCACTGCCTTCTCTCAGATGGATGGTGAATCCCTGTAAAGGGTCGTTTTCGGTGGCTCTCCGCCAAGCCCTTCGCTGATTCAGTGATTGGATTTCACCTTCTGCCATGTTCCAGCAGTCAATCACTCTGAGTGAATGAGACCCCACCCAGGTCCGGCCAGCTCTTGTTCTGCGCTTCCCTGCAAGGCGAAAGTCTGATCAAAAGCTCTGATTTCTCCTGGTTCTACTGTGTCACCACAGTCGCAGGTGTAGAGTTAGTACTTGTACGTTTCACCTCAGGAAAGTGTTTCCTCAGTAAAAGCGGAAAGCAATCGTCACAATAAGTTAAATTTGAGAAGATTTTAAGTGTTAATACATTGCCTTGCTTTCATTTTGATATTGAATCCCCTTTTCACTTGCCTAAATGCAATGACTTTCAAAAGGAAATGTCATTTTTTCCCTTTCTCCCATTGCATTTTTATTTATTAGTGGTTGAAATATATGAAAACATTGTCAAGCGAGTGCCACTTTCCGTCAGATTTTTTCTTTCAGTTAAATCAAAGTGCACTGTTGCAGCCTTATATCCCACTAGGGACAAAGATTATTATTTTTTTTTTTTTTAAGTGAATTTGGGTCTTCCACTGTTCCACGTGATGGCATGTATTGCTTTTTGCCCAGAGGGGCTGACTAAGCATAAAGTCATTTATATTAATGTGTACCCTTTCTGGGTGCATCAGTCAGATGGCTCTGTTTTGGTGAATTTTGTGTGGGAATTTTTATGTCCAGGTTTCAGTCCAATTTTATCCTATATATCCTCCATAGAGAGGAGACAGCTTCACTTTAGTAAAACCAGATGTGTGTGCGCGCATTTGTGTGTGTGTGTTTAATGTGACCTCAGTAATTTTGTCCAGTCAAATATGTGAAATTACATTGCATTATTTTTCCTTCAAGCTTGCCAATGACAAGCTCCTTTTATTTGTTCTCTGTGTGTTATTTTAGTAGAGGGACTGGTAGCCTGGAATTACTTCACATACAACGAGAAATAGAAAACGTGTTGCAGTTTCACAGAATCTCGATTTTTCATCTTCTATATTTACTTTATTCTGTTTGATTATAATGAGCTATGCTGGCGAGAATGTTTTAAATTAAGAGAATGCTGATTTAAGTGATATGCTGTTGAATTCACCTTGTGTTTCATTCCCACTTTCCAAATGGAAAAAAAAATCGAAATGTGGCCATCCTCAAAGCTAATCTCATATTTACGCGTATTAACAATAGCATATGTCATAAACTCTAGAAGGAAATTCCAACTTGCTTTCGGTACATCCCTGTAACGTCCTCGCAAATTAATGACTATCCCTCTCCTGCACTACAAGGCGGAAAGCCATAATGAGAAACAGACCGAATAATCACCACAGATTGTTACTCAAACGCGTCTCGGTAAATGTCAGGAAGTATACTGGAACGACATTTGGAGACTGCATGCGGTGCTTGCGCCCAAGCAACGACGACAGGTGGATCTGGTTTGGCGCAATATAAATTGGGAGTCACGTGTAGAATGGGGCGGTGAGACTGAGGGACAGGATTTAATTGATCAGACAGGTGCCTATTGTTGGCACGTGGTTATCAAAACACAACCAATTATATTGAGATGGAATTTGCAAGCTTTTGACAAATGCGGGACTTTGTGCTCGGGGAAGTCGGGGTCAGTTACCTGCACACGACAGGCAGTCGACATTGGCTTGACTGATTGGAGTGCTCTGATGCGTATTGGGCTGTGTTAGTAACGATGCACCTGAACTATCCGAGACGAAAGCCTTCCACGGCTTCACCAGGCCACAACCATTATCCTCCTTCCTGCTATTTCCAAATCGTACAGACGTTACCTCGTTGGCATGTCATGCGGCCCTGGCAGCTAAATTGCTGTTCGGTTCTCACCGTCAATCGGGATCGGGCCACCCCCACCCTCCGCTTTCGATAATCCCCATCCGTTGACGGTGGGAGTAGGGAGAAATTACCCCGGTTCTTTCTGAGGAAGGGCTTCAATTATCGCATCAAAGTGTAGAGGAGGCGCCACATGATGTAGAGGAAACTTTTGGCGATGTAGTTGAAGCAGAAGGAAACTAAAGCTTTACACGCATGTTATATACTTATACGCCACGGTCTGTTTACATCATTGGAGAAGGAGTCGTATGAAGATGCATTGCTTGGATATAGGCCTTTAGATTTATACTGGATCTGTACGGATCCGATAATCCCAGTGCATTTTGCGGCTTTTCAGTGATGGGAAAGTAAGGGATTCATAAATCCTGTTATGAACCATGAGCTGCCAGTAACAGGTTTTGGAACATCAAAATATTTAGGCTTATTTAAAAAAAAAAAAAAAAAAACTTATGTGTTTACTTAAAACCCTCATGTTCAAGCACAATGTGTTATTAATTGTTGTTATTGATTCATATTTTTATTGTGTTTATTAACATTTTTGTTAGGGGATGACGTAAGTAAAGAGAAGAAAGGGGAGCTGGGATCTGATGTAGGCCTATGTGCGTAAAATCCACGCAGGCACCGCAGAACAACAGGAAGGCGAAAGTACTCGGGTTGTATGACTACCTAAATTAAGTAATTGGTGTTTGGAACTTCTTTAAGAAAACGTTGCTTGTTAAACTTTTTTTTTTCCTACAACGGCAAAATATAAGCATTAAAATTGAAATCCACTAGTCATGCTTGTTCAAGCCTGTATGTTTCAAGACATCTTAAGGCAGACCCTGCGCTGGCGTACTTCGTGTTCCATTTGCTTTTTTTCATTCCACGCTGTTGCAGTGGTTTGCTTTTCTTTCTTTATTCCTAGAAGAAATTCCATTACCAACTGTCAACTCTCTGTCGTTCAGTTTGTCCGAACCTGTACCTATATATATATATAAAAACCGTTCCAGCCATGTGAACCGATGTCGTTTAATATGTCCTTCCTCTCCAGTCTAACTAAACTGAACAAATTACATAATTGACGCGATTCAAGAAACGCAGTTAGCCACTGGAGACCAGTACAATTGTGCCATTGATTTGTCCTTTTTTCCCCAGAGAAAGAAAAACGTGTTGAAAGCGCCATACAGGAAGAATTGACTCTCGCATTTACACGATAAACTTGCATGATTTTACATTTAATTCGTGACACTGACATGGCACCGTGGCATAGTGATGGGGTGTTTGTGTGTTCGACCACAGTTACCTGCATATGAAAATAAAACATAAGTTGGCTATACACTAATAAAATACAAACGTCCCACTGTCTCTGAAGTGTAAGGTTGAATGTTAATTTTATTCTAACAAAGTTGTATGAGTACAGTACGGATCAAAGGTAGGCCTAGGCTACTCTAGGAGTTTAATACAGAACACTATTATCACTCGCGCATAAAATCTAGACCATGTAGTCTTTGTCACATTGGTTCCTACAATGCACACATTGATTTCATTCGAGTGGTGTAAGCTATGATTTATTTTGTTGACAATCGACTAGGCTGCGTGCTTTATAACGGGTATAAATGAGTAAAGTGAATAAAAATTCGATCAAAAAAGGCTTGAGTAAGTTTTTTTTTTTTTTTTTTTTTTTTTTTTTTAGCGAAATAGGCCTACCGTTGTAAGAACACAACGAACAGTATGTCTATACCATTGGTCATTAGAGTAAAATAATACATTTATGTTTAGCAATTGCAATGTCGCTATGCTGACTATTATTTTATAAATTCTGAAGACTATCGATTATGTATTGTTCTTATTTCCACCCAAGATTAAACAGTTGCTGAAAAATGGTTAAATGCGATTTAAAATAAATAGGCCTATATATAATCGTCCAGCTATATATCCATATTTCATATAATACAACACCATAAGCTCACGTATGCGTATAGTTTTCTGTATGTTTCTAAATTAGCAAAAGCTAAATTATGATGTGATAGCAAAATCAATGTCAACACCATTTTGGTTTCTATCTAGCAACAAAACTCATGTCCCACCCGCCAATCCCGCCATTAATATAATTACCATAATTACCATATAATTAATTTCCAATTTTGTATGAAGTATTTACGGTGCTTGTTCTTGGTGGTTTGAATATTAAAAAGGGATAAATCCATTCTCATTTTCAATAGCTGCGTTCCTCTTTTTTACTTTAACCTTTAAATCTGAATGCGACTACAGTGACCTTTCATGTATCCTCATAGGATGGCAACATGACGCATTCTCAGTCAATGATGCACCAATGTTAACAAAATGGTAGGCTAAAAACATTTATTTAGTTTCTGTCTTTTTTATATACAGTATATTTAAAATATACAGAAATTGGGACACTGTCTAGTCTTATTTACATTTTATACAAAATACAACATTGTACATAAATAAAAACTTGGTCGTTCAGGACTTTCCCTGCTTATATGTTATTTTCCGACCTACCGGTAAATACAAAAAGCATATTAAAAGGTAAATATGTAAGTACTGGTTATCTCTAGAACAAACTTACCTGCTAACTTAAAAAGTGAAGGGTTTTATCTGTTCAACTGCCTGTCTCTCTGCCCACCCCCACCCCCACCCCCCAAATCTCCAGCTGTCGCTCCCCCACTTTTCTCTTCGCGCCAGGTGTTCCTCTCCAGCCAAGGTTCAACAGGTTAAACTTCAGTTTGTATTAATTGCGCTGTTTCACCATATAATGGTACTTCCTGTATATTTCTTCTTCTCTTCTATTTTCATAATGAAAAAAAGGTGTGTGTGTTTATGGCAGGCAGCCCCTTCCAATATTCAGTTTTGACAGGAGTGACAAGGGTGGTTTGGGGAACGTGGGTAGGCAGGGCAGTGGTGGAGGGTGCCAGGGTGCTCAGAGGCAGTGGTTGATGGCAGGATGCCAGGGTGTCTGGGACAGCAGGCTCTCGCTGGCCGTCAGGTTCACGCCGTCCGCCAACTTAAGGTGGCGAGCGACGCCTGAAAACCGGTGACCTACGGGAATGCTGTAGCCACAGACGCTGTAGGCGGAAGGCAGGGGGGGTGGTAGAGTTTCATGGTGCATCGGGGACTGGTGAATTATGGATCCCCCAGTCCCCTGGAGACCTGACAGAGAGAGCTGGCCGGGGTGGCCTGAAAGGGGCCCCTGGAGGCATGGGCCCCTGCAGTTGGGCCCTTTCTTCCCATGCAGGGGACACAGAAGGGGGAAGTCCACCATCGGTCGCAGCCCGGGGTAGCCCCGCAGCCTGTCTGCCACTGGTAGGCTGTAGGGTCGGCCTCCAAGCACAGCTGCCGAAGAAGGAATCTTGTAGCAGAGCGGGAAGCTCACGTTGTGTAAGGCACCAGCGTCTGAGTAGGGTATAGTGAATGGGAAGGACGTGGGCGAGCAGGACGGGGACAAAAGGTCTTTCAGGGGAGAAATGCTGCTGCAGCTCGACAGAGACCTGGAGGTTCCTCCTGGAATAAAGAGAAATAGAATAGGACAGTGTGAGACATGTGTGCTGTACCTGTATGTGTGATCCTCAAATGATGTGTGCCAGTTTGTTGGGGTTGGGGGGGGGGGGGCTGCTGAGCTCAGAAGCAACGAACCTTGTGTCTCTAGAGCAAAGGGCTTGAAGTCAAGGCTGAGAGGGCTTCGCCATGGGTACGACTCGAGGATCCCATCCAAAACCCCCCTACAAAGAAAAACAGGGAAAAGAGGCTTGTGGGATTGTAATAAACAAGTGTATGTGTGGGTGTGCGTGTGTGCATGCGCAGGTGTGTGTGTGCATGTGCTTGCATGCGTGCGCTGCATGCATGTGTGTGTGTGCGCGCGTGCCTGTGCTTGCATGCATGTGTGTGTATGTGTGTGCGAGCATGTGCTTGCATGCATGCACGTGTGTGTAATATCTTTCACCTGTTCCTGCCGGGGTCCCTGAAGCCTTTAGCAAATGGATTCCTGTCAATCTTCAATTTTGTGATCTTAGAATGAGAAAAGGATGTGAATAAGAACATTAATTCATTTATTTGCAGTAACACATTAAGTGATCTTTTTTTGGCTGGACCGCAACAGCGGGGCCAGCCCTACAAACGTGAATGTCAGTGACTGAGTGACTGAGTGAGTGATGAAGTTACACCATTGGTCGGCCGAGTTATGAAGTTACACCATTGGTCGGCTGGATGAAGTGTGTTAGGTCCAGCCAGCCATATCAGGTTTTGACCTGGTCTTGTTACATAGATTTTAGGTTGCTATGGGATGTTGCAGAGCAGTGTGCCTCTAGCTCTGCAATTTACAACACCACATAGGGCCACTGGCCAGGTCAAACACAACACACCAATAGCATGGGACTTGTTACATATGATTTTATACAGCATTTTTATGGCCAAGACTTGACAAGCTGGCCCAGTTAAAAGCAGTTACTAAATCTCCAATAATAAAATGATCGCTTGTAATGGATGTGGCAGAAAGAGACGGCAGTCTGAAAGTTTGGATTCTATGCTACGAATCCAAAATGTGCCAATTTCTTGGTCTTTCAGCGTCTACACCCCCTTCCTGCTTACGTCCACCCAAAACTGGGCCAAACATATTCAGGTCTACCAATCCTGCAATACCAATCATGTTTGATTTCATAATTTATTAGCAGAACCCTGGTAGCAATACTGTACAATTTTTACTCTAGATTAGGATTCAATGTTTTTTTTTATTTTATTTATTTTTATTTTTTTTTTATCTCTTAATATTGCTGACAGAGATCTACAGGACATGAGAAATCCTTTATCCTTTACTGTGTGTGTATGTCAGTCTTTTGAGGGAGGATATGTATGAACAATCAAAATAAGAGGCAGTAATGCCAGAATTCCAGTGTTGACCTTATTCATAGAAGACTATTCATCAAAACTTAAAGTACAGTAAAATTAAAGTAAAATTTAAAGTACAGTAATGATTGTCCTACCTGCTGGTTTTGGTAGGCCGTGACAGTGGTGAACTGGGTCTCCGAGAACGAGAAACTGTGCACGCCTTCGTCTGGGAGCGATGGGATCTGTGAGAGGTCCAGTCGCGGGTCGTGCAAGATCACGTGAACGCGCGGCTTGTACTTGTGCATTGATTGTAGTATTATCTAAATCGTGAAAGTTACGAGCAGTTGTTAGGATTAGCTTGTGCCCATTACCCGCACTTTTCATGATTTTGGACTATTTCTCTCAAAAAACATCGTTAAACAATAGTTATCATCACTTTAAAACTCTTAATACAATAACTCACGTGTCCTTTATCGTCCATTTCGTTGTTAGTGAGTTTGACACGATCGAAGCTAATGACTTGACGCATCCACGTCTCCCCAGAGCAGGGCGAGTCGGGGTGTATGTAGAGCCTGGGCGCAATGCATGAATGGTCGGTGTTGCCCGCTACCATCCACTGCGAGCTGTGGTACACGTACCTGCAAGCAGCATACAGACTTTTGCGACCAGAAACGCAGAAACGAAAGCATCTGAAACATCCGTTGTCCTCATAAAATCATTCGCCATTTTTTAAATTATTTTTTTCCTGTGTAAGTGTCAATATGTAGTCTATTCAGTCGACTCTAAACTGAAGCTAAACTGACATTTGGAGAGACTAACAAATTAATGTGGGAAATATGTTTTATTAATAATAATTTTATTTAATAATTCGGTAGTCAGTTATTCATGTCAAATCGAATAATAATAATAATAATAATAATAATAATAATGTGTACGCGCACGCGCCCAAACACACGTGTCTAATTCTCAGGTCACTTTTTTTCGTGTTACCAGAGGCCTTTGTGAAATCCAAGTCCTGTGTGTCAAAAATCTGTATATTTTTGGCAGGATTCAGCGTTTCATAAGAAATTGTACTATTTTGTCGTGTATTTTGAGCCTTGTCTGTATGTGTATATAAAAACACAACCCTGCGCTCACTGTGTCCATATTTTACTGTCGTGAAAGAATATGAGCACAGGGCAGACTTTTATGGTTCCCCAGAAAGGCGCGTCGCATATCAAATGTCTGAGTTCAGGCGCACAGACGTGTTATCGCTGCACCTCTGGACAGGGACTCGTTTAAAGTAATATTTAGTTTCGAAATATGATTTAAAGCGTCTAAATGTCTAAATGTCTATAAACTACTTCATTTAGAATTATTTGCAACTTCTAAACAAATAAGCCCGTGTTTGCCATTGTGAAAAAGTCCTTATAAATCACCACAACATAGAAGGCGACTACTTGTAAAATAGCAGCTATTTAGGCCGACTGAACTCATGGGAGATGTGATATTCTCATTTATTCAGAGCATGTCTGTGTTCTCTAAGTAAACTGTGTCTATTCTGAATTATTTTACCATTTAGCCTAGAGTAATTTTAGATTAAGTGGGTTTAAGATATTAAATCTCTTGGTTCGCTATATGGTCTTACCTGTATCTTTTTGAGTCCACGGGCATAATATCCATTGCGATGTAGTACTGTTTGAATGGATCCAGGTTCCTGACTTTTACGCGTACTGAAGGGAACATTCTCCTGTCAAGGGAATACATTCCAAAATTATAATTCGTATGAAACCATTAAATAAAATATTTAATGGTTCATCTGTACATCTGAACGTTCTGTATTAAATTACATTGAATTAGCCTACATAATATTTTTGGGACTTGAGAACGGCGGGGAACGTTTCCTGTATAGCCTATTTTTTGTTTAATCACATCGCATTTTCCTGGCTTTGTCATATCTGTGGGTTTGCCAGTTGAGCATAACATTGCATTTTTTACGCAATGGGCCACCTAGGAAACATGGTCATAAAATCACACTACATTCCCCAACCATTACGCTTTACCGAAGGCAAATATGGAATTTTCTCTAAGGAAACCGTGATTTAAATTCTTATAATTGTGTGTGACTGAAAGCACGTCTAACAAACAACTCTGAAGAATGTGAGCCTTAATTTCTTAGCCATATGAAGATAGCTGGTAAGAATTTTGTTATCCACCTGAGGATGATTAGCAGAATTCAGTTGGACCCGTTGCTCACTCACAGCTGGGCCTATAGGCAAATATCAGTGGAAAGGCTATATCCCCCTGAGACCCGGCAGAAAGAAAAAGTTTGAGTATTTAAATGTTTTGACCCAATGCAAGTGTCTTGGATGACAAACTCATGTTGCAGTGAAAACATTTTCAAAAATATACATTTTTTAATTGAATTCCCCGTGTAGTCTAGGTTTCAGCATAGTAAAATAGCCTATATGGTTCTTGAGATTTAAAGCAATACGGGATTTTATGAGACTTGAGACTCCTGTCCCAATACGGGATTTTATGAGGAGAATGTGAATTTTAAATAAGTGTATTTTCGAGCTAGAATAAAAGAAAAGCACATTCTAAAATCTAGGGAACATTTACAGCACGTCATTGAACACAGTAACATGTCCAGTGTTAATTCACCGCTAAAAAAGTATATATGAGTCCAATCTGGACCATATGTAGCCGACTCTGTAAGAGTTGATTTAACACTGAACATTTTGCTTTGAATGGTGCTTCACGACCACTTCCTGGAACCAAGGGACCATAAATTTCAAAAAGGGAAACTTTTCGTGCTGTCACACCTGAGAAACATTGTTTCAACCCATGATGTTCTGCCGCGTGCCATCTATGTATTTTCGGTTTATTTGAATTTCTTTTAATTTAGTCTAAATATGGCAAGCGTTTAGAATCTACTACAATTATTCAAACTAAGCGGTTAAATCAATGAAAATAAGACAAGTAATCTCTTTTCGATTTGGGCAGGAAAAAAATCATGTTGACATAGAGCCTGATACCTTTTAATTAAACACATTACACATTTTCAGAACATTCATAAAAAGTAGTTAAAATTGTATATGGTAAATTAACAGGGGTATCCCGCTGGAAATATCAGTCCATTCCACTAAAGCGGCATAATTAACGAACTCTGTGATAGTATAGCCTAACGCATGATCTAACTGAAACGGAGTTGCAGTATTTACGCATGCAATGTATGTAGAACACACAGTAAAATGCCCAGTGTCCAATCGGGACCATATGTAGGCCTACTCTGTAAGAGTTGATTTTAACACTGATCATTTCTTTCTATGTAGCTATTTTAGCGGCAGGTAAAGTTTGCCATTTAATAAGATCATCAAACGACATGTAGGCTACTGTTTCATATAAATGCATCCACAATGAATAAATTAAACATTTTAGTATTACCTCCCAGCCTTTGTTATTATCATCTCTGTGCCGATCTCGTGAAATCTGTTCCATAGGTCAGACCCTTGAAGCTCCACTCTCACCTCCGTCTCACTCTCGGTTTCTTTGGAATTCCTCAGTATGAAGCCGCCTTTTCTTTTCTTCTCCGTCTGATTATCTTTATCATCACAGTGTACATTATGAAAGTAAATTAGCCAACATTCAGATACATATACCATTTGAAACTATTGGCACCCGTTTAAACGCCGCTAAATTGGTGGCCTAGCACAGTCCATTAGAAATCAATAGTGAATTTAGTTTCAATTAGTTTTCACTACATTTCACGCAAATTAAAACACCAATTATAACATGAAACATGTAGGGGTACCGCTAAAAGCCTCAAACAGACTCGGCTATAAAGCCTATTCATTTTATTTGGGAACGATTATTCAAAACCAGATGTTAGTTTTGTTGTGATTTATTTAATAATCTATCCATAATGGTCGCTTAACTTAAATAATAGCACGAATATATAGTCTAAATAGTATAGATTTAGCCAAATTGAAAACATAACAACCTGCTAACATTATATTATTCCGATGTTTATAATGTAGCTCGTTTTTGCTTAAATGAAAATCTATAGTGAAGAATATTGGCAGAAAGAATATGCAGTGTACGCGTGCGCACAGCTGCTACTGGATGTGTCTAATCTCTCCACAAACAATCCTCTTAAACGATGCGTAAAACCAAGCAACAGGCAGGACTGGACAATGGATGCTGTGCACTAACCGGAGTCCTCTTCTTCACTGATGACGGTACACGTCGATTGATCCTGCTGGTTGCGATTCTCGGTGTCGTTGGGATCTTCCTCTTTGCCGTGCTCCACTTTCAGCCTCTTACACATACTCTTACCCACTAATGCTTCCACCGAGAAAGCATGGGCTCGAGAGCTCAAACCTTGCATGCTGTAACCAGTCAAAATCCACTGTCCTCAGCTTAACTTCACTGCGGGACTTCTCACTCTCATCTATGAAGTTCGGAGCCCACACAACCGCCCACAAGCTCCGTTGGAGTCCCGTTTCTGTTTCAGAGGAATCGTTTACTTGACATGCCTCGCTGGCGCGCGCAGACATTTAAATCTCAGATTCATTTACCCTAATGTCTCCCAATTGCTGGTTTGTAGTGGTAGACTTTCTCCCCTCCCTTATGTTTTGCGCTTCGGGTAAAGGACCTGCCCTCTGTGTCAAACTGCTAGGCGCCAATTGGAGGGCACGAGAGGGGTTAAGCAACCCGAGGACTCACACAAATAAAACAGAAGACTGCTTCCGTGTTTATTTTACGGACATGAAGGAACATCAGTTGAATGACATGTGGCATTACATGGTGCGTCGAGCTATGTCCTGAAAATGGGTGCTTCTTACAAAGTAATGGCTATAGAGAAGAGGAATCCATTTCAAACTCTATTTTACAAAGCTTCAGGCTTTTGGGTAAATGGTTTTAACTTGAGAAAATACATAAAAATAACGTTTTAGGCTTACTGGTTTATTTTAGTCTATATTTCCATGTATGTATCTTATAATACACAACATACGCCCTCCCCTTCGAAATTTTGTATCATCTGCCCATATGGTTAATATATAAGAAACTACTTTTTACGTTTAAGTTACGGTGTGTTTAGCTTTGTACAAATAAAATAAAAATACGTTTCAGAATAAAGCAAAATATACCATTAAAATGCAATTCAATTTGTCTTCGAATCGGAGGCCTCTCCGGAGGTTAAGCCGCTTAAGATAAATTCTTGGGTAGGCCGACTCTGTAAAATAGGTCATTAGGGACAGAGTCGACCAAGAGCGGGATTTAAGTACATGGTTGTGTCGTTCTAATTGCCACTTGTTTTAATTTATGGTCTCTGGCCCTTGGTCTCTTCCCTGCAAAGCGAGAAAGCAATAATTTGCTATCTTCACGTGCGTTGACTGTCCCTCGGATGTCAGAATTTCGGCGCACTTTGGAATTCGAATTTAATTGACAAAATCTTTGTGCTTGAATCATTGAATCCAAATGCAAGTGTCCCTTTGCTCGACTGAAATTTTTATTATCAGCATCATTTTGAGGGATGAAAATAAACAGGCGGTTGTTTTATTAATGCAGTTTCTTCTAGAAATATTGACCTAGTCGTTCATTCTATGCAGCACAAAACCACATTGTCCAAGGTGAGCAACGTAGTTTTTGACTTCACTATATCCGTCACCTTTAAATAGACTTAGACAAGTGTAAGATATTGCGAGGTAAATGACGCAGGAAACTAAACTGAGAAGCTGTCTGCGAGTTGTCCAAACTGCAAAGGTCTTAGCACGGCGTTTTCTGACATCACTTGACTGGCCATATTTAGGAAATATTTATGTTGGAACAGCACTTATCAAAGATTGTTTTATTAGTTGATATGGTGTGCAGAAATCATATAGCGTTTATCTTATTTTAATCTTGGACTTTTAGGAACTCATTCAAAGACGGGGAAAAATCCGGGGACAAATATTTCAGTCCAGCTAACTGGGACCATATGGAACACGTATTTAAAACATCTCCATGAAACCCATGCCATCTCGATTTTAAAGCTAACATTTCCTCTCTCTCTCTCTCTCTCTCTCTATCTCTCTCTCTCTCTCTATATATATATATATATATATATATATAGGGGCTTACCGTAACATAAAGTCGACTATTTAAATCGCTTCTTCTCCTTTTCCCCTAGGTTTCGGCCGAGTGGTGCGGAGTTCCTGTCTGCTTTTCATAATGCTATATCATGTGAGGTTCGGAGCATTGTGTAACTGCCCGTAATGACAGGTCTGGATTATTAAATTACTGTCCGACATGAAATAGATCCGTTTTACACAAATAAAGTTTAGCAAGGCTTATTAAAATTGTTTTTAAAAATCACAAAAAATAATTATATAGAAGGAAAAACAAATTACAGCTGTGTTTACATGGGTCGGTTGGATTCGTTGGTGATGGAACTTTTTGAGCGGTGGACTGACAAAGCACAGGGAAACGTAGAACTATAGCGAACTCAAATCATGTGTTCTTTTTCATCAGAACTTGTTTGGAAGCGTTTACGTATTTATTAGTTTTGGATTAGTTACTGGTTTTTTCTCTACCCTTAAACATGAATTTTGTTTTCCGCTCCAATGCCCTGCAGCCTATAAACAAATTCAAAACGTCAAAGATTCATTTTAACGTTGGGTCAAAATGTAATCCAACTCATGACATAATAAATACCACACTCACCGGGAATCAGCTCTGGCAGGTACATAAATTGTTTTTTGGTAAATATTAACTTCTTCAATGGACAATAGTAAAAATGCAAGTTCAATTAATTACCCTGCAATAATTTTGCCTCGGCTAATACTCAGAAATAATAATAATAATAATAATAATAATAAATAAGAACAGTATAGCCTAATAATAGTCTATACAATGGTTCACGGTAACAACGTGAGTACAATATGGTCCCTATTGGACTCAGCTGTTAGCTGGAATAACTGACCATTTTACTGCGTAGGCCTGTAATGTTTGTGAGAGCGAAATTTATTCATTTTGTCTTAGATACATTTCTGCAGCCTACTAGCCAACAATGAGATGATATGTATATGACATACCGACAAAGTATTTACAAAAAAGCCTACAATACGATTGCACATTTCCTTTATTTTTCTTTTTGGACACAGTAGAACATGAAATGAATTACGTAGTTGTCATTTAAATTGCAGTGTTGAGAATTTATACTATTTTCAAATATGGCGGTGTTTATTTTTACATCCATTGGTCTGATTATTGAATTTAACCGATTGTTGAACTGACCGTAGGTATAAGTTAATTAAATTAAAGTTGTAAAATGTCAGGAAATGCCTAAATCATGTTTTATTTCTTTAAAATGAAAACAAATCTGGGGTTGTTTGATTCCTTGATGGTGAGAACACGTGTTTCCTCTTATAATCCTAGTCGCACTCCGTGTCCTGCTGAAACAGGAGACTCCAATCGAACTGAGCGCCAGGTTCGGTTACCATTAAGGAAGTCTGCCTTGATCAGCTGTAATTGCTAACAACTCCGATCATTTCCGAAATTCGGCCAAACGCTTCCATAACCTTATGGTGCAAGAGAATTTGTCTGCATTCACACGTGTCCGGGCAATAAACGGCTTATTCCAATTTCAGTTTATATTGGTTTTTAAACGAATTCCAATACATGGTCTATATGAATGCTTATTAGCTGTTGTAAAAACCTGAGCTCAAGAAATCTTGTTCTCTTTTGATGTGGGTTTAGGGCTCAACACTGAATTAGCAGGCTTACTTTGGAAGGTTAGTCTCCTACATTGTAAGAGGCAATTCATGGTCATTTGCGGAGGCTGTGAATCCACCACATGATTCTCTTACAATCCTTATTTTTATGATATTTTTGGCACTGCATTGAAAGTTATTATGGATTCGCCCATGATGTATAAATTTGTCCAGCCAAATTATTTTGTTTGCTGGAATTCTTATAACCTGCAGAAGGTCATTGATCCAATGTGAAATTGCCTTACGTGAAATATCCAAAAATCACAGGGAAGGCAGCACAACAAATTGTAGGCCTACGTTGACCTACGGGACGATTGCTCTTACGTCATTTACAGACGGCAAAAATAAACATTCAAGACAACTGCAGTCTAGCCCCTGAATGATGTTTCATTGGGCCCAGACAACTCTCTCTCTGCCTTACTACACTTTCCATATAATGATTATTTTAATCATAATGTAAGATGATGATTTTTGTCATAATTGTCTTCATTTGAGTCATAATGCTGTATGCATTTTATTATTATTATTATTATTATTATTATTATTATTATAAATAATAATCATAATCATAGTAATTTATTTATTTATATATTTATTTATTTTTTATTTATTTTTATTTAGTTATTAATTTTATTTTATTTTATTTTATTTTTTTTGTGGGGGGGGGGGCACATACCATTCATTCCTGTTGGCCACCTTGCTCCTGACGTTACTGTTTGCATTGGCTGCATCTCGGTTTGTCCAACAGCCATCCTTTTCTATATGTGTAACATTGTATATGTATTACATCTGTGACTGATATGTGCAGGTTTCACACAGACCTCTATCTGTATTTATCTTTATTAGATCAATACTTAATGTTATAGTGGGCTATTTATCAATTTACATTTTTGAGAAGGGGGTGTAATATTTTGTATTACCCAGGTAATGCCTGAGATCTGAATTCCGCATCAGAACCCAGAATGATTACACAAAAGTTCCCTGATACACCCTGGCATGGGTTGCAGTAGGTATACAGCCCATACCTGACTTCTTATTCTAACTAGAGATGTTTGTTCATTTTCTGTGTTGTACTTTAGTTTCTGCTGCAATGGTTGCTTGACGACCTTGCCTGAAATATCAGACCTTCCCACTGTAAACAACAGCCAGCTCTGCTGCTTTCCAGCTACAAGCTTGCTCCGAGCAGGCTAATTGCACACAGCAGCCTAGCCTGGATGATGGTGGTGGTGGTGGTGGTGGGGGGGTATGCCTTTGTCTTGTTGCTGATTAAAAATGACGTCTCCCACCAATAGTTTGTTTTAATGCTTCAAACTGACATAGAACAGAGTGCAGAGAGTTTCCCAGGCACCTTGCGTGTGGAACGGGATGCCCACCGCCCCGCAACCTCACAGGGGTGAGCCAGGCCTCCTTCCCATTTCGCAACATTGGACAGATAGCGCAGGGCAGGGTTTGCCAGGGACACCTGAGAAGTCTTTTACATCATTCAGATTTGATGTGATTGCACTCGGAGGTCTCTCTGTTTATTCGTTTTGTCAAAGCGTGCAGTCGTGTGCGCTGTTCTATCCCGGGTGGTAGGAGTGGTGACATTAATGCGCCCCTCCTCTGAAAGCTCTGACTCTGAGGCTGACATTGGAGTTGGCATCAGACCCAAGCACCGCATCTGATTCCAATAAGGCAGCGGCAGACCTGTATGCTGGACATCTCGTGACTCTAACTTTTTTTTAATTTAGAAAAATTTTTAAAGCTGTTGGGTGTGTGTACATGAATCTATGTCTGCCTGTTTCTGTGCAATTTTGTACAGATGTGTGTGTGTGTGTGTGTGTGTGTGTGTGTGTGTGGTGTCACTGAATAAGAGGGAGAGAGAGATTAGAAAAAAATAATTCAATTAAAATCAAAATAAAACAAATCTGCAGTCAATTTGAGACACTTTCTGCAGTCGAGAGGCTGCCATTCTTTTTGGGAGAAAGGAGGGCATATGTGGCTTCGGCAACACAGTACATTGCCACTTGTCACAATCTGAGGGACAGTGAGTAACACATAGGCAGTGAAACAGTACATGTATCCAGATCCACCCAGCCCACTTTACAAAGTTCTGCACATTTGCTTATTGATCTTTTTTATATATTCTTTTCTTAATTACTGTTCAATGTTACATTCATAAATTCACATGACATGACATATCACAAGCTAGCATACAAAAATATCACACACACACACATACACACACACATTCTGTTTATATGTTCATTCTGTTAGTTGTATTTCTTCATGCTTTGCCAATATCTATTTATGTACGTCGAGCCAATAAACTCATTTGAATTTGAGAGAGAGAACGAGAAAGGACGAGCGAGAGAGCAAAAGAGTGTGAGCAAGAATGAGTGAGAGAAAAAGAGCAAGAGAGAGTGCGAGAGAGAGAGAGAGAGAGTTAGAAGAGGCATGAAAATGTGAAATGTGGTATACCTATGCCTGCCACAAGGGGGCACAGAGAAAAAGAATGAGTTTGGGGGTAGCAGATTCAGCAATTCAACATGCCATTCTAACTTTGCAAGATTCATACCACAATTAGTCACCTATTATCTCAGTACTGAGGATCTGATTGATGGTATGGCACTAGTCATAAGTTAAGTGCAATGTTTTTAAGCAAAAGCTGGGCATTGAATGCTAAATGCTCCCTCCTTAAGGTGACATTGAGGGAAAGAAGTGTGCAGAAAAAAAGTTATAATTAAAAAGGGGTTGTTGAAGGCAGTGAGAAATGTGCTAGCGTGTAGAAGCCCATCTAGTCTCCCTCTGTCCTGCAGTTAGCAGGCCATGCCATCCAGCTGGAACTCATGGCCTCTTAAGTATAGCCCTTTTGATTGGGTGCTGAACATTTTCTGAGGCCTGTGTCATCATGCTTAAAGTCTGTATAATCCTTCAAAAGTTTGCTTTAGTCATGCTGTCCTCCACCTTTGCTTAATGTTGTGAGAATCATATCAGAGTGCAAGAAAGACTGGGGTCTTGTTAAACAGCAGGCATCAGAGAGAAGTTGTTATGGGGCATAAAGATGGAATCACAAAGAAAAAGTAATAAAATTACACTTTTGACTGTTGAGGTCCAATGTGATGAAAAATCTTTAGCTGAACTGTTAAAACATTGAATCAAATGGATCTTTTCAAAAAGCAATTTAACAGTGAGTGAACTTTTAGTCATGTTGCTTGCCAATGGCCTCATTTAAAATAATACGCATGTGTGCGTTTAAACCCACAGGCATTTTTGGACCCGCGTTTAATGCTACTTCAGAGATGATTAATTGCCTCTTTGGTGTTAACTGATCTGGAAATCGCAGGGAATTCCAAATGTAGGCTATAGAGGTGAGTCTTTAGTATGCTAACAGGTAGCAAATGAAGTGAGGCTATGGCATGTGGCATGGGGAATGCTAGTGAAGGTTGTGTACATTTAGTGCAGTCTGGTCATTTAGGGCAGACCTATTCAAATGGCAGCCCAACTATTTAATCGTGTCCTTGGCCCTTTGGCCACTGAGAAGAAAAGTAGCTGTTCAGATGTGTTAAAAATAACGACTATATCCAGGTCTGAATCTGCAGTTTGAGCACACTAATGTATTCTATGGATTAAGAAGGCATCTATTTTGTACATGTACAATGCATTGTCCCAGTTGTGTGCACCCTTAACAATTAGCATCACCTGACATCAGATTAGTCCAGTTTCTCTCTACATAGTGCAAGCAGTCTTGCTATTTCTTAAAATCGTACACATACATATGCAGCAGGTAAACGTCAGCTTTACGAAGTGGAAAGTAAGCAGAAACATTGTTGATGCATTGCATGTTGTATAGTCTCTGGTGCTGAAGGTGACTCATGATCAAACTAGTGTGCTGTTGGAGTTGTTTGATGTAAAAGAGGTTTCAGAGTAGACATGATGAGTCTCCCTTGGGAAAGGCCTGTAAATAATATAATGTACCACCACTGACCAACTTACAGGCCTAAAAAGAGTATCATCCAAGCTTGTTAGCGCAATCACGTGAGTGCATGGATTTGGTGTTTCAAAGTGCCTTTTGATGCACAGTAAGATATGGCCAGTTGAGTGTTCTTGCTCTCACCCTTCTGAGCTCATCAACCTGACCAGAATTTTCTAATCTGAAAGATGTGAAATGACCCAAGCTCTCACGCATGTTCTCACACCTCATTCTCTCCCTCTATCACATTCCAAATTGTGTGTTCTTTCCTTATATTATATGTACCTATATTTAGCACTTACATATAATCCCTCCCTTCTCTTTCCAAACACTACTACCCCCACCTCCTTTTTTCTAACTCCTAATGTGTTACCCCTTTTTTTCTGGCACACAGAATGGGTGGTGCATGCCTGTGGTCTGAGAAACAAAAACAAGATGAAAATGATAATGAAAATCAGACTTTCCATGCAAGCCATCAAAAAGCCACAAAGAGGGCAGAGATTGGTTGTCTGCTCCATCTCTCCAGTCTTCCTCCATGCACACTGTTTAACGGTTCTTGATATTTGGGATGACGGCTCCTGGGAACTATAGCTTTTTTAAGTTGTTCATTTTTTTGGTATGATGGATGTTTTACTGTCGGGGAAGAGCTAAGAATATGATGTAGATATCTGTTTGTTTTACATGCCTTTCACATCAATTGATGGGTTTAAAAATACAGTTGCATTTCACTGGTGCAAAAGAATTTGTCCACATGCTTTATATTGTGGCCACACATTTTTCTCTACTTGGTTAAAGTTCTGTTATCACTAAATGATTCCTGCCTGGTGAGAAGGGAAACCAATTTGATACTCATTGTGCTGCCCAAAAATCATTTGAGTCACTTGATTTAGACAATGCAAATTACACATACAGATTGTTGTATTGCTGAGACCAATCCGCTTCCCCAGTGGACCAAATGTGACAGGCTGTTTTTCATGGTGTGGGCTAGGCCCATTAGTTCCAGTGAAGGGAAATCTTAATGCTACAACATAAAATGACTAATTCTAGAGAATTGTGTGTTTCCGACTTTGTGGCAAAAGGTTGGGGAAGGCCCTTTCCTGTCTCAGCATAATAATGCCCCCGTGCACAATGCAAGGTCCATAAAGAAATGGTTTGCTGAGTTGGGTGGGAAAGAACTTGACTGTCCTGAACAGAGCCAGGACCTCTACCCCACCAAACACCTTTGGGATGAATTGGAACACCAACTGCGAGCCAGGCCTTACACTCAACGTTAGTGCTCAACGTCACTTATGCTCTTATGGCTGAATGGAAGCAAATCCCTGCAGCCATGTTCCAGAATCTACTGGAAAGCCTTCCCAGAAGATTGGAGGTTGTTACAACAGCAACTCCATAGTAATGTCCATGGTTTTAGATTGAGTTGTTCAACAAGTACATATGGGTGTGATGTTTTCTTACTGGTATTTCTGCAAATGGAGTTGCATTTGCCTGGTTCAGGATATTTAAGAGAATACGTATCTTACCATTTCCTTTAAAAGGGGTGATCCTGGGTTCTGGTGTTATGGGGCTCGACATGGCGTGGTTCATTGGGAAGCTGGTGTTTTTGGACTGTGTTAAATGGGGTTGCATGATGGGGCCTTGCTTAGCTTTGCTGAGGTACCCCAGGGGGAGGCACCTCTTACAGGCGCGATAACTGCCCTATGAAGTACTGCTGTGGCTGGGAAAAGCAGTCTTGGCAGGGACTGGGACTGTCGTGAACAGACATTTTTCATCAAAGTCTTTCCATTATGGGTGTTATTATTTTTAGATCTCCTCTATAAATGGGGGTTTTCATATATCTGGCTGTGGTTTCTGAAAAAAAACAGCGAGAAAGAGAAGACAGGGAGGGTAAAGCAAAAATGTGGGGGAGAAAACTGGCACTGGCACACAAAAGTGTTTAAAACAACATGTGAAAAAGCAGCAGTTCTTTAACAGTTAGCTTGTCATTTTTATTTGCCTCTTCAAATAGCTGCAGCACACAAGCTTTCAGCCAGTGCCAAGTTCGAATGGCTGATGGCTGTAGAGCCGGGGGCTCTGGCCGGGATTTGCACGCTTATTATCATGCGGCAAACTGTAATTCACACGTCACTCGCGGGCCCGTGGCAGCGCAGGAGCGGTCGTGGCGTCCGGACGCTTCTGCTGAACACTCCCAGGCCACCGTCTGCCCCCTCCTGACATAGGCTGGGCTGCCCCAGGGCTCTGGGAAGGGAAGGTGGCTCTAGTGGAGGGGCGGGGAGTGCTTTTTGCAGGGAGCACCCACGTGGGGAAGGCACACCCGCGGTTAAAACAGCGCAGCCCTGATTAACCCCCCCCCTCCCCCTCACCCCAATCCCCATCCCGACCCCCTTTCCATAAAATCACATAACACGAGCACAAAATGGTAATTGGAATGTTAGAACTGTACATTTTTCTTAAATCCTACAATATATGTCATTTTTATATTATAAAACTCATTTTGTGTACAAGGAGAATCCTCAAAGACAAACGTATATGTATTTATTTTCTGAAAAAAGTTATTACACACTCAGATCACCCCTTTGAAAAGTAATTGCCCCCTTAATTACACAATGGATCAATTAACCAAATTAACTTGATGATTGTTGATTGCAGCCAGCCTGTTGAACTGAAACCTCACTCATATTGAACCTCGCCATTAAAGTTTGTTACAATTTTTTTAACCCTATTAGAAAAGCAATTATTTAAATATGATAGATTTAGTGCTTTTTGTGGTGCTACATTAGAGACACAAAAACGACAGTAAATTATTATCAACCGCACCGTAAAGCAATGCAAAACACCACAGTATATAGGTTATATAGGCTAACATCTACTGTAAAAATACTGCAGCAACTACCAGTTTTTTGTACCACGAAAGTTTATCTTGCATTTCTATTGTTTCACTCTGGGGGAAACTGATAATTTGCTTCAGCAATTTGAGATCAACAAATAGCTTGCAGATGTAATGAGAATTCAAATAGACAAGAAGGCCTTACGTATCACAACAGATTAGGGGCACGTCTCCCCACTGTGACAAGTCTCTGTTTTTCAATAGGACCACAGCGGTCGTTCAAGTTCTTCTTGGTAAGTGTTTATTCCCCACTTCCTGAAGAGTGATCAGAGAAAAAAATCTTCGTTTATACTCCTTCTTCCCTAGCAGAGATGATCCCAGGAGAAACTCGTGGACTGCCACCATCACATCATGGCCACAGAAGGGGATTATCTTGACGAGTGCTTCTTGGCTGTTTTCTCCTTTTTTATTTATTTCTTTGGTGCGGAGGGGGAGCAGGGGGGGGGACAAAGAGGCATTTTTCAAAACTGCGCAGACGCTATAATTTAAGTCCTGCCGAAATGTGGAATCAAACGGCAACATGCTATTTCAATCAAGCGCTGTACCCGTCCCCCTCCCGCCGGTATCCCCTGCCAGAGTGCGGTCTCTCCTCTGAATGCTTTAATTTCTTGTGGTTCCACTCTTTATCAAGGCCATGCAAAATGATTTATTAGAGGGGCCCAGCCTGTATTTTTAGAAAATGATCCCACTGTCACTGTTAATAAAGCTGTCCGTTCTCAGCTGAGGGGGAAGGCTTCTCTGGAAACAGGCTGATCGTCTCGCAAAGACCTCTTTAAGGGATTAATGTCGAAGCTAAACAATGGGGGAGAGGCTGAAGCTGGACTAAAGATGGTTGTTTTGAAAAAGATGACCAAGGCCTGGGCCCCATCTAACTGTGGAAGCAATCACCACCCCCACCCCTACCTGTATACAGGTCAACTTCGTGTAAATCTCTTGGATGGATCCACTGAGAAATAATTTATGCATCACACTCACATCGATGCTACGCCCACATTTAAATTTGATATGTTGATCAGATTAATTGGCATCATTGATTATATCGATTAGCACTCAGTGAGTTTATAGATAATGAAGATGGAAGATTTAAGCCTCTTTTTATAAATGCAATGAATAATGGAAAGAGCTGTGTGGGCTGTCACAGGAGCTTTTGAAAATGGATAGATATCATTGCCCTTGTGTCAGTGGTGTAAGTTTGCTCTGTAGTAACAGCAGTGAATCTTTCATAACAATGAGCTACTTTTTGGTGACTAAGTAAAATGATTCCACTCCTCCTCCGATGGTGAAGGCCATATTCATTTCTGGAAGGTGCCACAGTGCTAACAGCCCACGGACCAGAGATGCCTGTGGTCTTTCATTATAACATGCGGCTTTGACAGTTCTTGCTTTCTTTTGTGGAATGCTATAGAATTAGACAATAACAGCTCATTGTATCTCAGCTTCAATTTGTTATACATTTACTCAAAACTCAGGGTTTTAGTATTTTTCTTTAGAATTTATGGATCCTGCCTTTAAACCCTGCTTGTTAAGAGCAAGGGCTCTAGCAACTGTACTGCTTGTAATGACTTTTATGTGTATACATCAGATGGACCCTTCAGTGGGAACGTGTTTGTATAGTTTATGTCTTTGCCTGAAATTATTTCTCAGTTCTGTTTCACTGAGATCTTTATCAACCCACCAACTGAAGCAGAGGGTCATGAAGCCATCAAGGCCACAATGACCCTCTTGGAGAGAGTTAAAAGATCAACTTCCACAGAAGCGTTAGTTTAACTCTGGTCAAGAGCCTATTCAATGGTAACACATGTACACTCAAATTGATTCTATTTCCCAGGGAGTTTAAGAACAAAATTTGCTGTTCAGGATCCGACTCAGTAAACATCAATAAACCAAAATCCCATGCCAAGTTTACTAACACAACACAAAAATGCCATAAATTAAGAGGCACTGGCACTAACTTAAGATTTCACCTAGTTTAGAAGCCTCATTAGCAGTGATAATGATGTCAATAAGGGCATCAAGGCCAGACTCAGCAGAGTGGTGCATTTAGTCCCATCTGGAGATTGAAACAATACAACACAAATACAAAACCAAGATCAGGCTCAACAAAATGTGAAGTCACTGCTTCTGTATGGGTCAGAGTGTTGTGTTGGAGAATTGTAAAGCTGGACATGGAGAAGGCCACGGTCATTCACAATGGCTGTCTTGGCCTAATCTGCAACATCTACTGGCCATCATCACATCATCACAAATGAGGTCCTGTGCACAATGACCAACCGCAACATCAGGCTTCAGTCCTGAGATGTTCCTGCCTGCCCACATATCCCAAACACTGGTGGTTCAGTGAATGAAGACATGGAAATGTTGTCTTTGTACAGTGCTCGGTGCATCTCCGTTTACATCCTGCCCCATCCCCCCACCCGACACACATACACACACACTCTGCTGCTATCCTTGGTCACTGATGAAGCTTCACTACTCCCCCCAGGTGTAAATAAACCCAGCTACCTGGTCAGAGTTCAGGGCAAGAGTGTGTCAGACACTGCAGCGTTTGTCTTGCACCGCTTGCTCGTGCGTTCAGGTCCGAGCCGTTGCCCGGGAACAATAGGGCAGTGTGTGAACTGAACATTTCCTGCCCTGCTGTCCTACTCTGGGAGGGGAGTATGGGGGGGGCTGAGGGATGGGGCGTGTGCAGGATAAACTCGGTCACTCTGAAAGCCCGGCTGTGTATGATAATGAGGATGAAAGGGAGACACACGATCCGGCCTGGCGGCTGGGGCCTGTTTGGGTGACATCATGCCGCCTCCCCCCTCTGGTTCCAATCAGCCGGACATATTTTTCCAGTTAATGGCAGCTAATGGATTAATTATTTGATTAAAAAAAGAAAGAGTCACATGCATGCCAGCTTAGAGAGGCCATTTGCGAAAGTTCCCCCCAATCATACGTCGATGAAATTAGTGCTCGCTAACAACATCCTGACCAGGAATCATATTGGGCTTAGCCATTTTAAAGCACAGGAAAGGCCTTCCAGACACACACTGCCTACACCCCCCCCCCCCCCCCCCCCACCCCCCCACCCAGCGCCACACACACACACACACACACAAGAAAACACAGCATTTCTGTCCAACCTGGAGCACGGAACACTCTTGTGACACCTTTAACTTAGGGACACAGAGCAGAGGATGGCATCCTTAACTACTTTTCCCATCTGATCAAGTGTCTGTTTTACTTGAACACACCATCAGGGCTCCAGGAAACCAAACATGCACTAACATCAAAATATAGTAAGGAGGGTTCATTTAAAAATGTTTTTTTTTTTTTTTCTTTAAAGAACAAGAAATGTATCATAGTGCTTCTGCTATGTTTCCTCTGCTTCGCACCATTAAAACAAATGCTACAGTTTATTTGAAATAAAGTCATTTAGCACAATGGAATTATTCCCTGTGGATTCCAGTCATAACCCTGAATTAAGCACTGCAGGCATGTGCTGTGGTGGTGTGATGCACACACACATGCACACACACACACACATACACACACAGACAGGCACAGAGCAATACTGGAGCATCTTTGATCTCTCTACACCTCTGGGAGGAAACAAATTATTTAAACCTTTGCCTTGTCTTTCGCCATATCAGCTGACATGCATGCAAAATGTTGGCTTAAATAATGTTTGATAATCGCTGTGCAATTAAATGAAATGGAATATAAATAGGAGGTAAAAAGGGAGGAATTTAATGATAACCTTTTCCATTTAAATAACCACCCGCTTGGAAAAGAAATCCTCAATTGGGGTATTAATAGAAGAAAGTAATTGGGAAAGCAAAAGCAAATGGCCTGTAGTGAACATAGTATGAGGAGAAACAGTGTGTGTGTTCATGTGTGTGTGTGTGTGTGTGTGTGTGTGGGGAACACCACTCTGAATGGAGAGGGGGAAAGTAGCCAGTTGTAGTTGTACACTAGCAGTCACTCACAGTCACTTACACACAACCCTACCATCAGCACACTAAAACATATATGTCAGAGGGACAATGCCCTCGTAATTAAAAATTTAGAATATTAATTAAGTTAAAAATGAAAAATAAACTTAAAATGAAATACAAATGCATGCAACATTGCCTCAGTTGAGCACATATGGCTAACGAGGAGGTGTAGGACTGCTCTTATTGTCACCTACTGTATCGGTTGGGCAGACTAGTTCCTGGTCTCTGAGATCTTTTAAGAACTGCAGCGGTTTTGTGTTCACCCAAAGAGGCCCATGTGGGCCTATTTTCAGCCTTATTGGATAAGAATTCCCCACTGGCTGCTCTCTCAGTGCTCAGAGTACTGCTGGGAACTGCTGCACACAGCCACTGAAGAGATGGTGGTTTGGCACGAGACTGTCTCCCTCGGTTTTGCGTTTGTGTGCTTGTGAGTGTACCTGTTTCTCTGAGTATTTAATGTGTGTACCCACTGGTCTGTGTGTGTCTGTGCATGTGTGCACAATTTACTACTCTGTCCATTCTCAACAGCACTTTGTACAGAATGGTACTGTGGTTTCATGACACATCACGCTGTAAACTTCCCTGAGTGGCTGGCTGTATGTCCAATGGCCATGCACCGTTCTGGGTCAATGTCAGGCCTGCAGAAACAGATACTGATTCAGTGTGCCCGTTCTTCTGGAAAGCATCATGGGAAGAAAAAAACTGACAGCGTGTTCTTGGCCCGACTGTTTGCTGCTACTTGTTGCTATGTAACGTGTGCAGTTTTCCACATCCTCTGCAGTGCATTAATGGCTCTGTGGCACAGTGTCTGTTATTTGAGGCGCTCCATGTACACGTTTGTTGACTCTTCCTCTGTGTATGTGTTGACTTTTTCAGTCTCTCTGGAGCGTTTGTCCCAATAGTTTCATAGTCAATGAGAAGTAGCCGCCATTTTATGGAAAGGGAAATGACACTTCCTCTCAGGCTTGGGTGTGAAGAGATATGACATGCGCCACAGTTTTGCCAACTTCAGGTACTCTGTCACTGTAAATTGAGTCATTTATTGGTTGATTGACAGTTACATTTTGAAGCTTTTCTTTACCAAGTAAAAAAAAAAGATAAGGCAATATGCATTTATATCATAGAAAAAATGTAGAAAAATGTATTGTTTTAAATTATTTTTAAAATATAAGGATATGTGGTTTGTCAGCCCTCCCCCTGGTGACCTTAGGAAGCACTTCTTTAAAAAATAATTCACAGACTTTCTGCTGAGCATCCCTGTGAAAGATCCAAGCACCTGTATATGCTGCTCTTGTGTATCTCCAGCTCCTGTAAAGTAACCAGTTCTGCAGTTGTCTGTGATGTTGCAAATGTCACCCCCTGGTGACCAATTGTGAAGCTGCACAGACGGCTTGCCAGGTCCCCAAGCTCTGCAAGGCTCCCTGTGTAGACCTGCATGAGATGAAGTCAGGCTGAGAGAGGCAGTTGGTCTGGAAGTGATTTCATAGAAATGCAATGCGAATGGACCCCTTCCAGCAGTGTAAAGTCAACATGGCTGTATGCTGGCTGCACCACAGTCTTCATGCAACGGTCTGGAGCGGGTTTTTGATGAAGTAATTTCCCTGGAGTTTAACACTTAGAAAACACATAAGCCATCCTTCGTGGACCCTCGAAAATCGTTCCTGTTTTTTAATCTCCTCCATCTTTCTCTAACTCTCTCTTCCTGTCTCTGCCTTTCTCTCTCTCTCTCTTTCTTTTTCTCTTTCTCGGTCAATGATCGCTGCTTTCCTTAATGTCCTTTATCAGTTTCACATCACTCCCTGTACTGCTGGCTAGGACAATGTTCAAATGAGGCCTTTCTGTCATGTAGCTGTGTGTGTTCTGATGGGCTGTGTGAAATGGGATTTCATGTCTTTGGACACCTGCTAAAATGTATGAATACTATTGCTCTTTCTGACACCAGCCACCTCTGTAACCATGAGCGAGTCCTCTTCTTGCTAACGATCCCCATCTCTACCATCAGTGGAAAATACCTCCAGACTGTCCCCCCCCCCCACATGCCCCTTATTAACATGTATGTCCCCTTTTCCCCCTTTCTCCCAGCAGTGGCCCCTGAAGCCTCCGCATTGGGCCCAGAGGCCCGTGCTGAGCTGGCGCTGCGTGGGCGTGCCCCGAGGCCCGGCGTCTGGCCGGCCGTCTCGGCGGCGCGTCCGCGCACATTCCCGCCACTGTCAGCTGGAGGTGGTTTAGCGGTTGCTGTCCGCGGCCTCTGTAACTCATTATCGGCGCGGGGCGATGACGGGAGGATGCTTTGCTTGGCGCGGGATGCGCTCTGCCGGGGCTCGGGTGTCAGGGAGCGCGCCAGAGCGGATGCCCTTTGATGCTCCCTCCCTGTCCCGCAGCTGCTCTCCGCCTGAGCCCCCCCCCCCCCCCCTTCCTCAATTCCTTTTCCCTCTGTCCTCTCAGTTATCTCCCTCCTCTTGTCTCCCCCTCACCTTACCATCAGCATCCCCTCTCTTTCTTCCCCTCTTCTATCTCTTCTCTCTCCTTTATTCTCACCTCTTCCCCTTTATTGACATAGCTGTGGGCTGTGCTGCCGCAGGGGTAAGGTGTAGAGATGGAGATGTATAGGGCAAGGATGTGGCCTTTGGGGGAGTGAACTCATGACTTGTTAGAGCATGAAAGCCTGTCAACAGCCACTGCTGTGAACCCGCTGAATTCATCGTTTAATTACCTCATTATTGAACAAAGAAAAGTATGTCAAATGAAACATCAACTTTGAGTGAACTTCAGCTGAATTATCCAAGCTCTGATGTTCATCTCATTTATTTGGTTATCTTGGCTAATTCCCTTTGATCATAATTCAAACCAGTGATGTGTGATGTCACAGGTGATACCAAGGAACTTTCTTCATGTTTATTCATCTTTTATTTTACTAGGAAAATAAGATCGAAATGTATTTTACAAATGGGGGGGGGGGGGGGGGGGGTGAAGGGGTGCTGACATAAAACACAAAGTTTCGAAGTGACGGGGGGGCTGGGGGGGTAAAGTGGTGCTGACATAAAACACAAGTTTCAAAGTCAAAATCAACAATCAAAATGACAAGATACAGTGATGAGAAAGTTGTGGACAGAAAATGAGCCCCTTGAATCTACAAGAGTCTAGTGCTTGATTTGAATCTTATTTGAATCTTATGAGTTGTCATCTACATCTTGCAAAGATTAAACACCCAACCCTATACACAGGGACATATATTTTATGTAGGTTACATAGTTGTTTAGGGCCTTACAGTGTTCTTGTAGGATAAATACACTTTGAAACAGTCTTGTTCTAAAAGTATTTGAGCTGCTGTGCTTTACACCCCAGATTCAGTCTCACAGCAATGTTCTTTGTACTCCCACTGGTGCTGTTGAAAACCATAAATCCCATTTCAATATCCATGCCAATTATGGCACGACGAACTTGTTCGCTGAAAGCGTGATAAATGTTGGCAAATAAGTCAGCAGATTTGAGGGCTTGTGTTTGATTTGGGGGTTCAGAAGGTGGAACAGGGTTTAATTAGAAGGCCTGTCAATCACGTGGTGAGGGCATTGCCACAGAGGGAGCCAGAATGTACAGAATCCACGCCCACGCATCATCACTCCAAGTCCACAGCCGCTCGCACCCCTGTCACGGGCCCCGCCTATCCGTGATGGATGGCACCGATAGTCCGATGTGGCGGGCCCCTGGGAAGTACTAATCACCGCTCCAGTTGCTCCAAATTACAGTAAATCTGCACCACAACGTCTGATACACGCCCTGCCTGCGACAGCTTGAGTGAAGGTAATGCCAACAAGGAGGACTGGCCTTCTGTGCTGATCAGTCAGGGCTGGGATGAGAGAATGAGAGATGCAGGATGGGCAGGGGGTGAGGGGTAGGATGGCATGGGATTGGGATGGGAGAGGGAGGTGGAGATGAGTCGGTGAGTGCTTTAATCAACATTCATTTTTTCCAGTTTGGAGAAACTGGAGCTTTTCCTGACATTGCCTTAGTTCTCCTTAAGGATGAAATTATCAAATTTCCAAGGCAATTACAGACACATGCACACATACATACATTGACACACATACACACACACAGACACACACACACATAGGTACCTATGAATCATCATGATGACTGGGAAGACAACTTTGGGCAGATGCTGAAGTGTGATTATGTATAAAGGATGCCAGTGAAGAGGTCCTGAGTACCTTTTGAAATGGATACCATTAGTATGGCCCCATTTTTCATTCCCAAAGTTTCTTTGGCCTTTTCTGAGTGACATTCACTGATTATTTTTCCATTTTCTTGGAAACTGAAATATAGCTTATTTCAAATATTGCACCCAACAACTGCACATTTTGTGTGGAGGTTCACTGTTTTTTTTCCTGTGCAAAGAACAGTAACAAAAAATATTTGCTGTGTCCACATGGTTTTCATTGCTAGTCCACATAATAAGTGGTGGTAGCTCTGAAGTTGCGAGCAATTTTTGGAACACATGGGCATTTGGTTAGCTGCAACACTGCGGTCGGTGCGTGCCGTTTCTGCAGTGGAGTTTTTTGGACCGTTGCATGTGGCGGGACAGCCTAATTTGTCATCTGCGGCCTCCCCCGTCCTCGGATCGGGGGTCCCGTGACAGCGCTGAAATGGGGTGAGCAGGCAGAGACAGGGCCTCGCATCAAAGATGACATCATTTTGGAGAATTTTCTCACATTTACGAAAAGGCTTCGCCGCCTTTGTATGTCAGAACCTCTACAGACAGCAGCAGAGGATTTGTAATGATAACAGTATGCTGTTTTCCCCTTTTCTCTGTCAGTAACCCGCAGCGAGCTGAGTGGATGGCTTTCTGAACCAGTGCTTGGCCAGGCCTCTCCCTCGGCCTGCCAGCAGCTCTTTGTGTATTGAGTTGGAGCATTACAGCGTGCAGTCATTCCCATTAAATTAAAGCAGAATAGAGAGGGAGGGGGGGGAAAATAACACAAAACAAATAAACACAGCACATTTGTCAGTTTGAGTAATAAACCGTAGTGGCAGAGGGTTTAATCTGGTGTTAATTAACCCAACAGAAAACTAAATCAAGCATCAAAAACCACAGGTTATTTTAGGCTTCCTCGAGCATGAACAGAAAAGGCCTCGCCAGCCACGGCATAGTATTTCTGTTGACAGAAGGGAATTCCTCTCCTCTGCCCTGTTTAGAGGAACTGATAAGGTGCTCCTTGATTAAATTTAGCTGTGATTTTTTTTTTTAGCCGGGTTATAACTGCATGTTAATCCTTCCTCTCTTTGTGTGTGCAAGCAGGATTAGAGAGTTCAAACAAGTCGTAAGACGAGCTCACATACAACCCATCAGGATCACTAAACCCTGTCCACGATTGAAGTGGGAAGCAGGGAAGGGGAGGCTCACTCTCGTTGCAGAAATCAGCTGCCCTGTTTATTTATAAGCCAGTTGTGATTACGGGGAACAATTTGCCTGTTAAACATAGGAAATGTCAAAGCCCGTGGAGAGCCTATGTGTAAAGATGAGATCTTGAATGTACAGTAGAGGGAACTGGTGCACAGCTCCGGATTTTTGGACCCGAAAGCATCAGCACTCTGATTGTTTATTTACCCTCTGGAATTGGTAAAGTGAACCCAGAAGACCACCTTGAACCCAGTGTAATTTCAGATCAATGTTTAAGGATTTAAGGCTTTTATGTAGGTAAAAAGTTACTCGGCAAGCACTTCCCAGGAAGTGGTTGGTGAACAGGAAAAGCGTATCTCTTACATGATTCTGGGAATGCGGGAGTTCACAATCAGGTTTAAGGAGGGGAAAATCCTCATCTTGTTCTGTGTAATTTCACCGCAGATTGTTTCTGTGATTCCCGTGACTCCCAGCTTGCTGTTTCCATACTCTGATTTTACAGAATTGCTGCTGAAAAGCAGTGCCAAGCAGATCTAAAAGGCGGAATACATTTGGATAGTGTTCCACGCTTGACTTAATGAGAGGTAGCAGGCTGCCGGCAACATATGAAAAGAAGCCACATTTTTCCTGTGGGAATTTAATAAAGAACGGTGGAAATTCAGAGCTGTGGGCAATCCGTGGAAGTTGACAGTGATTGTTAAGTTAACTAATCAGTATGCCAAATTAAATATTAAATAGGGCTCTATCTGTGTTGTTCCAAAACCTCCATTCATTTGGACAGATGGTTTAAATCTATATTGCCAGAACTGGTACAGGCATTTTGCCCAATTTCTGTGGAAACTGATGGTGCTGGTGTATGCCTGGTCTAACTGGCTTGACAGCATTTTAGAGGATGTTGCACACAGCCAGTCTATTCACTTGCCTCATCTTTAAAAAAAAAGGTTATTTCCCCAGATACTGATGGCACAGCATGTGTGACCGATTACGAAACTAGCTTGTTAGCAAGTTTCTAATGAAACCGGGATCATTTAAGAATTGAGATGTGGTTTTAACATTACAGACTCCAAATGACAAACTTTTACAAATGATGGCATTCATTTTTAATCATTTTGGCATTTCACAAAGATTTTAAAGCATAACCTAAATCCTCATCATCCATAACCTTCTATTCGTTCTGAAATGAGGCCTTGGGGACCCTTTAATCAAATCTGCCCAAAGATGTGTCGCTACAGAGAGCTGTCATTGGCTGGTCATTGCCAGACATTGCTCATTGTTCTTCTTTTTTTGGCAAAACTATCCCTTTAATGCTCAGGGGACTGGTGTGCTTATACTATTTATCCACCAGAGGGCCTTAACTGGGCTTTTTGCTTTGTTATTTTTAAGTTTTATTGAAAATATTATTCACTTTACATATATAGAATATGTATGAAGATAGACAATCAACAATATTAAAAAGAAGGAAAAGAAAAAAGAGAAAAGGAATGAGACAAAACTGTCAGAGGTTCACGCAATAGGGTGAAAAAGAAAGCATGACACTATCAATTTCAATATAACAAAGACATTTGGTTGATCTTTTATCATTAGAGCCCACCAGAGAATCTGTATATTGCTTATATTCCACTAGAAACAATTTAAAGAGAGGTTTCTTGCCTTTAAATGTTGTTTTGTGGATGATGACCTTTCCCCATAAAATATATAAGTTGACAATATATTGTCAATCAGTGTGTATATATGAAAAATAAAATAAATTTTTGATAAAAAAAATATATATTAATATTAGCTGGTGCATTCAATTTATAAGAAAACTAATCATGTAATTCCAGAAAATCTTACTAAAAGTAAGATGCTCAAAAATGTCTTCCTCTACATTACAGAAACCATATTTTCACCCAACATCCAGCTTAAACTTTGAAATAAATAATTGCAATGGTAACACTTACGTATAACCTTGTAGGCCACTTGTTTACCTTTATCTGGGAGTATGTGGGGTAGTCCATGCCTGACGCCAAGAGACATTATGAGTACAGGCCCATTGATACACAACTATGGGAATATGATTTCTGTTCAGTATATCTAATATACTTGTTGTTCAATTTTTTCTGAATGACACTAATACCATTGATTTTTGCATGCATTGAAATATCCAGTGTGTCCTTTGCTATATTTGGACCAGATTTGAATAACACAAGAACACCTGTTGGGATAGATTTCCTCATAAAATCATATTCTGGATAAGAGATATACAAATTATATTTTTCAGAGAGTTCTTCATACGCGAGAAGTGTGTTCTTATTATTCAATAGGCTAGCTGGATTACGAGTAGGACGAAGTTGTCAAACCAAAACTATATAGATTTATTTGGGGAAAAAATTAAGATTTATTTCCGAAAATAATATATTGATTGTTCCATATGAAACAACTATGTGGGTTTGTATATGAGTGACCGACACGTTAGGACCTATTTATGAAAGGCCATTCGTTTAACAGGAAGCTTGCCCAATCCCCAAAGTGAAGGGACATTGAAGAAGGAAATAAGACTGCCTGATTTTTGAAAAATAAATAAATAAATAAAACTAAGTTTGGAAGATTATGCCAAAGGCTATGAGGGTTGATCACGTATATTTTAAACCAACTCATTTTTATGATTTGATTCAACTGAGTAAAATCTAATATTTTCAGACCTCCATCCTTGATTTCGCTTGATAACTTTTCTTATTTAAAAAAATATATATATATGGGGTTTATTTTTCCAGATCAAATTGTATTGTAATCTGTCCAAAGTCTGACGTACAGGTTTGGGGGTCACTAGTGATGCAAAAATGGCTTTTCGCATTGCGTCGCTCTATTATGTTAACTTTGCATTTGACATACAAATACAAAATTGCGGTTTTGCGGTTTCCAAGGTTATCTTGCATACATAGGGCCTACTAGATAGATTTTATATCGTTTTTACTTAATCGTTCGAATTCGTAAATCGGTTTAGATTGTTGTACATTCATTGTTATGCACATTTATGTAATGATAATAATTCACTCCGATAATTAACATTTCTCTCCTTAACGAACCCTTCATTCTCTTCACCTCACGCCAAAAGTTATGCTGTGCAAACAGCGTTAGCCAACTATCACTGCACTTTTTGAAATGAAAATAGACCCACAAGCAGCGATGGTATGAGCGAATCCTCATGTTGTCACGTGATTGAAAACGGAATTCTGGTCTCCGAAAGCAGTACAGATCTGTGGAGCCTGCAACAAACTGCGTCACTGAGCTTTAAAGCCCCGAAAACAGAAATTGACGCATTTACACAAAGCTAACAAACGCTTAGTACCTGATTAAAATGGTGAAAATAGCCTTTAACGCTGCCCTGGCGCAAAAGGCGCTTGGCAAGGAAGGCGAGGTGCTTGTCGCAGAGAAGGTGAGCTTTTTGTTTCATTGTGATTTAGCTAACAAGCTAGCTGCTGTGTTGCTATCGTGCATGCTAGCAAGCAACTTGACCCATCGGACATCAAGGCCTTGTTTGGGCCAGAAAACTGCGAACCAATGAGCACGACGAGCTATGGCTTGCTAATGTTTTGTAACCATCGCCATCTATAAACAGGCCAACTGCATCTCGCCAGCTAGCTGCCGAAAGATGATCTTGCCATTGATTGTTTTGTATCATTGTAGTCGAACAATCCTTGTCGTAGATGTTCTTTTATCTTCGTTGCGAATGTTTGTAAGTTTGCTTGCAGCTGGATAGCTATGTTGGTTTTAAAGCAAGCAGTAATGTTAAGGCCAACTGCCTTGCTAACGTAGCGAATTTCACTGCCGTGTATTGCAAAAATTGTTTTTCTGAATCAAGTGTTTTGGGACATTTTGTTATTTGTTTTGGACGTGGAGTAAATATATTAGTTAGGTAGTCCGCTATCCCCGTTTTTTTTCTGAAAATGTAGAAGTGACCTGCTAGCTACCTGCTGTGGTCGCAGCAGCGCAGCGCAGCGCAGCACCGTGACGCAGTAGTCGTGTTCGTGCATAAGCTAATTGGCAAGATAAAACAGATATTCAACAGAGAATAAACGCTTTAATACACAGGTATGGTATTTAATTTCACTCTGTTGTCACCCAGTTTAATTCGGGCAACTGACAAAATGATGGGTAAGCGATTGCATGTTAGCTTTTGGTAAATGAAAATGAAAGGAACACAGTTAATCCTTCAAGTGGAAGCGCATAATCGACTGAAAGAATTGTAATCCATAATACCAAGCAAACAGATTCAATAAGTAGATGAACAAAGATTTACTAGTAATACTGCCACTTTTTTTTAGCTAGTATTGTTGTCACTTTTGTTTATAAAATGTATTGCAATTGTATTAACGAAAATAGTTTAATTCATTGGAGCATAGTGAGTACATTTAGGCCAACTTAAGCTTTAGGGTAGTACTGCTGGAGTACCGTGTTTTTCAAGCGCAGTTTAGAAACCCTCTCTGTATGACCACACTGTGTATGTGTTAATTCCAGGCTCTAAGTCAATCATGCTTGATGGGGCTTTTAACAGAAGACCCATTATTATTTGTGAACAGCACATTTAATGTGCTCTTGGGGTTGTTTCTGCGAATGTGAAAACTGTATTTTTGTTTTTTAATTATGTTTATATTGACATCTACCCGTTCAGTGTTGCCCTGTAAATACGCCTGAGCTTACCTTTTAAATGATTATCCCAGCCACATCAAGTCACTAGCCTAAAGCACATACAAATTTATTGAAATAACTTGCAGATATGCGTTTGCTCCAGAACTTCAAGTCTGTTTAACAAAACAACATCTGTCACTTGTTGGCAACATCAGTCTCGAGCTATACTCCTTGCTAAACATTTTGTTGTTTGTGCAGAGGTTAAATTGTCATCATGTTGAAATTGCGATGAAGCAACACAGGGCCATTGAATTGGTGTTTAACTGAAATCAGAGTTGCAACATGCCAAGCTCAGGCTGCAGGGAAGGGGAGTTTCTGATGGGTTCCCAGGCTGTAAGGTGGGGGGAGGGGGTCGAAGGGTGTTCAGCACAGCGCAACAACTTCTGCAAGCTGCTGCTGCATGGCTGCTGTCAGTGAGCATTTCCGTGCAGTGCAAAGCTAGCACTTTTTTCCTCCTGCCGTCGCTGATACGAGATGCAAGAACCGCGTCCTGCTCGGTGCCGTTTGAACGTGCAGCTGTGCGTTGCTTAATTTAGCACCCACGCACGTGCGGTGGATGCGATGTGTCCTTGGCGGCTTCATTTCCGCACGCTCTCTTGATAAGATAAATATAGGCATGTCATACGAGACCGTTTCAGATGCGTATCGGGCCACCTGGAGGGGGGCGTGACCGAGCAGGCACAGGTGTGTGTGTGTGTGGCAGACCTGGGTCGAATATGCATTTGTTTTGGATTCAAATACTTTTCTGTGCTCTATTGATCTTGCCTGGTGTAATTGAGCCTGCCAAAATGACCAGAAGGCAGGGTTTGCACTTTTTGAGAGTATTTCATTGGTTCAAATACACCAGACAAGATCAATATAGGGTAGAAAAGTATTTGAATCCATATTACGTATTTGACCCAGGTCTGGTGTGTGGTTTCTGTAAGTCCCAGGTGTGCGGCAGTGCCCCCACTCCAGCGGTGACCCCCTGGGCAAGGTAAGGCGCCGGTGTCTAACGGCTTGTAAGTGGCGGCAAAGTTTTAACCCCTCGCTCTCCGGACAGGATCCCGAGACCGGCTCGGTGTACAGCGGCGAGAACTCCACCGGGCGCTGCCTGCTCACCCTGCTGGGGCTGGCCTTCATCCTCACCGGCCTCATTGTGGGCGGAGCCTGCGTGTACAGGTACTTCACTCCCAAGGTGAGCGTTCCGCCATGTCCTCCCTGCCGGAGGGAGAGGATGGAGGGAAGGGGAGGGTCTTGTCAGAGATGACCATAATTGATTTCTTCACGGCCTTCCAGATAGTGGGATCTATGCTCAAAGTATCGGTGCAGTCAGGGGTTTCAATGAACAGCCATCCGACTGACCAGTGTGGCTAAAACTAGCTTGTTCTGGCTAAAAGTTTAGTTGGACTCGCCAGTCCTTTTTTCAGTCCCTCTAGTGGACCCTTTCAGCATAGTAGTTTCTATTGAGCAGTCAGGCTCAATAGAAACCAATGACCTGGCACTAAAAACAACAGGGGTGGAATGTCCCTTGAAGTCCGGTAGACAGTAAGGTCGGCTGGGAATTTACATGTAATTTGCCAGTGGTTTGACTGTAGAAAATTTTTCTGTGGAAAAAACTTTCCAGTAAAATTATGAGCGGTTAGTAATATTCTAGAGGTAGTGTTTTAATTATTTTTGGTAGGTTGTGTGCTGATTGTAATTTTTTGCATTCTGTCTCGGTCTTCACTTTCATATACACATGGAGTAACTTGTAAAGACTGGGGTTCCTAACGACCTGACCGGTCGTTAGGAACCCCAGTCTTTACAAGTTACTCCATACATACACTGATAGATTCATGTCATAATTATATGGAAATGAGCCAGGCTGACAGCCCGGATGGCCTTGACTTGTCATTTCCTTTATTTCTATTTAGTATATTTATTGGAATACGCAAAGCATTTTGGCTGTAAAATTCAAATCCCTCACAAGGTGTCAGCCCTGCTGTGTTTGCATGTGAAGGGGTTGCGTGTGCACGCGTGCGTATACGTGCTAGTCCTGCGTGTCCCGGTGACCGGACGAGCCGCGTGTGTCTCCCCTTCAGAAGCTGTACCATGGAGCCATGCACTTCACCGACATGGACAGCGACGCCGCGCCCGTGGACATGGACACCCGCGAGCCCTACTACCTGCCCCGCATCGACGAGGAGGTGGAGGTGCAGGACAACGTGGCCATCATCAACGTGCCCGTGCCCCGCTTCGGCAAGGGGGACCCCGCCTACATCCTGCACGACTTCAAGCGGGTGAGGAGCTCGCCGCCTCCCGCCGCGGTCGCCACGCAGCTCCGTGGGCTTTTACCGCGGGCCATAGCCGAAGATAAGAGCGCCGTGTCAGAGAAGCGCTTATTTGCTCACTCCATATCATAGGTCTCTGTGCTTCATGTACTGTACTGTAATGTAGCAAGGAGGTGAGCTGACTCTGTATGTTGAGAAAAGGATTACTGTTTGTTGATGGATGTCACCAGGCTTGACAAGGAATACTTGAGCAGTTGAAGCCTGTGAAGATCACTTTGCAAGTGCAAGTAGCTAGCCATCGAATGTCATCTTGTCTGTTTTGAGCTACTAGAATGCTCTGTCGTGCCTGGTACCATAGTTCAGTTAAGAGGGTAACCCTTTTTTCATCCTTGTATCCTTCACGATTGGCGAGTGGTCCTTAGCACCGGGTCTGAACGTGTCCTTTTGTTTGAGCAGAAGATGACCGCGTACCTGGACCTGAGGCTGGGGACATGCTTTGTGATTCCTCTCAACACCTCAGTGGTCATGCCCCCCCAGGACCTGCTGGACCTGTTCCAGCAGCTGATGGTGAGTGTCGGACATCCTTCAACCCGCCCGCCCCTCCCCATACCCTCGTCTGCAAAGCAGCAGACACACCTGGAACTTCATAAACACATCTGTTTGATCGCAAATCAACCTTTGACATTGAAGGTGTGTTTCACCTCCTGTGGAGCGTATGGTTTCGAGGAAGGACATGGGAAGCCCCATTTTGGGTCAAGCGCCACCCCCTCTTGTGTCCTGTGTGGTCAGGAGGTTACTGGGCAGTCTGAGTTGTTAACAATCTTTTGTCCTTGTCAGTCTGGCTCCTACAGGACCTACTTGGTGCATGAGGACCTGGTGGTAAAGGAGCGCATTGATAACATGGCTGAGCTGGGCTACTACATCTCCCACCTGTGCCGTGGCAAGGACACCTATCGGATGCAGCGCCGCAGTGAGATCATGGGTAACCACACTGAGCGTGCTCACGCATGCCCAAGCTCTCTCGCGTACTGATTAATGGTAGATAAGCTCACACTGAGCATGCTCACACATGCCCAATATGCCTCACATACAGGTTATTGGTAGATAAGCTCACACTGAGCATGCTCACACATGCCCAATATGCCTCACATACAGGTTATTGGTAGATAAGCTCACACTGCATGCTCACACATGCCCAAACTGCCTCACTTACAGATTAATAGTAGATAACTGACACTGAGCATGCTCACACATTCCCAAACTGACTTGCAGATTAGTGGTAGATAAACTCACACTTGACTCATAGATTAATGGTAGATAAACTCATACTGAGCATCCTCACACATGCCCAATATGCCTCACATACAGATTATTGGTAGATAAGCTCACACTGAGCATGCTCACGCATGCCCAATATGCCTCACATACAGATTAATGGTAGATAAACTCACACTGAGCATGCTCACGCATGCCCAATATGCCTCACATACATATTAATGGTAGATAAGCTCACACTGAGCATGCTCACAGATGCCCAAGTTGCCTCGCATACAGATTACCGTCTGATAAACTCACACTGAGCTGTGCAGGCAGGTTTTTCACAGGTTAGCTGGATAACTGTGCCGAGTAAAAACTGGGGCAGCTCTTTTTTTACTTCAGTCCATGTTCCAGGTTTGGGGCGCAGTTATCCAGTTAACTCAGTAATCCTGCTTTGTGATGCAGGGTCCTGGTTTGTGGGCAAGTGCAGCGAGACCGAAACAAAAAGCGACCTGTAAATTCCTAATCTTAATCTCCCTTTATTTTTAAGCCGTGGCTACGTGTTTGTGTGGAGATTAATCTGGTCTTCTCTGTATTTGAAATGCAAAGATTAAGAATGACATTTTTGCAGTTCTGTCATAATCTGATGATGTGATTTATGCTTGTGGCCGACCAACAGGTATCCAGAAGCGCTCTGTGGAGGACTGCTTCAGCATTCGCCACTTTGAGAACACGTATGTGACGGAGACCAAGATCTGCCGGGCTTGAGAGGTGGCGGATGAGGGGGGGGTGGGTGGGTGGTTGTCTCCCATGGCGCCAGTGGGAGGGGGCAGGGTCGCCTCCCACCCCCCGCTGCGTTGGAAGCAGTCATTATTTGTTGAATATAAACAGCAGTTTGTTTTTGTTCTTCTCCTGCTTTGTACCCACTGAAGAGTAGATCTCCTTGTAATGTTGTTGATTTATTTCTACTCCGAGCCAGCGTAGGGCTCCTTTATATGGGCCGACAGTGGCCCACTAACCTTGTCGTCGGTGCGTTGGATCGTCACTCCCCCCCCCCCCCCCCCCCCCCCCTTTACTGGAAATGGGCCCTTCTTAATAAGAAAGGTCCAGTTTTAATAATGTAGGTGTGCATAAGGGTTTGTGTTGCAGTATTCCATAACTCATTAGTGAATGTGTTTTAAGCCGTCCACATTAAAGATCCAATCAGGAAAACAGAAGGTATGCGGTTCCGCTGTGTAAGGGAAGGGGTGAAATTGGAAATAACTGAAACGATAGCTGTTTTCCCTCCTCTTTTGTGGACCGTTGTGTGCCCACAATCTATCCACTTTTTTCTTTTTCCCCCCCTCGGTACATTACAAATTCCCAAATGTTTCCATCCCTCCTCTCAAAATCCTAAGGGAACATCTCTAACCCCACCTTTCAGATCGCCCGCGCCTTTTAGGATTGTTCCTTTCAGTTGTGATCCGCAACGACTTCTGTAAACCAGCCACCTGGCGCTATAGCCATTCAGCATAAGAACGTTTTACATACAGCCTTAAAAGCAGTATACTTCTGACGGCTGTGAACAGTCTAAATAACGGTCAAAGATTTCAAAATATATTCACGATGACTTTAGGTCCTTATCTGACGGACGTGTTTCCTGAGCCTGCTGACGTAGAGAAGAGCAAACCACTGCTGATAAGGGTTGACAAGGTTTTACTGGAAGTATGTCATTCGTTCATCAGTTCACAGGTGCAGAGTGTCTGTGCGTATGTGTGCGTATGCGCGTTTGTGTGTGTGTGAGTGCGTGTGCGTGTGCGTGTGTGCGCGTGCGTGCGCGTGCGTGTGTGTATTTGCGTGATTGTGCCTGTGTGTATTTGCATGATTGTGCCTGTGTGTATTTGCGTGATTGTGCCTGTGTGTGTCTGCCACTGTTCAGTTACCTACTCAATCCAGCAGTTCCCTCTGTGGGAGTTTTTCAAAATAGATAGCAATATACTGAGTGGGCTGCTTGCAGTGCACAAAATGTGACAAATAGACTCACCGTTATTTTCAGCTCTTTGTGCACCCTACCTTTTCAAGGGTAAAGGCACTGAGATGTCCTCTGGTGTTTTTAAGATTTATGAACCTAGGGATGAATCTTTGACCCTTCCAGAATCTTACAAGATCCTTCAGTCTGCACTTGCATACTGCCCTCAATTCAAACCACACGTTGTTCATCGGGGTTCAAGTCTAGAGTGTGAGATGTTCATCGCAAAATAGTCACATTGTGGTTTGTTTACCGTTTGTTGGTTGATTTGGAGGAATTTTTCTGACCATTGATTGATCCAATTACGGCTAGGTTTCAGCTTCCTGGAAGTAAAAATATTGACACAGCCCTTCTTCGCTCATCTGTATCAGGGGTGTGGATAATAAACGGGCACAGTGTATGTTTGACCTTTGTCACAGGGCATTTCTCACCACACAATGATGATCATAAAATTGATGGTCATGTGATGGTGAAAGGGCCAAAACTGGGGAACCAAATACTTTTACAAGACAGCGGGCTTAAATAGACGTTTTCCAGTCCGAAGCCATTAGCAGAGCATTTCCGGCCATCTTGATATTCCTGTCATATTGCCTGCCGTGTTCCGGAGAGAAACCTGTGCGTGCTGTGTTACCATTTGGGCATGTGAACCTCGGTAGTACTACTGTAGATATCCTTGATTCCATCGCTCTCCTCGAGTTTATCTTTTTTGCTCTAGCTGTGTTGTAGCTCCCTTGTGTTAACCTAAGGGGCATTATATGTTTAATTTTTGTTCGTTGTGAAATGTACTTCTAATTAAATTCATGGAAAATGATTAAAATGTGGCATCTGGTTGCATTGACTACTGTTGAAGGAAGGACAATCATGGCTGGAGTCTGCAGGGATGTTTTTTTTTTGTTTTGTTTTTTTTAAAATTTACTATTTTGTTTTAATTCTTTAACTGTTACCCCTGTAGTGGCAACGAAGGGATGGAAGTTGCTGGAATGTCTTGAAAGTTGAGGAAAATATATGGTGAAAGCATTCGATTGAATTCACTTTGTAACTGTATGTTGTCGAATAAAGATGCATTTCTTTACATAAACCTGGCTTGTTTTTATTGCTGAACAGGAACAGAAAGCACTGAATGTGCACATACACTATATTTAGGTTTCTGCTTTAACCACCAAAACGAATCAAATTCTGAACACCACGTAAAAACTATTTTTGTTCTGTTCACATGAACCTGTGATGACACAATCTGAAAACCACTCCATATTTTATCAGATTTTGTTTAAGCCACCGCAGAAAACTACGGTTGTACTTACTGGAAATAAGCGTTATTAGTATAGTTTTATGCTCACTATTGACATTTTCTCTTTCTTGCGTACTGGGTCATGAACTCAGCGCAAATTTCCGCTTGCGAATGTTGCCTTTCACACCTAGCATTTCGCCCCGCTACACTTTTGCACACACAGGAATCTGTTGCACGTTCAGATTTTCTCTTCGATTTTTAAGTGTCTAATGCCAGAGATAAGTGGGTACGTGGGAGAAAAACTTGCACCGTAGTTGAGTATATACATGTGACTTCCTTAATTTTGTTGTGCAACTTAAGAACCAGTAGGGGGCACCAGAGTACAGTTCTTGAATTGGACTAAGTAAAAAAAAATAAAAAAAAGTATTATAGTTCTCACATACTTCCCCTTACTCAGGAACTCAACCTCATACCCCACGCATCTTCTAAATTATTCCTCGTTCTGTAAGAACAGGAACCATGGGCTCTGTAACTGGGGAATCTGAGAGAGATTCGAGGGGAGGGGTCAGGAGAGTCATTCCTGCATTTTGCCAGCAGGGGTTTGCATTAAAGCAGCTTCTCTGGGTGGCAGGGCACTAACTCCTCCAGATCAGACGGTTTCCTCTGAAGCCCGGCCAGAAACGGCCCGGCTAACAGGCGTCACGCTGGGAGGCTCTGGGTATGACTCCAACTTCACGGCACCGAGGCTGGCAGATCTGTCCAAGCGTCCGGATGTGAACGGGTGGGGGAAGCTCGGAGTGGAACGTATGTCAGGCTTGTCGGAACAAAAGGCTGTGACCCTCTCACGCCCCCCCCCACTCTCCCACCCCCCGCCCCCCCCCCGCCCCCCTTATTTCCAGTAGATGATTTTCTAATTAAACAAATGGTGTGGAGCAGAACATGTTCCTTTGCCCTGCAAATATGGGTTTCTGCTGATGTGGTGCTGCTGTGCCAGTAAGGATGAATCTTGTACCTACGCATGCAAACGGGTGCAAAATGGCTGTGGGTGTGAAAAGTGCGTCACCTATTGTCTTATCCCACATCCTCCTCCTTAACCTGGCCTCGCTCAATTTTTGCCCCCACTCCTCAAAATGTATCCCTTATTCATAAAATGAATCTGTTGCTTTTAATTTGGGCTGTTCCCAAATCATTGTTTAATTCTACATCATTTATTTCTCTCTCTCTCTCTTTCTCTCTCTCTCTCGATTTATATCTTCTCTGAAATAGCTAATTTAAAATGTGGTAAAATGAACGGAAATGCATGAGCTGTCTTCACAGTGAATATCTTATGATGACATTTGCTGTTATTTTTGTCCTTTTTACATTCGTTTGTGGTGTGCTACTCTGAATAGCAGACTGAAGAAAATTTACAACAAAACATAAAAAATGCTGTTTAATCAGAGGAAACTAAGTATAAAACAAACATTACTCTGCTAATGTGAACTGTTGGAGTAAAGAGGAGTGGATGAGCGATTTTTACCATAAATGCTTATGACCTTGAAACACCAGGCCGTTGCTTGCTTTCCTTTGATAGGTTTCACATGCTGCAAAATGATTTTATGCTCTTTGAAGAGATGGTGAGGCTGAGTTCACACACGCTTTAATGCAAGCCTGCGAGCACCCACACACACATACACACATATGCACACTTGTGTGGTGAAGCACATTTTCATCCCACCTTACTTTCCATTCAGAGGAGCTTGCTCTCTCTCTTTCGCTCTCTCTTTCGTTACAGTTTTTTTCTCTGGGGGTGGGGCGGTTGGGGGTGGGGGGGGGGGCGGGGGGTTGGGCAGGGGGTCAAAACAAATTGTGGGTCTGCATTATAAATATTAATAAAATCCAAGTAGTGATAAGTAGTGACTAGTGATTAATCCAATGCCACCAGTGCTAGTGTTTAAGGGGATGGTCTTTGATGAGCCCCTTCAGTTAAAATATGTATATTATAATTTGAGGGCAATTCAAATGGGTTTCAGAAGATTTTATGTGTTGATGCAATTTCTGTTGTGGATGATGATGGGTTTCATGAGTTATTGTTTTTAATTATATCTGATTAAAGGGAAATTCCATTGTAAAATAACTTTTGGTATAACCGATTAAGTCTCACTATGTGTCTGGCCAGAGCAATCTCTGTACATAGTCATAGGCAGTGAAAGGTACAAATTTTGGTAGAGGTATACGTCATAATGACATACACCTCTACCCTTCATCAGTTTTGAAGAACTACAATGGGCGGTTCGTTTGAATTTGGAGATGCATAGTCAAAGCAAGCGTTGAACAAACTCATGTCAGAGAGAGATTTGGGGTAGCTGCTGTTCAAAATGTAAACAGTGCTAGCTTGCAAGTTAGCTAGTGTAGTGGACTTATTTGCTATTCTGTGCTCTCTCTGGCCCTTTTTTGACAGGGATCTAGTGTTCTTGAATGACAAGGTTTTTCTAGCTCTAAATAATGGTTTTTGCCGTGCACGGTCCTTGGCACTCTGTCTCATCCTTTTAATCAATTAAGTGGATTCTACTAGTTAATTTCGCACATCTGAGGTTGCATGAAACCTGAAAGCAAAACTAAAGTCAAAACTTAAAATACAGTATCATTCATGACCAAATACATTCACAAAACATTTCTAGTTGTTTTTGTCCGATCTCTCCTTGCTTAGACAGCTTGAAGAACACTTAGATGGCTGTCTAAGACATTCAATGCAGGAAAAACCCTGGATAAGGTGGGGAACACATCTCTGAACTTCTCCTTTGCAGTTCGGAGAAACTTTGCCAACATCAGATGTATCTCCAAACTTCGTCTCCTCTCCCCCATTCTCTCACGCCACCGATATTTTATTAAAAAAACGTGTTCTTGCTGGATTGATTATGAAATAACTTGCTATGAGTCAACTGTATAAATCATAGTTATTCAAATCATAGTTACACTCAACCCATTGCCCCAATGAAGTGGTATTTTCTTTTTATTAGAACTTTAGCAGTAAAATAAACTGAATTGAACACATGAAACTAGATTTTCTTTCTTTAGTGGCTAGCTTGCTAGCGAGTAACATTACTCTCTCTCCCAGTACGCCCAGCCCCTGTATTTGGATTCAGTAGGAGTGAGCTCCATAATGTTTGGGACAAACACATAGTTGCTATTTATTTATTATTATTTGGATCTTTGCTCCACAATTTTAGATTTGTAATCAAACCATTCAGGTGGGGTTAAAGTGCAGGTTCTCAGCCTTTATTAAATGGTATTTCATTGGTTTCACCATGTAGAAAGGACATGCCTTTTTATACATAGTCAGGGCACCATGAATTTCACAGCACCATGAAATGTGCAACTCATATCATTGATAATGGGAGAGACATGGAAGATAACATGGGAGAGAACATAGACAAAAATTTCTTCAATAATTTAGCTGCCTTTCATCCTTCGTTACAAGTGCATTTCTTGTTTGTTTACGCTGTATTTAAATAACCTAATACATCCTGCAAATGTATATATACAACTTTTGACAAGTAGGCCTTGTGTTTACATTTCAGCTTCACAGTAATCCGTTCTGGACAGCCATCGCTGTAGTCTTCTGCCCCAGTCTTCTGGGGGTGTGTACAAAGTCTTCCACCCCTACCCCCTCAGTAGAGGGAGCCATCATTCATGTCCCTCAGAATTCTTGAGCCATGGCATAATACAATACCTATCCCATATATCCATTGTGTTCAGACCCCTCCCATAGGTAGTGAGGTCATACCCTCTCCATCAGAACGTGGGGGTGTGGTATCATGCCTCTTCAAAACACTAAGAGGTTAAGGGTCCTAAGAGATTGCAGCCTCAGAATCCTTAAACTCTTGTTGTGTTGACTTCTCCTCACGTATCGTGCAGGAGAACTTGCGGTGCAGCTGCAAGCTCTCAGGGAGCTCTTGCCGGGAGAGCCGCCTCTTGAACTCATCCGTGGTGAAGTAGTACATGACAGGGTCCAGGCAGGAGTTGAGGCTGGCCAGACACAGAGTGACAGGATGGCAGCGAAGGATTAAGTCTTGGGAGGCACAGCTGACCGCTTTGATCTTGGCGAGGAAGTCCAGGGGGAAGGTTATGTGATAGGGGGCGAAGCACAAGAGGAAGACCCCGGCGCAGCTCAACACCATCCTCAGGGCCTTGCGCTTCTCGCGGCTGTCCTGCAGCACGCCGGCCTTCTGCTTCAGGCTGGCCGCCGTCCGCCAGGAGCAGGTGAGGACCAGGGTCAGCGGGATGACAAAGCCCAGCAGCTCGGCCAGGCCGATCAGGGTGACCCCGGCCCAGGTGCTCACCGGCGTCATGGCCAGCTCCGAGAAGCAGATTTTCTCCTCTAGGTTTTCCTCGGACTTGTGCCGCAGCAGGGGGAAGGGCAGGCAGCCGAGGCAGACCACCAGCCAGCCAGCCGCGCACAGCCCGCGGTCCAGGCGCCGCTCGAACGAGGTGTAGCGCAGCGGGTAGACAATCAGCATGCCGCGGCGCACGCTGATGCAGGCCAGGAAGTAGATGCTGGCGTACATGTTCACGTACTTCAGGTAGAAGCAGAACATGCACAGGAAGTGGCCGAATGGCCAGGAGTCGTTCAGGTAGTAGTAGATCCGGAGGGGCAGTGAGAGCACCTGCAGCAGGTCGGCCGTGGCCAGGTTGATCATGAAGATGACGGCCTTCTTTGTCTCCTTTACGTACGCGTGGAACACCCAGAGGGCCAGCACGTTGCCGATGAGGCCCGGCAGCAGGATCACTGAGTAGAAGACGGCGTAGATGTAGTGCTGGTACTTCTGCAGGTCTGTGTTGTTTTGACAGGAGTTGTTTAAGTTGTCCATTTTCCACCGCGCCGCCCCGGGTCTTAGAGACGCGTTCCCCTCACTCAGGGGCTCTCTCGGGGGGGAAATCCTGTGATTTTGGGGTGTCCTTTTAAAAGAGCTGTCTCCGAGCAGAACCCTGTGACATGACTCAGAGCGGGAATCCTGTTAGCTTCCAGGGGCCATCTGTTAGCCTCCGCCTTGCCTTCTGTGGGGCTTTGCCATGTGTGTCCAGGCTAACCTTCATGATTTCCAAGGTCGTTTCACATACAGGGAGGCTCAGACTCTGGGAGCAGTGTAAGGACTTGGGTCCTGTATCAGTGCATAGAATCCTGGAAAGCCAGAATAAAAAAAGACTATTAGTGTCAGTCGGACCACAGCAGGAAGGCAAGTCATTGGATCCTACATTATGGTTTTATAATCTCATTTGTCATTCTCCATTCTGGGAGTGCTCTTTAAAGAGCACCAGACACAGTGCACAAAACATCCTCTTTTGGACACAAATGCAAAACCAAAAAATGCTAATGCTTTGAATGTTACATAGAGTTTTGACATTTTTTCCCTGGTTTAAATGTCAAAATGTCATTTTTTATCTCCAGAGTAAAAACTCTAATTTGCATTAATATGCTTTCAACTGTATACAGTATTTTGAGTGTTGTATACTGTAAGTATATTGTACACGTGTATTTATTAATGGATCAGATTGATCGAGTCTTCCAATCATTCATTCATTTAATTGATTGATTTATTGATTAGAACTGCCATGCCATGAGTAGGTTTGTCAACCCTACCCAACTTGAAACATGATGGGGCATTAATCTTTCAGCTCAGAACAAAGGTTAGAAACAAGGAAAAATGTGTTACCAAGGACATATTATAAAGTGCTATTTACATAAACTGCATAAAACATATGGACCAAATCACTGTGATGTCACCCATTGACTTTCCATGGGCTTGGTGAAAAGCCTTGTGAAACCACGGAAGTGTAGATTTCAGGTCTCACTATGTACAAATTGGTGTCAGAGACGCAATAGGGGAAAGGGGGGACACATGTGTACATAAAGATCAGCTGATTCTGGGTCATCCGCTAAACTGGTGAGGTCCAGTAACTCAGCAGTGATGCAAACTGTCCCTAATTCACCCACAAAATATTAAAATCTTGTCCAAATAACATAACTTAACAAATTGGCAAATGGGCAGACATTAGCAGAAGAAAAAACACTTGAGTGCAACTACATTATCTAGTGGGAAAAAAATTATCAACTTCTTATTTTGACCATATTATTACTATTGACTCACAGGAACTAAGCCTATGCTGGACCCATAGAGACCAACGGCACAATCTGCTTTTGGTTTGCAAAAATATATTTTTTTATGAGTGTTGTTTTCACTGTCGGTCTCAAATGTATTGTCTGATAAAGGAAATTCATGTGAGAAAGTGAGAGATGTAACTGTTTTGTTCACTGCAGGTGTGGTTGGTGTTTTTTTTTTTTTTCCTGAAGGTTGCAGCTGTTACACCTCAGTAATGCTGCAGGGCTTCATAAGAATAATGCTTTACTACCGGAGAGGAAGAACGTTTGTTTCTGTAGAAATGGCCTTTGTTTTTGCTGTTGGAAATAGTTGTCATGTCAGGTTGTCACGCAGGTATTCTGGCAGCCTTTGCCCTACCTGATACCTTCTCCTTTTCTGACCTCAGACCTCCTTGTTAAAACAACAATTGCCTCACACTCACACTAACACCCACTTTTCACACGCGCCCACAGACACACGCCCGTGTGCGCGCACACACAGTCCTGTCGTGTGTGGGTAACTTTTCACACCCTGCTTCGGCTGCCATCTCATCTCAGCCGTGCGGAGTTAGTTTGTGACCGATGCAGTCTTTTGTAACACCTTGAGAGTCTGAGCCTTAAGTTTTGGCATAAACAAAGCAAGTAGACAGTGAGAATTGAAACGACTGCTTCAAAAACCCGAGCTTGTGCAAAATCTGTATACTGATGTGAATGCTTGCTTATCACTTGTGATATTTTAGATAAATGTTATAGTCATATACAGTACTGAAGTAGGGGTGGATTTCATTTCTATGGATGAGCAATGATGGCATTTTAAGAAAATATTCAGGAGTAGCAGGACCATAACATGACATGGCGTGACATGATTAAAGCATGACTTCAGACGGCAAGCTGTTGCTCAGCAGGCAGTCTGATGCTGGGGCCGCATTCGAAAGCAGGGCACCCCTAAAATGTCTACCTTTTGTCCTTTACCCAACGCCATGCACCACTAATCTAACAAGCTGGCATGTGGGAGCATGTCTAAATTGATGCCATCATATCAGGGATCTGTTTAAGGCATGTCAATATTTAATATATAATATATAATATATTTTGTTAATATCTTTATCACAGCGTTACTAATTTGCAAACCAAAAAAGGGATATTTTAAGTCTAAAATATATAATCTATGCAATGTAAAAAAAAATTATCCTTGGAGGGAATTTTAAAAAGTTTTTTGCAAGGGACTTCCCCATGGACTGCTGAGGTCATCAGACCCCTGTTTAAAACAAACATTATTAAAGCTGGAGGCATTTCGTTTTTAGTGCATTAAAGGTAGATTAGTCTGCATTTTTGTTATATATTTGTCATCCATTTATTTATTCATTTACTACTTTATCAATTCTTTCCATTCTTTAAAAATTTTTTTGTTGTGCTTATTTAACAGGCCAGATAAACAGTACACAGCTACAATGATTACATACCAAATTATTATAAAAGCAGCATTAACCTCATATAGACAGCACACAAATTGGGAATGCCAAATATGTAATATAACCACTTTTATAGGTACAACAGTTTGGACTGTCAAAATAGATTATCGGGTCAACGTCAAATAAGTTATATAGTAAGTTATGGTTATATATCAAATAATACTTATATATGCATCATAGTGGAGTTATTCTTCATTTTACAATCAATTCCTTTCTTCTTCTGTCAGTATTCTTAGTATAGCTCACTAAAATTGGTCACTCAGGTGATCTGAACAATACCGTATCATTTTTACAGTTTGTAGTTTTCACTGTGTTATGAACTAATGACCAGTGATTCATGTAAACTTAGTATGCATTTTTGAAAAGCACAATCTGACAGTTATTAGCTATTTTGTTATCAGTGTGACCAAGGGCAGATGTGACTAGTTTACCAGAAACGCAGGTCGAGGTGAATCGTGCACAGGAAGTGTGCGCAGCGGTGAACACACCATTTATTAAAATAAAGCATGCCAGTTAGTCAGGGCCCTGTCTGAGAGCTTTCAGAAATAGATCTCTGTCAAATCAGAACCATGTTAATGTGCAGTGTCTGTTGATTTATTACGTTTTATTATTCCTCTCCTGTTCAGACCCAAGAGAAAACATGTCTTGTTAATGATGAAAATGCTATGTTAAATGAAGAGGGAATGTTTGCCCCATGTGCCTTCAAAGATACTGCTTTGTGGCGTCACTCTACCCATGCTAGCTCTAGAAGAACGATGTTCCCTTCAATTAATTTCTCTCAGGTAGCAAGTGCATGCGCTTTCTGTCATCCCTCTATATTTGCTGTTTGTGACTGAAGAATTGAGTACCGAAGCATATCACTGTTTCCCCTACAGCACTGTCACATGGGGCCTGACTGCAGCTCTGATTGGCTGCTCACCATTGGCCATGTGCCTTTGCAAATTTTTATGTATTTTTCCAGGAAATAAGTTTTTGCATTGCATCGCTGATTTCCCTGCACCGCGTCCATCTGATCTGCTCTAAATAACACTAACTGAGGGTGTTGAATCTGTAGGGGCTTGGATATGCCATCTAAAGGATGTAGTTTCATGATGAGCCCAATGGTTTTACCATTAGCATAAGAATTTTCAGCATTCTTTATTTCAGCTGTCCAGTTCAGTGACTGGGCAGTTTTAAGTAATGCTGGGTTTCAACATAGGCCCTGCTTTGACAGTTCCTTCTTGTTTTTACAGTAGTAGTTTGCACTGTAAATGGGGGAACTGCATGTGGCAGAGCCTTCTGCTGCTGCAAAGCTGGTCCTTTTGCAATATCACTGTGCCTGGCTTGTGCAAGAGTGGCCCTACATGGCCTCATGAACCCTCAGTGGGTGGGCCCACAATTGCCTGCCTATCACTGCAAAAAGGTCTACACACAACTGCTAAAAAGTATGATTGGTTACCAGTAATTCATACTCTCATTGACTCTTGACTCCCTTCCATCACCCGCCGTTCCTGATGAAAGAACTTTTGTTTTTTAGCATCTAGAAATTTACCACAGCCTGTAAATGATTGCATGGAATATGAAAATGCATGAACACTTCCTGTGTGTAATGTACACAAGCAGCAGGAATAGAACCTCAGAGTTGTGTTTCCTCATCTTCGTCTAGACTGACGCCAAAGAAGAAATGCACAATGACGCCCCAATATCAATTCATAGGTTGTTGGCTCACTACCATTTTGGATTAAACTGGCTGCTTTTTGCCCAGGCTTGCTTGCAGATCCTGGAATATGTCCTACTGTACCACTCACTATTGCCTGTGACTTGTGAAACATCAGCAAGCTGAGCTGTCTTGGACACTGAAGCTCCCACAAAAAGCAACCCAACAATCACCCCTCTTTGAAAGTAAATGAGCTCTCCTATTGCAGCCATTTTAGCTACATATAAAGACAGCCAGGCCTGTTTTCCAACATGGCTATTATGAATGCTGGGATGTCATTTGTTTAATTAATGACAGTGCCGTCGCTGCATTTTCATTTTTTATTCTCCATCTTCACGTTATCTGAGGTAATTTTTTCCTTGTAAGTTCAGAAAAGATGATATATAGAAGGATGATGATATCTGAAAGACACAGTAACAAAATATTTTTAGATCCTGAGCATAAATTAAGATTTGTGTAGAGTTCTGTAGAGCTCGGGACAAAAACACAAGAAGTGTGAAACATTTTCATATCTTGGTCAATTTGATGATAGGGAGAGTAACACCATAGCACACATCGCAGCTTTGCCCGCTTGTATTGCAATAGGCAATAGACATGTAAGGCAGGGCTATGCTTTAGTGACCACAGTACAGAGCTGGGAAGTGAGAAACTAAAACAGCCAATGACCTGAATGAATCCTGAACGAGTCAATGGGGACCGTGGCTGTGAGTCCAGCAGCCCCATGGTATAATTAGCCGTAGCATCGCACAAGCAGAGAGGGTCGATCAACAGTGTTGCACTGGCCTCTGGTGTAATAGAAGCATGGCTCAGCTGGCAGAGTGCAGAGAGAAAAGAGGCAGTTTGGAGGACATGCGTGCATTTTAAGGATGTTGCAGCAATGGAGCGTGCAATTAAACAGATTTCTTTAAGATAATCACACTTGGACCATCAAAAAAGCAAAAGAAAATAGATAGAATCATGTGTCTGAATGGAAAATCAGACTAAAGCCTAAATTATTGCTTTTCGCACCTTTTGGTCTTTCACTTTGTATCAGATAATTCTGAGTGTGAGTACATTTCTGAACTTCCTAAATGTGGTTATTTTTTGTCTTAAGTGCCACCCAGTTACTTTTGACTCATTGCCTAGTTACTGTCCTTCACCTTGCAGCTGCTTTATGGACTGACAGTTCCAATGGGTATTAGCTACTTAGCCACAGTACCTATTACTGGAGGTTTACAGTAGCTGATGGCCCAGACAATAATCTGGCGTCTTCCTCATTACCATGTCACAGACTGTTACTTGTTTGAGAAATGCTGCCTTGGAATACAGCTCACAGAGGTGGCTTGTTCCATATTTTCCATATTCAGTTGTGAATTATACATTTATTATTATCATTTTTTGATAATTTCTTTTTTTTTACTTTCTAACTGGCTTTGCCAGATGTTTTTTAAAAGCCACTGAATTTGGTTCATGGTTTAAATACTGACCTTATACAGTATATATATATACATATATATATATATAGAGAGAGAGAGAGAATTCTTAGCAGACCCTTTTATCCAGAGTATATGAACGTATATATTTTTTTGCATATGTAGGCCTTTGCGTTGTTAGGGCTGATCAATTTAATTTCCTGTCTTTCGAGGCTTTCGGCAAATGCAAACATTTCACTTAAAACACAGTTTTTTTTATTAATTGCTTTTATTTTGTTCGTCTGAGATAAATAATTCACACTGAAAAATGTATTTTATACAGTGCTGGGGTTAGCTCACCAAGGATGGGTTGATAGTGTTGACTTAACTGATTGTGCAGGTCAAATACTCAAAATACAGTCCTGTGAAACTGCATTGGATGTGCATATTCTTCACAAGTTTTTAAAAAGGAAAACACATAAATAGGAAGCGAAAAGATGACACTGAGACAGCTTGTGCAAAAGTGTCAGCAGTCAACAAGCTTTTCCTGAATATTTCAGTTAAATCACCAATAGCATGAGCAAAAGTACAGAAGAGAATCTTGTTTAACATATCCATTTTGATTTGTCTGGTGTGCATACTTACCACATCACCAACATCCCTGTGATGCTGTGTGGAGGTCCAACAGCTATCACAGTTCTCTGCTGGTCACATGTTTACAGAGCAGACACCATGTAAACAGGTCCTATGAAATGCACCCCATTCTCTGTGACAGGCCAGTATGTGTACACATCCAGAATCTGTGACTCATGGGATGCCTCACCCCACCTGGGGCACTCCCCACCCCCACCTCACCCCACCCTCATGCCCACCAGGGGACTTCCTTATTCTTACATGCTCTGATTATCTCAGTAATCTCTATTTGACTATCCCCCAGCAAGACAATGATAATGTTAGTCTGATAATGAATGATGCCTTTGGGGATTATGGGATAGCGTCCCAATTCCTAGCCTCCTCTCTTCCCTTGGAGAAGACAGAGGGAGGAGAGATGAAGATGAAGGGCCGATGTGGAGAAAGTTGGCCCGGGACACCATCTAATGAGCCTGTGCTCTGTTTGTTTGTCCCTTTCAGTGGAGGGTCACAAAGAAGCATTTGAAATTCCAAAATATTTGGAAAGGTTCGAGACCCTCTGGCCTTAGTTCTCAAGATTTTTCAAGTGACTTTTTTGGCCTCACAGTCATTCCCCCCTCACCCTGCTTACTTTCACAGAACTTCTCACTCAAGTGAACACTGCACTGGTGCTTTCTGGGAAAACCCTCCAGTTAACTGTTTCTTATCAGGGCGAGATTTCACCCAGCACTCAAACTGGTGAATAACGTTTGATTCGTTCTGTGCTTAATCTTTCTAACTCTGTTTCTTCATTGGTTTGTAACATGAAATTATGATGCTCAGTTTAGCTTGCTCTGGAGTTGCACATTTGTTCTCATCTCTGTTCTGTCATGTGAGAGCCGTTTAAATTAAGGCGCAGATGGCCGATGGAAAAGATGAGTCCACTGAGTCATCTCACAATGCCCTGCCCTAAGTTCAGACAGAAAAAAAGTAATGTTTCATTTTAAATTTTGGTAAAGAAACAGAAAACAAGTGAATTTTTTTTCTGGTTTTGCATGTTTGTTTGTTTATTCTTTCCGGGAGCTGTACCTGACACTACAGGAGAAGCCAGATATATGTTAGCACACACAACACCCTCCATGGTTTAAGAAAAACTTTCAGATTTGTCCCACCTCTATACCAGTATTCTGTGCCCTGCTGTGATCTGCTATTAAACCGGGAGCCTGCCGTGAAGCTCAGTGTCCTGGAAAAGGCTGTTGGGGGCATGTCTGGATCCACATGTGAGGGCCACACGTTTCAGGAAGAGCCATTCCCCATCCACGTGTGGCCCCTCCTGTATGCCGCCCTGGTTCACAACCCCACAGGCCCCCAATACCCCCAATACGCCCCTTCCCGCTGGCTCCCCACTCCACAGCAGAACCCAAATATTTCACATTCTTCAGTTTGTCGGTGGAAAATCAGAAGACCGCACAGGAGGCATGACTGCACAAGAAAACTATTTTAACCGTCTCCCCTGATCACACCAGCTTCCTACATGCACATACATGTGCGCGTACACAAACACACACACACAGAGGGCAAGAACATGTAGCAGTTTAAGGTAGTTCTCTTACCTTCAGGCTGGGTCGTAGCTGTGTGTTCCGGCTGTTTGGATCTCGAGGGAAACCCGCGATGAATACTGACATCAGATCATCCAGCACACATGGTCTTCCAGTCAGGAGTGAGTGTGTACAGTTAGTGTGGGTCTCTCTCTCTCTCTCTTTCTCTCTCTCTCTCTCTCTCTCTCTCTCTCTCTCTCTCTCCTCTCCTCTCTGTCTCCTCTCTCTCTCTTTCTCACTCTCTCGCTATCTCTCTTTCTTCACTCTTTCTCGATCTTGCTATTTCTCTCATACTCATTTAATTTAGGTGCGACCTCTCATTCGATCTGTCGTGTTTTATCTCTCACTCCTGCTTGCTATCACTTTCACCCTGTCTCGAACATAGACGTTTATCATCTCATACCACTTACTTCCTGTACTTCTCTGGGGATGTGGGTAGACACATGTGACACTGTTTCAGACTTTAATATTTCAGTTCTGTTATTTGAAAACAATGTTCTATTGCAGATGATGCACACTGAAACAGTTCTTTCTCTCTCTCACTCAAAAAAATTCAGAATACTTTATTGGCATGGCATATTTTGAAATACATTTTTCCAAAGCACAATAATAACAACAATGTAGAAACAACAATAATAAATATAGATTAAAATATACAATAAACATAAAACGTATACTAGTACTAGTAGTAATGACAATAGTAGTACTACTAGTAATTATATATATATATATATATATATATATATTATAATATATTATATATATATATTATAATATGTTATATATATATATATATATATATATATATATATATATATATAGTGGTGTAATGGTTCACAAAATTCATGATTCAATTCAATGCAATATTGTATTTTCAGGATTTGATATGTTTTTGATACAATGAAAATAAAAAGGATGCCTGAAAATGTGCATTACATTTACAATTTCAATTAATTTAAGCATTTAACATAAAAGTATATTTATAGTATTACAATGAAACAACTGAATTACATCTGACTCATTTAAAGTGGTTTCTCAGCAGCATATATGAACCCAAAACAAAAGCAGTGCCTTAGAATGAAACAAAGTTGATCTTTTGTCTGACTGTACAAGCAGCAATTGCAGTCTTGTTGAAACGTGGACAAGAAACATACAATGTGGCTCAGCATTTTCTTAAATCCTGCATTCTCCACTACCAAGTATGGTCTTATATCCGCGGCTTATAAGGTCCCAAATGCCACTGTTAATTATTTTGCCCAGTTTTAATTAGCCAGAAAAGGTTACCTAAATGCAGCAGGGAGACTTTACTCTGTGTGTGTTGTTTCGTGTTTTTGTCTAATTTGACCAATGCATGCAGAGAGTTGGTTCAGTTGGTATGAAGCTGTTCTGAGGCTGCATGGTGTTAGTGGAGGTTAGTGAACTTTGCCTCAGGACCAGCTGAGTGAGGGGGCTCTTCACTGGGCTCAGCTTTCAGCATTGCTGGGCCTTGTAAAGGTATGAGTGAGGGTCATTGTATTAGATGTCTCCCAAATTTTACTGCCCTTTTGTTTGATGAGTACTGGATATTTGCCTAATTCTGCATTCATGCATTGTTGTTTTGTGTGTGTGTGTGTGTGTGTTGGGGAGAGAATGGTTATTAAGCAGATATTTGTTGTTCTAACAGATAAAATAGAACGATTGAAGGTCAGACAGGTCACGTTGAGTGCTTGTATGTTTATTCAGTTTTATTCCTTGCAAAAAATGTGAAAAGCTTTTGTCCTTTCCTTGTTCAGAACCAATCATTTTCTTTACTGACATGGAATTAGATGCTTCATGTTGATCCATAACCATTTAATGTGAATATAACTTTTTTATGAAGCATGGGAACTGACAAAAACCACTCGTTTGTGGCTGAGAACGAAAGTGAAGAGCGAGAACATTCATTAGCTGTACCACAGCATGTGCAACGTATTTACTGAAGACATCTCTGTGTGGCATCCGTATTCATATAAGAATACTATTTGGGTCTTCACAGAACAACATCCACCAGAAGCTGTGGTTTGTTCTACCCACCTTTTTTTGTAACAGCCTTCAGTGTCTGTTCTCCTTGAGCCTTAATTTTTCCTGAAGATTTGAAAATTATGGGCAGGGGATTTCTCCTTTCTGATGGGTATTTTTAAGGTTGTGAAAGTCCCTTTGAGCATGTCCTCAAGTTACAGCAGTTTGTGCTGCATCACCAGCCATACATGAGAGAGAACTTCTGTATTTGGTTGCTTTGATAAACTAACTTCAATGAGGTGGTACCACATACAAGTAACTCTATCCCCTATGTGTGAAATATGTCTTTGTTCCAAAAATGATGGAGCGCATCCGAAAAACACAATCCCAACTGTGAAGCAGCATCAAGTTGAGGGTGTGTTTTGCTGGAAAAGAGACTGGTGCACTTCAGAAAATTGATGGCATCGTGAGGAAGGAGCATTATCTAGAAATACAGAAGCAACACCTCAAAACATCAGCTAGAAAGTTCAAACTTGGTCACAACTGGGTCTTCCAGCAGGACAATGATTCTAAGCATACCTCAAAAGTTGTAACAAAATGGCTTAAAGACGACAAAGTGAAAGTATTGAAGTGGCCATCACAAAGCCTTGACCTGCATCCCAAAGAAAATTTGTGTAATGAACTGAAAATGTGTGTCCGAGCAAGGAGGCGCACAAACCTGACTGAGTTACACCAGTTCTGTCAGGAGGAATAGGCAAAAATTACGGCAAAGTATTGTAAGAAGCTTGGGGAAGGCTACAATTAAAAGGCAATGTCACCAATTACTAACAAAGTGTATGTAAACTTTTGACCCACTGAAAGTCTGATATAGTTAATAAAAGCTGAAATAAATCTGTCTCTTAGCTATTATTTTGAAATGACCTCTTTTTTTATCTTTCCTTGTACAGCACTTTGGTCAACTTCTGTTGTTTTTAAATGTGCTTTATAAATAAACTGACTTGACTTGACTTATGAGAATAAAGTAGATACCCTAATTGACTTAACACAGGAAATGTATGGTAACATGAAATGTGTGGAGTTGTGAAAAATGAGTTTGAATGGCTTTAGCCTAAGTGTACAGCCTCAACTGTATGTATTTTTCTAAAACATTATGGAGCTCACTATATAGTATAGCTCCATTATGTTTGGGACAAATACATATTTTTCTTGATTTGGTTGTTTATACCACAGTTCTACCCTTAAACCTCATAACATCATGCTCATTCCCTTGGACTAGGCACAACACTAGAAAATACCTTCATTTGTATAAAAATGCATTTTAATAAAAGTTGAAAATCTGCACTTTAACTGCATCTGCAATGTTTGATTACAAATCTACAATTCTGGAGCATAGAGCCAAATCAAGAAACATTATGGAGCTCACTGTCAGACCTCCAGCTCTTGTATTTCTAAATGATACACTGTACTTAAGAAACTGTTATTATTTATCATTTCAGCCTATTAAACAGCAGCTGTGCAAATGGGAAGATTTCCACAGTTCATAGTGACGGTTGTGCAAAGTGTTATCCCATAAATGACCACTAGATGGCAAAGTGGTTCCTCACAACGGAGCAAATCTCTGACACCCGTTTTGTTTTTGGCGCGCATTTTTCTTCATGTATGATTGAAATGCAAATTTTATGAAAAATACAAAGGAGTAAACCATTGACAATAACGATTATTGTGTCAGTTACTTTTACAAAGTGCTACTTTATCAAATTGGACATATTTTGGACAAATTTTGTTTCTGTGTGCTGAAGGACCTCCTTTGCTGCTGGAACAGCCTTTACTCTTTTGGGAAGGCTTTCCAGTAGATTTTGAAACATGACTACAAGGATTCAGTTTTATTCAGCCACAAGACCATTAGTGAGGTTGGGCACTGATGCTGGGCGTAAGGCCTGGCTCACAGTCAGCATTCCAATTCATCCCAAAGGTATTTGGTGGGTTAGAGGTCAGGGCTCTGCACAGGTCAGTCAAGTTCTTCCCCACCAAACTCAGCAAACCATTTCTTTATGGACCTTGCTTTGTGCACGGGGGCATGGCTGTTACAGGGCAAAAATTTGATGAACTGACTTTTTGGAAAGGAGGCATGCAATGACAGTGCCACGATGAAAATCACTGAGCTCTTCAGTATGACCCATTCTACAGCCAATGTTTGTCAATGGAGATTGCATGGCTCTATGCTTGATTTTATGCACCTGTTAGCAATAGTTGTGACTGAAATAGCCCAAACCACTAATAACATGGGGTGTCCACATACTTTTGGAAATGTAGTGTATATTGTAAGATGAGTCAGCAGCATCTGAAATAATAATCAAGAAATATTGCAATATGCTCATCTGAAATAAGTGGTTTACTGTGCAATTTGTATACTACTTGCTCAATTTCCGCTACTGCTGTTTAATAGGCTGAAGCAATCTTAAGTGCAGTGTAATGCTATCTTGTGAGTATGCAGTAGCTTTATATGTGTCTGCCTCACAACTAATTACTTGCTATTTTGAGTATCATCGAAAACTGAAACTCATTTAAAGTGGGTTTTGCAGCTGCACCGCAGGGTAGAAGTCTCATTGGAAACAGCTGCAGGTGGAAAACTTATTCAGACGTTAACTGCAGGGTTCCAAGTGTACTGTACAGTCTCCTTGTAATCATAAGGAGTGATGATGAGAAGGATAAAGAATGTAGCTGACTCTACAACTCAACACGATGACAGATATGGCTTGGTATGCACAGTAGGCCTTTATCACAACTATCATCACAACTACATTTTAAACTGGCCAATGTTAGAACAGACAGAACAACAATAGAGATGCAAACAACCAGAACGAGTCATCTCCATCTTACACTATTTTAATCATTTGAGGAAGGTCTACTGTGATGTCCCCAAGGGTGCTGTGGTGGAAACCATCGTAAATCTGTCTTCACTGTAATGCGTGGCATAACTAGAACACGTGAACCAGAGCAGATCATGCTAGGCTACACGATGATGAAACTGAGCCCCAGCAAAATGGCGTCTCAGCTCAGGGTGAGCCTTCCTGTGAAGATATATCTGCTGGAATGCAACTAAACGCTCCACTGTTGACGGCTCTTATCTGTCTGCTGTAATGACCATTTGCGTCAGTGACAGATTACATTCGTTTTTCAGTAGTGGTTTCGAAGCCATCTTAGCTAGCCGCTGAGGCAGTTAGCCGTTTAGTCCTGAGAGAGTAGTTGTGAAACCGCGGTTTGGTACGGTGTGTCAGAGCATCAGCACTTACACGTCATTGCAGGACATTTATATTTAAACAGAAGCCATGTTTCAAGCAACCTCCATGCATGTTTGTTTGATTATGTGTGATTGTGTGTGATTGTGTGTGTGTGTGTGTGTGTGTGAGAGAGAGAGAGAGAGAGAGAGAGAGAGAGATATGCTCCAACAGTATCTGATTTGGCAGTGTTTGTTTCTGCTACTATTGAACAGGCTAGCGGCAATCCTCATGAATTTATTATTTCGCTGCTTTTTAAATGATAGTTATCCCTTTTTATTGCTGCCATTCATTTTTTATTTCTGTAATTTTATATGACTTTCTTTTTCATAACATATGAGCTTGTGAAAGAATATATTAAAAATGTAAGATTTAAGTTCCAAAATATATTCTTCATGCGGGCGTGAATAAATAGTCTAGTCGAAGTATTGATTTGGATCTGAAGTGAATACAACAAATAAGGGGAATTAAAGGGAACGCTCTCCCCCACTGAGGGGTTGTGTAAAATAAGCTGTTGACTGCGAGCAGGCACATAATACTAAGTGACAGGATGGCGGTTAAACCGTCATCAGCCTCGAGGCTTGGCGCAGGGGTTTTAAGCAGCTGCTGATGCCAGTGTGCGTATTTGAGAAAACGCAGCAGCCTTTCCACCCTCTAGAGGAACAGCTGCCTCGTGTCCCCATGCTTATGGGAAAATACGACTTTCGCTTCCTGCTCAGCGCAGCGACTTTGTCCCCCCCCTTACTGTGCCGAACAGTGCAGGAGAAGTCTTTGACTCCTGACAGTCTGCGCATGCACAGTAAGGACGAGTCTGTGCTCCGGGTGAGACCGTTGGAGTCAGACAGCCGCAGGGGCAGAGACTGGTGAAAATAGAGTCTATATTTCAGCCTGTCAGGTTCCCAGCATCCCCTCTGAGTCTCGTTAAACTCATAAACCTGATCCTGCTGCTGCTGTTGGTTCAGAGAGATGACTGATGACAGCAAGGATCTAGCTGTACACAGAGAGAGAGAGAGAGAGAGAGAGAGAGAGAGAGGCAGAAACAGTCTTGCCACTCATCACTGCTTTCATTGGAAAAGTTTATTGCTAGAAGTGCACATCTCAGAGTTTAAATAGCTTACAGCTGACTCTTCCCCATCCATCTTTTTTTGCCTAGGGAAGGGTATTTTGTAGCCCCCTACAGAATGTCTCTAATAAAGGACAGTCAATGCAAGTTGAAGTTCTGACTAGGCTATGAAACAATAGCCTAGTTGAATTCTCAGAGACAGTCATAAAAATGAAAAGACAATGTAATGTGCTAGAGGACTGGCCATTATATGGCTCTTTCTCATCACGTTTTTTCTTTTTTTTTTTGTCATTTTGAACATCATATGTTCCTTTTGAAAATGTCTTCATTTACACAGTCCAACTTCTAATATTAGACTTACTGCAGCATGCAACAGGAGTGTTTCTTTTGAAAACCACTTTCTACTGTCATATTTTTTTACATCATTTAAAAAAAATGAATAAACAAACAATAACATTTGCTTTGCATGCTGATATTATTTCCTAGGTACTGAATTGTATTGATTTTACAAGCCTACCATACAATACCATGAAGATTTAAGAATAATGTTAAGTCTGAGGGTTTTAGCTGAACTCTAAGCTGAGGTCCAATATGTCCAAGCTGTTAAAAAAACTTCATTGCTTTTTCATCTGTTAAAACTGTTCATTATAGTGACAAGACAGTCACCCAATAACTAGCATTAGATGTTGAATAGAACTAGGTCTACATCATACAGAAAAGTCGGCAAACAAAATAGAAAAACCCTACATCTTTTATGACAGATAATTATGTAGGCAGGTGACACCCCCTCACTGTAGCTAAGCATAAAAAGAAATCACGGTCGGCCATGTTCATGCCAGCACATCTAGCTGTGAGGCAGTGGGACTTACACCCCATGGTCCGTGCCAGCAGCATTCAGTCTTCGTTTACCATTGCTAAATTTTCACAGAGAAGCCCATGTGGAGCATTGCAGTTCTGTTTGCTCCGTACCCCCCAACACCTGGCAGTCGGCAGAATAACCCCACGCGGCCAGTGCTCGGCTGCCCTGTCACTCCCTATAGGAGGAGGTGCTCTCCATGCTCATGAGACGGCCCCTCAGCATCGAGCTCCCGTGGCGGGACAGCTGTTCTCGGAACTCGGTGGTCAGGAAGTAGTAGATGAGGGGGTTGAGGCAGCAGCTGAGGCTGGCCATGCAGAGGGAGATGGGGTGGAAGTGCTGGACCACCAGCCGCAGAGGGCAGTGAGTGATCACGTCCTGGGAGACCAGCTGGTAGAGCAGGAAGTTGATGTGGTAGGGGGCGAAGCAGAAGAGGAAGACCCCGGTGCACACCAGCACCATCCGCAGGGCCTTGCGCTTGTCGCTGGTCGCCTGCTGGGCGGGGCAGGCGTGGTGCAGCAAGCGGGTGATGTAGTAGGAGCAGAAGCTGATGATGATGATCGGGAGGACGAAGCCCAGGAGCTCTCCAGCGGCTATCATGGGCACGTACAGGTTCAGGCTCAGCTTCTTCGTGGGCAGGTCCTTAAAGCAGCTGCTGGAGTCGCGCGACTGATTTTTCCTCATCAGGATGAAGGGCGAGCAGCACAGCCCCACCATCAGCCACAACGCGGCGCTGATGCGCACGTCGTAGCGCCGCTTCCACTTCTTGGCGCAGAAGGGGCGCGCGAGGAAGGCGCAGCGCTGGATGCTGATGCACACCAGGAACACGATGCTGGCGTACATGTTGAGGTACTTCAGGTAGAAGCAGAACATGCACATGAAGTGGCCGAAGGGCCAGGTGTGGTTGAAGTAGTAGTAGATGCGCAGGGGCAGCGACAGCACATGGAGCAGGTCGGCAACAGCCAGGTTGATCATGAAGATGATTGCTTTGGTCTTCTTTCTGTGTGGGACGGAGACTTGATCAAGTTACAATGGAAAAAACACAAACAAAGGTTTCTTATGCAGTATTAATAATGTTAGGCAGCGTAGCATTAATACTACACTTTTACAATTATTGTGCAATACTGTTAGATATTTGTTCCGAAAAGAAAAATTGGTGAGCTAGTGATCTGTTCGTTTGAAGGAAATTGTCATTGTAGTTGTGCTATTTAGAAATAATAAAATGATTCAATCATGAAATAATAATCAATCCATCCATCCATCCACCCATTATCTAGATTCTCTTATCCTGGTCGTGGACGCGAGGGGTGTGTGTGGGGGGGGGGGGGGGGGGTTGGGTTGCTGTATGCATTGGATAAGTGGCAGGAATACACCCTGGACAGGTCGCCAATCTATCTCAGGGCACACACGCCATTCACTCACACACTCATACCTATGGGCAATTTAGAGTCTCAAATTAGTCTACCCGTATGTCTTTGGACTGAGTACCCAAAGGAAACCCACACGGACACAGGAAGAACATACATACTCCACACAGAAAGGCCCAGACTTTCAAACCCAGGACCTTCTTGCTGTGAGGCGGCAGTGCTACCCACTGCACAACCGTGCCACCTTAAATAGCAATGCTATTTTTAAATAATAATTAAGGGAAAAATATGCCATTTACAATGTAGCTGTGTACACCTGTGAGATCTTTACTGATCAGTCCTGTGCTCACCTGATGAAGCGACACAGCACCCACAGCGCAATGCTGTTGCCCAGCAGTCCAGGTATGAAGATGAGCAGGTAGAAGTAGGCGTAGAGCTGGTTCATTGCTTCCTTCCATGAGCTCATGTTGTAAGAGCAGATAACCGAGGAGGCGTTAACCCCAGGGAACGATGCATTCGGAGACGCCATTCTGACGCTGTCGTGTCATTTATTGCAGTCTTCCAGAAAATGAAATCTGAGTTGGAAAGAAACACAATATTGTTTTGATATTGTCAAAGAGAATATTTGTAGAGGAGTTGCCATCCTCCTGATTAAACTGATTTTTCTCAGCCAACTCTCTACTTGTAGTGAGTGCAGTGATGTAGCCCCAAACTATTGTGCACGCTCCAGTTTCCTGCTTTACTATGAAGTACAATGGGGCAAGTGCTCACAGTCTATGGCGGACAGCTACAACACCAGTCACAGGTTGCCGTTTTCACTGAATACAAAGGGAGGGGCTGGGTGTTACTACTTGGCCTAAAAGCCATTTTTTGAGAATGTCTAACATTACTCGCCAGGAAGCTAACCACTAAAGAAAGAAAATATAGGTTTATGGTGTTCAGTTCAGTTTACTTTCAAGCTTAATTTTGACTGAGAAAAAAACGCCGCTTCCCTATAGTGTGGGAAATTGCAAGAGTTTAACTTCGATAAAGGAAGCAATTTATTTTACCGCCAAACGCAAGATGAGGGTGAGAGAAAACAATGTCTGACTACAATTGGGAAAGCTGAACATCGTCAAGACACACCTGAGACTGAGATAAAGAATGTGCAAATGTGTAGCAGACACTTTTGCCCAGGTGATTTTGAGCATAACATTCAGGCAAGACTACTGAACATACCGAGCAACTGTCTCTTAACTTGGTCAACGCCCTCTTTACAGTGTTTTAAAAACAGTCAGAGCCCAATCAGAGCATCAAACCCACTCCTACTCTCCCACCATATCACAACCCCCATCCCATATTCTTGTTATGGGGGGTGTGATGTCCCATGTGACTTCTGAGCTTGCCATCAGTGGCTTGATTTGGCCCTGAAAGAAACTGAAGCCATTATGCCACTTCCATAGTCACAGAGATTCTTTGTCAAGTGTGATTGGCCGCAAAGTTTAAACAGAATGTCAAGTGCAGCTGCACATGTGCGGTCAGTTCTATGTGTGCGCAGTAGCAGGAAGTGTCTGAAATTAGACATGTCTGGGTGCGCAGGGTGGTTCCAGTGTGGAAGTGTGGAGCCGATGGGCCCAGGCACATGCTCCAAACCCGGGGTGCCGAGAGTGACTGTGCTTCTGGCACGCCGAACACCACAGTCATTTTGTGCCATGAGATAAGCTTTCCGCCTTTACGGGTGGTCTCAGGTATTAACATGGACAAATCTGGCACTATGAGATACAGAAGGATAAATAAAACTCATGTGATTCTATAGCTGCAGTACTTTAAAACATTTAGTAGCAGTACGCTGTATGCATGGCCATTTACCCAAGGCATTCTCTACACTCACGACAACAGGATGCGGTTCATGAACCAGAAGCCACCCTCTTACCCTCTTTGCGAATGTGCCAACAGTACTGTAGTATGTTTCTGTGACACAACCGAAGCCCCAGCTAGGTTTCACAACAGACTACTCCCTTCCTCTGAAGACCAGAGACAGCGAGTGAGAGAGAAAAAGAAACTGAGAGATCTCTATCGGAACTGGTCATTGAAAATGAACAGCCAAAGTCCCCAATCATGCATTTTTTTAAAACTGCCAGCTTGGCTTTTTTCATAATTACTCAAGTTAATGAAGGACTTATTCTGAAATAATATAGTGATAGTCCTAACATTGAAAATCATTTGGTCTGTCCTGCTGTTTCATTGGTTCAGTCAAAGAAATCTGTTATAAAATACTCTCTCATAGTAAGAGATGTTCTCTCATATCAATTGCACAGTTTTTCTGTATAAATTTTGATATGTCATTATTGATATAACAAACAGGAAAGAAGCATTAACTCATATTAATCTGACCTCCATTCTGACTGTATTCTCTGCCCTGGTTCTGTAGTTATTAAAACAAATAGCTATGTGTCCAAATATGCAAATATCCTATACTCTAAATCTGTGTGTTTCAAATACGCTGTCCCGTGTGACAGACTGTGACTTTGGCTGCTGACCACATCTGTCTGACTGCACCATGAGCTCTTGACCCTTTATCTGTCTGGTGAGAGCTTTGGTCCATATTTCAATGGGAGTTCGTTATGTAGATTGCCTTTTTCAGGAACCTACATGGAGGACAGGCTAACTATGCTCCCCAGCAAGGTGGAGGACTGCACTGCTTCCTGCCAGACCCCCTATCAAGACCCAGCCCCGAAACTCATATGCGGAAATGCAGTCACAGCGCAAAAACCTAGCGGTCTCCACACCCCTGTGATGTCACACCATCTCCTTCATCCACATGTTGGAATGCGGTGATGATAAGCTAACAAACATAAGATGTGATGACAGCATTCAATCGCAGGTGTGCCTGAAACAGGAACCTACCAGAACATTAATTCTGCACTGTGGTTAGGGGAGTTAACTTGTAAATACACAGTTGTAGGTCTGAATTCTGAACTGGGCAGGATAACTGCAGTTGCACTCTTAAGTATGGATTAACTTTGAAAAATACAAGCTAAGCAAGCCCCAGTAGTAGGACACAGGTTGAAGGAGCCTTACAAAGCAAATTAATAATGTGATGAACCGCGACTGGGCATGTCATGTGCGTTTCACATCCTGCAAAAACACAGAAATTTCCCTCAGTGTCTTGTTCTGCTGCTGCACTCTGTAAATGAACACAGTGGTGTGCAGCACTAAACCACCATGTACAATGTGTACAGTTATGTAAACTCCCACTGTCCAGCTGTAATCACAACCATGTTATGACTATACTGTAAGCAGGTAATCAATTAAACTGAACTGTTTAGTGTTGATTTTATCTTTTTTCATTCAATAATGTACTATATATTCAGATTTCCAGCTTCTCATAAGGGCAGTCTGTTTACACTACTCTTACCTATGCCATCTATTAAAACAGTATGCTGTTTCAGTATGAAGTTCAGTCCTTTTTTATTATAACCGCTACTAACCCTCCATTTCCTGCTATGGTGCCGATAAGAGCTGACAGGAAGTCACACAATACTGGCTAAAGAACATCGCACTTTCCATCTAGGTAGTTGCCATCTGCAGGGCATTTCTTCTAATCTACAAACCGGGAGTAACAGTTTCATTGAATTGTTGAGTAACTGAACAACACCCTTCTTTTTCAATTCAGAAACCTCTTTGTTTTTACTCACAATGCATCTTTCATCTTACCCTTCTGTTACACGGCGCAGGTGTCTGACATGCATAAACTCTTCAGACTAGGGAGCCTGGTATAAAACATGGGCCGTAGCACACACATCAAAATTCTCAAAGGATTGGCAAGCCTTTTGACATTTTATGGCAAGCCCTTCAGAATAAGTGCATTAGGGAAATCAGAAAGGCAAGTCATCCAGCTCTCATTTTGGCTTTCTCGTTGACTCATTTTTCAACCTGACTATTATTTGGGTAAATATTCCTGAAGTCTGGAAAGTTATGTCTCTACTTTGTTTAAAAGTGGAGATGTCAGTGACCTAAATAACTACCTCCTGAACTCCAAGTTTTCTTGCTTAGCCAAAATCTTAGAAAAATTGATTGTCAAGTATTTTCACACCTATCTTCTTATGTTATAAACTACAAGGCCTGGTCACAGTACTCTGACTGTTGCATGAAAATATGTAAATGATATCATTGTCTTGCCTTGTTTATTTATTTATAAAATACCTTTGCACTGTGAATCACTGTTTTATTTTAGATACACTTGACAAAACCACACACAGATAATTTTATGTTGCTTTCCAGAGCCCCAGGATTCCATATTAGGTCCTTTGCTTTTCATTTTATTCATAAATGATCTTGGCTTGCTAATTACAAATAGTTCTGTTCCTGTCCAGATGATACCATCATTTACACATCAGCACCCTCAGTTACTAAAGCTTTCAGTAATTTACAGGCTGAGTTTCACACCATTTAGAATGCTTTTAAACAAGTGTTTAACCGAGTCAAAGCTAATTATATGCACTACATAAAAAGGGGAATATCATAGAAATTTTGATTATTTATACTATGGATGGTGTTGAAATTCAGAGATCTCCGAGTTGTAAGTTTTTACACAGTCCAAACACATGTGGCATAACTGGCGAAAAAACTGAAATATATTATGATTTTTTTCTACAGGAACCAAAATGGTTTAACAAGAGCCTCTAGATTAAAAGTTGTACAAGCACCAACTCTCTCCTGCATTGGATTATGTGTACATAATGTGCATGCATCTGTTGGTATCCCCAAACCGCTGGATGCAGTGTATGATAATGAGCACATGTTTATTATAGGTGATAGCTTTAGAACTCCTCACTGTACACTGTATGTAAAGATTGACTTGACATCAAATAGGACTTGAAGAGAATACCACTGCCTTATGCTCATTTACAAAGTGGAGCTATATAAACTGCCATCTTCGATCTGTCTATCTATCTATCTATCTATCTATCTGTCTGTCTGTCTGTCTGTATGTCTGTTTTTTTAGTCATTTGCAGTGCATATGTAATGCTGTCAATGCAGATGTGGAATACAAAATGAATTAGTGTTTTGGCATGACTTCGCTGTAACATGAATGGAGCTGAATGGAAGATTTTGTTTTGTTTTGTTTTGTATTGCATTGGAAACAGTAAAACTCCTGATCCTAGGAGTCAGTTGTCAGTTTGATGTACCAAGTACATAGCAAGTAAACCATCCTCTCAATTTGAATTTTTCCATAGGTAAATGAGACGAGATTATACTGATTATAGTCGATTAGCTGAAACCTTGAAACACTCATTGTCTTAGTTTTTTTCAGTCCAGATACTGAATGTGTTCTGCGTCTGTCCTGCACACCATTTCCATCCTTTTGTCTCTGTCCCATTCCTAGTCTGGGAGCGGGTTGGAGAAACACCCTGGTCCACATAGCTGCTGAGTCTTATCATGCTCCATGGCAAAGAACGTACTAATTTCTGTGTGATGCTTTTCCTTAATAGATGCATTAGATGCAAAACCTTGGAGGGACGCCTATCTCATCATACCAATAGTAGCAAGGGGATGGCAGGCTCTGTAATCCCCTTACCTGCATATTCTCTACTGGGAACCAGCAACCATAATGTTTCTGGAGATGCATGTATAAACGTCTTTCGTTTATCATCTGCTTCACAGTCAGTGTATTCAGCTGCAGTGGAGTACTCCCCATCTTACCACCCAGCCTCTATCTGCTTGAGTTTTGAGCAGGTATCACACTGTGAGCAGGTACAGTATGTCACATAGCAAGCAGTTATGTCATACAATGAGGAGATTTAGCATGCCTGATAAGTCATGCATAGAGCATGAGCAGGGCTATAGCCTGTCCTTCAAAACTGATCACCCTTCCTTCACATACTCTACAGGATTGTAATGTATGCTCTGTACTCTCTCACACACACACGCACACACACACACACACACACACACACACCATCATCATCATCATCCAACCATTATTTAAATATTGGAAGATCATTGAGGGTGGCCGTCATTTACACTGATGCTGAGCATACAGAAAAAAACATTAAAAACTAACAAACATCTTATAACAAATAAAACAGTGTGAATAATCAGTTATAACAGCTACAAACTGAGACAGGAAGGCTTAGAGTCAAATTTATAAAATGTCTAAAAGGTATAAGAATGCTGACTTGTGTCTAAACGAGTTAAAGGTTTTTTTTTTTTTTTTTCACAAATCCGGTGCACAAGAACTAAAAGCAGTCTTTCCATGCAGGGAAAATAAGCAAACAGGTTTTTTTTTTATAAGGTCCAAATTATCAGTGCAACAGTGACATAATACAGGGAGGAAATTTTCAATTTAGACCTTTGCAAGTAAACAAATACCACACTACACGTGGATGGTAGGTTTGGGTTCCTCATATTTACCCATATAGTGATGGAGACAAATGGTCTAGTCAATCGTATGGATGGCTCGGTTTTATTATCAGATTGGCTCAGTTAGTATAGTTTTGCCAGAGTCTGGTTTTGTCAATTTGTGACTTGCTACACGTAAAAAACCCTGAGGAAAAAAATATGCTCACATGTTCATGTATCAGATGCATGCTTCATGCACAAGAGCCCCAACAGCTTTTAATCTGACCAATCACTCATAGAATAGCTAACTTCCATTTTGTAACACAGTTGCACGGAAACACAATCTTTCACAACACAATTTTGTACTTCTCTTTCTTTTTCCCCTCTGCTTTTTTGTTCTCATCCATGCAGCTCACCTGTCCTCCTGGAGTGAAGTGTGTTCCAATCCCAGACAGGGAATCATGTCTCCTTGCTCTGCTCCAGCGTGACACTGCTAGCTTCCAACCAAGGAGTATGACTATTCGTTAGAATTAAGAAGAGGAAATTGCTTGCTATCTGAATCTCACACACCACCCACTTCCCCTCCCCCACCCCGCCCCAAGCGTCATAAATGTTTTATGCTTATTATTTACTTTTGCCGCTTAGCAGCAGATAAACAAAGGACACGTGTACCTGTAGAGGAAAACCCACTCACCCACCACTGAAACTAAGTCCAGCATTTTATCTTTTTTTTCAACTTTCAACTGTTCTTTTTTTTTTTTTTTTGCTCAAATTGACATCATCATAGATTAATACAGCGATACCAGTGAACTTTCACCCCTTTTTGGGCACCTTTTTTTTTTACCCAGAACGGTAGCCGTCGCTTGCAGCCTCCATACTTTCCTCAGTACCGTTGAATGTCTAACATCCTCTACTCAGTGCCTGGCTTCATGTGTGGCCTCTCACCCAGACTCACATAGTGGAGGTGAACGGTGTTCATGCTCATCAGCCTCAGATATTAAAAGCTCTGCGATGTGTTCTTCTGTGTTCCACTCTTCTACTTAAGACATTTTATGTTCACATGAGTCTTACCCTCGCAATAACAATTTTGAACACTGCAATGTAAACTTTTTCAAAAAGTGGAAATTTCTTAGGCATATCCCCAATTCACCCAGAAATTAAGAGAAATGTTTTTTATTGTGTTTTTTTTCTTCATTATTTCACATGCCATTTTAAGGCATCAAATAGGACCGAGATTCATATTTAAACTATTTTAGTTGGTGAGCTAACATTTGAGAGTGAAGAAATTCCCAGGATTCTTTTAAGTTGAAAGTAGTCCGAAGTGGTGTGAGATAAAACAAAGAATACAATACTGTAATTTGCTGTTCCGGTGAACATCATTAGTTCAAAGAGCAGAGCACAATTTGAGATGCAAGTGACAATAATTATACTCTTTCAGTATGTAGTCATTATTCTAGGCTTTTGATTGCTTCTGAAGTATGTTATTGGCGTATGGCCACATGAGCACCAGAGTTGAGTCAGTGAAAGTCAAGAAAGCCATTATGGGGCTGAGAAATAAGAAAAAAAACTGTCAAGACCTATAGGTCAACCATGTTGAGTGTTTCGATGCTGATTACGTGCAAGCAGCTTTCGGCTTGCCAAAATCAACTGTTTGGAACATCAAGAAGAAAGAGAGCACTGCGGAGCTCAGTAATCGCAAAGAGCCTGGTAGGTCAAGGAAGAACTGTACAGCTGATGACCAAATAATTCTCACCATAATGAAGGAAAACACCCAAACACTTGTCCAACAGATCAGGAGGCAGTCATGGATATGTCAGTGATTACTGCCCACAGAATACTAGAATGACTAAGGCTACTCTGCAAGATGCAAACCACTTGTTAGCAGCAGAAACAGGACAGCCAGCATACAGCTTGCTATGAAGTACCTGAAAGAGCATGCAGAGCTCTGGAAAAAGGTCTTGTGGAGAGATGAGACCACGATTCAGTTGAGGGATGGCAAGAGCAAAGTTTGGAGGCCAAAAAGAGCTGCTGAAGATCTAAAGCACCCCCTCCCCTTATCCGTGAAACATGCACTGGGAGTGTTATGGTTTGGGCACATATGGCTGTCACAGGTACTGGTTCATTTGTCTTCATTGATAGTATAACTGCTGATAGCAGCAGCAGAATGAATTCTAAAGTGTACAGAACCATCTTATCTGCTCAAGCTCAACAAGATACCTCCAATCTCATTGGACGGTACTAAACAAAGAACTACACACGACTCCTTTCATTTACATAACATTACTGTAATATGTCCCAAACAGTATGGTTCCCTGAAATGGGGGCTAAGAATCAAAAGTGCTGTAATTTCTATATGGTAAAACCAAAGTGTAAAAAAATACCCTGAAATAAAATCTGAGATTGTGCACTTTACCCACATGTGAATTGTTTGATTACAAATCTAAAATTGTGTAGTACAGAGACAAATTTTTAAAAAAATGTATGATTGCATAATCCAATGGTTATGAAGCTCACTGTACGTGTATGTGTCTGTGTGCATTTATGTGTGTGTGTGTGTGTGTGTGTTCAATAAACAAAAAGCCAAATCTGTCAGAGAGATCTGAAACAAGTCATTATTTCAGTTAATAAAGCTGCAAGCACAGCAAGAAACACGATGTTGTGGAGTTCATTGTTTTATGATAAACAAAAAGCAAAAAAGAGGAAATAGAGGAATAAAACACAACTTCCCCACATGAGTTATTTGCAGTCCTTGCATTACCACAGATACACCGAATGCATGCGCATTGATCCAGCAGGGCATGATGGGACAGAGTGTCCAGCTGATCACCGGAAGCAGGCAGATTACGTTGCTTGCCTTACCTGTGTGAGGCTGGCCAGGTCAGCCGTAGTTCAGAGTGTTCTCACAGATTTTTTTCTCTCTCAGGTATAGAAGGTTCCTTTTTCCAGTCTCTCACTTTTCCCATAAAGTTGTAACGCCATTAGCAGAAGGTCATGGACTTTGTAGAAAGAAATATGCATTTCAGGCAAACCGGCACAATGTCCCAGGCTCCTCCAACTGCAGTATCCAGCTAAAACATTTATCTAGGCATTACCAACTAATCAAAATGCAGAAACTATCACCTCCAACACACACACACACACAATCACACATACCCACCATTTCTCTCATCTACCATTCTATCTTCCTCTCTAAGGCACGGAGACAGGTGCATAGCACATCTCTGTGGCACTTTATTTGGTGCTATGCTCTCAATGACTTAATGACTATGTGAAATGCATAATAGTATGAGATTTCTGACACTAGTCATAAGATAACTCAATATATGTGTCATTACACTAGTAAATATATATGACATGTCTTGACAACTTTCTTATGACACATCAATCACTGTGCACAAAACATTCAGAATCGATATTTTTAAAGTAGGATTAAAGTTTCAGACTGAAGTCCAAGCAGACAGCTTCATTTAGGTTTTGGTATATGTGACTTCTAAAGCATGTTCCGCAGCCATTGAGTGCAGCAATAACAGCCTATCATAATGTGGCCTCACTATGAAACGCTGTATGGATCACTTCCCGTAAGTTGCAGCACTGTAGTTGGGCACAAGCTTGTAAACAATGTGGGTATGAGCCTTGCAGCGCGGCGAACAGAGTATCTGTTCCACATTCTGCCGTCATCACCGCAAGTGATGTAACTGGGGCTGAGGACCACAGAGCTGGCTGTGGTCGGAGCAACGCTCTTTCAGAATGACACAGAAGCAGGGCTGGAACCGAGTGCCTGGTGTCACGCGAGGTCTCCCACGCTCTCCCTCATGCAGACAGCGCACGCGCTGCTGCTGGCCTGTCCGACACGCGCTTCTCTCACTGCCGCTTCTGAGGTTAGCACACAACGTCTCACACTGCCTCATATAAATCACTTGCTAGTATAATTCAGGTTGAGGTTTCACCTTTTTCAGAGGCGGAACTGCAATGTCTGACAAAGAAATCTATTCTCCAACTGGTCGATTGCAAGCCCTGTTGCCCAAGCACTTAACTGCTATGATCAGATGCCCCATACAGCCTAAATGGTAAATGGACTGCATTTATGCTTCTATCCAAAGCGCTTTATAATTGATGCCAGCCTGGGTGAGATCCCTCCTTGGCCAACCTCACGCTCTAGCCATTCATCATACAGTGCTGTGAAAAAGTATTTGCCCCTTCCTGATTTCCCCTATTATTGCACATTTATCACACTGAGTGGTTTCACATCTTTGGACACAATATAATATTAGGCAAAGGCAAACTCCCTCTGAAGGAATAGCATACTTCAGCATTGATTGTGCTGGTTTTCTGTGTCGGAACAGGGTCACTTCTGTTTCCCTTGGCATACTCACAAACAACCACTGACCCGATGTTCTGTTTCTGCATTCTTCTGTCATGATATATGGCAGGGAGGACTGCTCTCGATCAAAGAAAACACACAGTAAAGATAGACAACAGAGAAATGCAGCATAAAAAGAAACAGTGCTGCCACCTATTGATGCTTTTTGTCATTTCAGCTCAGAGCAACAAGACATGACCGTTCTTCCACCACTGGGGGGAAATGGTGTGTAACGAATACAGCACTCCAAAAAAATAAAATAATAATAATAATAATAATAATAATAATAATAAAGAAATAAATGCCATTTAGACCTGAATGACCATGCAGTCTCATAAGAGGAATGGAGAGATTTCCACACCTGACTGCAGAGCAGCCAACCCTCGACCCTCATTCTTCTGAGGTTCGCTTTAATAGCCAAGATTCTTCATTCTTCATGTTCTTTGCCTGTTTTTAATCCTCACAGGAAGAACACTGTTTGGTTTGTAGGAATGCTGTGGGAGTACGCGGCTCCTAAACTGTGATGAGAGGCCCACGCGTGAGGAGCTCCAATCCCGCTGGGTTTGGAGCGACGCGCCGTCCGCCTGTCTCCCCGGGTTCCGCGAAGGGGCGCCCGGTCAGATGGGCTGCAGGGACCCCGCGGCCCCGCCCAGAGAAGGAACATCTGCTGCTGTCTGGGCCCCAGGGCTGGGTAATGACATTACGGAGCAGTACACCACATCCCTCTGCATTAGGTCCGTGCCCTGCCGCAATTTCTTCAGAGGACACCACAGCTAATGCTATTTACTTCTCATACGCACCAGGCACGTAGTGGCAAGGATTACTGTACATATCGTGTGCGTGCACTCTCGTTGAATAAGTGTGCGTGCATACAGAGAGTCGATGCTTTTTGGACAAATTTTCCTCTAAAATTGATGAGGTCAGCCAGATGGCTCTTCATCCACCCCAGCCTCTGTGAAGGAGGTTGTCACAGCTTATGCAGGCATACAGGAGATGCCCAGTAGTGCAGGCATCACTGCACTGACGTCTTGCAGTCAGAAGCACCACTCGGGAGCCCAATCTGTATCCATATATCAAAACTAAATCTGGCTGATTATGTCACAGAAACCTGACCATGCACATTGATCAAGTCTGCTGAGGTCTATGTGTGATACCTTCCTAATATGAACGACTGAGTGTCGATCCATTCTCATGAGCTTTGAGTTGTTCTTGTAGGCACCAAGTTGAAAACAGAGGCACATAGACACAAAGAATTTCAGTAAGTACACTCATAAAACTACAGTGATTTTCTTTATTCTATAAAAAGATTGAAGATTTTAACTTTCTTCTGATAAAGACAGTATTTCAATGTTTGATTTTTTGGCTATTTATGAAAAATGGAGAGCAGACCTTTTTTTTGTAAATTTTACTGCTGGGACTCCAAAACAGAACTATCTAGAGCTCAGTAAACTTTTATAGAGAGCTGGACAGAGAAACTGACATTCATTTAGGAAATTCTCCATTCCTTTTCCCCCAACCCCTTGGGGCAGGAAGACCCTCGATCGCTGAGTCTTGGGTTTTCTCTGTTGACACAAACTGTGATCCGCAGGAAATGGTCTTTCTCAGACCCTCCTGCCCTACAACGTTCAAGAGAGGTGCGCAACGGCTGCACCAGCACAGTCCAGCATGCCTGAGCATTTCCCTTCTGAAGAAGTCTCTGTAGAACAACTCTGAAGTTTCTGAGATAAAACTCATTTTCAAGTTTTTTTTTTTTTTATAAATATGTACACGTTCTTTACAAGGTGTCTCTGGTGAGACTGAAAAATATCCAGCAAATTCCTTGAGGAGCATGATTTACATGCATTTACAGCATGGCCAGTAAACAGGAAATAACTCTTGAGATGTTTCAGGAGGACTGATTTAAAACCCTTGGTTTTCCCTGATGTCAACACATGGATAAACCATGGTTTCTGACAAGCGTATTAAATGAACAGATAGATAATGAATATTCCAGCTTCAACTATAATAAACTTTGCTGGCCATCACCCCTGTATACACCAACACGCACACACACACACACACACACACACACACACACAAGCACGCAAACGCACACATAAAAACACAAAAAAAAAGGCAGGAAATCACAGATGGAGGAATTTTAATGATAATAAAGATGACATCCTGAAGTTGTGTGAATGTGGGGCTTGCTGTCGTGTTACTAATAGCAGCTGTGGGTCAGAGCCATATTTACCCTGCATATCTTCGTACGCCCCACTCACCCAACTCACTCATCCACCCCCGACTCTGACCACCCTCAGGCTAGGCCTGGGAAGGTCAAAGGTCAGCATTGTGTTCAAAAGTCACGTTCCCGTACGTCCTGTGTGTCTGCCTCTGTATTCCCCCTCAGTTCTTCTTTTTCTTGCATGTCCAACAGAAAAATCCTTTACCACAGTGAACTCTCCTTCTGCTGGCCTTGCTGCCCTGTCCAGTCCCCAAGTGGCCATAACATCCCCTCTTCCCAAACTTTAGTGATGGGACAGTGAGGCTTCATGAACTCTACAAATGGATGGAGGCATTGCATGTGTTACGTGTACTGCCCACCAAACATTGTGTTTCGCTATTCATACTGACATACAAATTTGCCACTGACAGAAGCCATTAGCTCTACTTACAATGGAATCTGTGAAGCGTCACTCACCCCATCACTACTAGAACCCCCTTCCTCCCCTTTTCCCATCCGCCCACCCCCACCGGACCACTCTTGTCTCCACAGCCCCTTTCTCCCTCCAGACTCGGGGGAACTGTGCCGGCTTGGCAGGCAGATGCCAGTGCCACTCAAACACACTACCCGTGAGGAAAGAAATGGCGGCTGATATTGGGTTACAAGATAAACCAGAGGCCCCGCCATCGGTCACCCACACAGCAGCTGGAGTGTGCTGCTCCCCAAATCCAGCCCCCCATTACTCTCCCAGCATCGGCCTATCCCGTGTACAATATTACAGTGTCCCATACAGCAGTTTACCCGGTCACTTTGAAGGCTGGTCCCATTACACTCGTTTGAAACCTGGCCTGAGCAGCAGGACTGCCGCCATATCACATAAAGCCGCTAACGCATTCTGCTCATTTTAGCGTTAACACAGCAGCTAAACCACAGTTCAGCTCATTTGTTTTCACTAATGAGGAAACACACGATTAAAAGTTTGAAAAACAAAAATGTTAAACGGTAAAAACAAAGTCCTCCCCCTTTCACCTTCCTTGGCAAGTGGCAGATACTGACTAGGGTGGGGGTGGGGGCGGAGGTGAGGGGCTCTTAAGTTAAAAGGCCATCCCACTCCTCCCCGGCAGACTCATCTGCTTTGTGTTAGGCTGCCCGTGTGGAGCCGTCGTGTTTGACCGCCAGTCCTCAGCACTTAACCCCCCCATTTCTGGAGCACAAGCAACTTAAAAGGGACTAATTTGAAATCCACCAGCTAATCTAATGAACCTTACGTGCCAGAAAAAAAAGTCCATAACAACATATCTGGGAGCATTAAGGCAGCTCTCAGGACCCGCCGGTGATTAGGCTAAAGACCCCTCTTTCAGTGCAGGACAATGCTCCACTGCGGTCGTCGTAACGAGCGCTCGGCCAGGGGAACACCGTGGGGGCTTCTCCGAAACAACAAGATTTCTTTCTTTTTTTTCTCTTGCCTGGTTTGCATAAGAGCCGCGCTCCCGCATTCGAAGCACGCTCAGTTCAGCAGCCTGGCACCGCATTGTGCAGCCCTGCACGTCGCGCCAGCTCTGCAGGGGAAGGGACATACAGCAGTCGATTCTGAGGTCAAATGCCAGGCCATTCCGTTGACTTTCCGCCCAGCCCCATGCCACTGTATTAATGCCGTGGTGGGCGAGCTGGATGCAGTGGTAGGCCTCAGGCATTGACGTGAGTGGGAACAAAGCACGCCAACGGACTAGGATTCTTTAAAGGCTATGATCCCTCCTCTGAAGAACATGCCATGCCCACCATGGAACTACGCCCATCACACAAGCATACTCACGCACTAGCACACATTAGACACACAGAAGTACACATGCAGACACACACACACACACACATACACACACACACTTGCACACACACACAGGACTTTAGGACTTCAGGACTTAATTATCACTGCTGTGCAGAATACAGGACTGATGACTGATTCCCACAACGGTGCTCCATTTTGTATGTGGGGGAAAAACAGGCTGTCACTAGGTGTAGTGTCCAGCTGTAACGTAATTCTTTCACAGGTCCACTCAGCGAGGTTTCTGTGAGTCATTTAGAAAGCTACAATCAGAGCTAAAATAATTATCCACATGAGCAGCACTGGTAAACTACAGTTAACTCTGTAACCCTTTCCCTGATTTCACAGTGAGGCATTTCAAATGAGACACACTCACAGGCGTAGGGGGTGGGCGCAGTGAGAGACCCAGAGCTAAAGCCTTCAAATGAAACATTTGTTTTTTTCAGATTTTTTCCTTCTTTTTGCTTTTTTAATAGCTCTCATTCCAGGTCTACAAGACAGACATTCACATAGACATAGAATTCCACATTGAAAAGTGCTCTTTTGTTAACAGCAGACGCTTGTTTACTACAACTGTGGTCTCTTCTGACAGTTCTACTCCGGAACAATGATCTATTCCGCATCTGAACACAGCCGCCTCTGTACACAGTGTCTTTTCATATGAACAATATAATACAATTTATTAGAATACGATACAAAAAGATCACATAATTAAAAGAGAAACAAATCCACAATCCAGTGTGCAAGTGTGTATGTGTATGTGTACGTGTGTTTGTGTGTGTGTGTGTGTGTACGTGTCTGTGTGAGTTCAGTTAGGGGGATAAAGAGATTAAGATTGTGTAAACAGACTATTTAAACGGAGGAATTTCGCTGAAAGATTTGTTTAAATGAAAATCCTATTTTTTCTCTCGAACAGAATAACTGTTCAATAACATGCTTAGGGAACGCAGATCCTTGTAGACCAACATAATGAATTTAGTCGTATTTTATCAAGTCACAGTGCTCACGACAACACTTTGATGCCACCTCTGAGGAGAGATGACTCTAGAGAATAAACAAACCACTCACCATCACCATCACTCACAACCACCTTTTTTCAAGGCAGGACAGCAACAGTAAAATTATAAACAGAATATGGCAAATATCACAATGGCCATTGGGTGTTCTTGGATCTGAAGGATATGGTGGCAGCCCATATCTACGATTAAACAAATTTTCATTCACCTTTGACCAGATTGTTTTATTTTTATTGTTGTTCTTTAACACTGTAAAATCCTCGGCATTGCATCAGAGTAAATTTAAGACTGGCTCTGTCAGCTATTTTATGATCATTAAATTTTCACAAAGAAAAAAAAAATCTCTTAAACAGAACAGGACCAAGAGGCCCTAAACACTTGACTGGCTAACATCAGAAAAAGAGAAAAAAACACAGTAGTACATCTATAGCACTTAACATTCTGATAACACTGATAAAACTCCTTCCTCCACAGCCTGGTTCTCCAAAGAACTGCACTTCAAGACACCCACTGCTTTGATACTTCTGGTTTCGGAAACTAACGACCACGGCTTCAAAGGCAATGAGGAGAAAAGCCAGCCAACTGGTAACATCTGTTTAACCCAGATGCTTCCCTCCCTCCCCTATTCAGAAATGCGTCTCAGACACCAGGTCCTTGCCATTGCTGGTCTGCCTGTGGGCCTCCGAGGACTCAGTGTCATTGGTCTCCTTGCTGGAGAGGGGGACCTCACTACGCAGGGTGTTCTCCTGCTTGAACTGGGTCTTGCCCGTGGTCAGAGACTTCTGGAAGGACTCGGAGGTGAAGTAGTAGACGACGGGGTCGAAGCAGCAGTTGAGCGTGGCCACGCAGAGCGTGATGGGGTACAGGGTGCGAGCGAAGCGCTCCAGCCCACAGTTGGCCAGGGCCTGTGAGCGCACCATGGCGTAGAGGAAGAGGATGGAGTTATAGGGCACGAAGCACACCACAAAGATGGCCACGTGTACCACAATCATGCGCAGCACGCGCTCCTTGTTGGTGCCGATCTGGCAGAGCGTGGCGGGCTTGCGCAGTGTTCGCAGCACCATGGACGAGCAGCCCAGGTTGAGCAGGAGAGGGATGAGGAAACCCACCACCTCGATGAAGATGGTGATCTTGGACAGGTAGGTCTTCCAGGTCTTCTTGGAGAAGCCCTCGAAGCAGGTGGTGCTGGAGTTGGCCTGGTTGGTGGTGGAGAAGAACGTGACGGAGATGCCCCCGCCCAAGATGAGGAGCCAGACGGCGGCACACACGATCCCGGCGTTGCGGCGGGTACGGATGGAGCGCGAGCGGAACGGGTAGACGATGGCCAGGAAGCGGTCCACGCTGATGCAGGTGAGGAAGAGCATGCTGCCATAGATGTTGGTGATGAAGGCCGTGCCCGAAACCTTGCACAGCCCGTCGCCGAAGGGCCAGTGACGGTTGACGTTGTAAAAGATCTTGAAGGGCAAGGTGAAGACGAAGACCAGGTCCGACAGGGCGAGGTTGGTCATGAAGAGCGTGGTCTCGTTGCGCATCTTCATGCGGAAGCAGAAGACGAAGAGGGCGGCGCAATTGGTGATCAGCCCCAGCACGAAGACCACGCTGTACACCACGCCGTACAGGTTGTACTTGAAGGAGTCGTCGATGCCGCAGTCCTCCATGCCGCTCTCGTTGAGCGCCAGGCTCGCCATGGCGACGGCGCTGAGGCGGAGGCTCGAGGTACGGCGGCGGGAAGGGGAGGGGGAGGGGTGGACGGACAGGCCGAGGCTCTCTCTGAAAATCCCTCCCCTCAGCAGCGGAGCTCCCAGACGTGCTCCTTCCTGCCCATCGTGGGCTCGCAGGCCGAAGTGGCGCTGACCCCCGTGCTTCCCAGCAGACCAAACACAGCGCCGCCTGCCCCACGAGAGCAGCGACAGCTTCTGTTTCCTGCGGAGGGGGAGAAGAAAAGGCTGGGATTAGCATGTTCCAGGAGGCCCCGGCAAGGGCACAGGCCTTGCTGAATTTCACCTGTCGCTGCCTCTACCACATCAAAGGAGGCAGCAGCTGCGTGTGCTCCCTTTCCACCTCACCAAAGAGCCCTTAGACCTGCCCTAAACCCTGAGGTCCCATGCACTATACCATCCCTGTCCAGCCACAAAAGTGGCCTGTCAGCATGCTATCCCATACTCCCTTTCCCTGGAAACAGACGCAGTGAAGGAGACGCTGTGAAGCTGTGGTCAGCACTTTAGACAAAACTCCTGTTGATGGAGGCTGGAAGTCTGGTGGGTGCACCGCTGCCACATTTATGGTTGCACTGTGTGTGTGTGTGTGTGTGTGTGTAAGTGTGTGTGTGTAAGTGTGTTTGCATGCACGTGTGAGTGTGCGTCTGTGGTGTGTGCATGTGTGTTTGCGCGCGCGTGTGCATTTGTTTGTGCCTGAGTAAGTGTGCGTGTGTGTCTGTGCGTATGCGCACATTTGTTCGTGCAGGAGGGAAGGGTGTGACTGGCTACATCATAATGAGGTGGTGAAAGCGCCAAAGGTGTGAAGCCCTCTGCTGAGTCTAACACAGTCACTGAATGTGTGCACCCACACGCACTCAAGACATTCACACACACAAACATAAACGCACCACTGATAATATTTTACTCATAGAGCTTCTGGAACACTGTGTGTCCATAAGTTAGAGAGTGAGACAGAGAGTGAGAAAGAGAGAGACAGCCTGCTGCTTGTACCCCTGCCTGGCATACATGTCTGACATCCATCTTTGTTCAGGGGATGAAGGGAGTCCTGGAGAACCTTCACAGCACAGGAGGTCACAGAATAATCTCATGTTCTCAGTAACAGTACATGCAGTTCTACACCCTTCATCTGAAACCCAGGACCTCTCCAGGCTATGACAACCTATGATTACAGGTGATTTGTAGTGTGTGGTAGAAATGCAGGAACGAAACTTCACTACTCCTGTTCCTGTGTACTAAGAACATGCAGGAGGAGTGCGCTAAATGGACTACAATTAGATTTCTGCATTCGAAAAGTACCCTCTCGCAGGAGAAGAAAAGGCCACCATGCGTTTCTGATCAGGGTGCATTAAGCCATTAAGGAGGACCTAATGGGTCATATAGGAAAGAGCTGCTGTGTGAATAGGTTGGTCCAGATGCATGGAATGGGGCAGGGGGGTGGTGGTGGGGATGGGGGGGTGGGGGGCGTGGAGGGAGCCACCAGGCTCGTCTGAGGTCTTGCGCTCCCATCCCGCAGGGCTGGGGGGATTATTTGAAGTCGCACAGCCTCTCCCAGATCAGATGACTCAAGCTAATCCATTCCTGCTTTCCCTGCGAGAGAAATAACAGCGGTGCTCCAGGGGCACTCGTCTTTAAACGAAACAGCTGTATCGCTTTCAGAGACAGATCTAACCTTTACTCCGACCTGTAGGGTGTGAGAGAGACCGAGGGCTGTATGTGTGTGTGTGTGTGTGTGTGTGTGTGTGTGTGTGTCTGTGTGCGCTTGTGTGTGCGCTTGCGTGTGTGTGTGCATATACACAATAAAAACAGCAATAAAAAACTGTCCGTGGATGTTAATGGACATGAATAACTGAAAATGGCTAATGGCATGAGGCAGCCCCATGGAGCCACTGGGCCAGAGAGCAGTCGGCTGTGAGTTTGGCAGCAGCACAATCATAGGAACTCACTGTCCTGTCCTGACTCGCCTCCATTACCAGCACATCAGCACATGACCCCCATATCCCCTCCCCACCACACCCCTCCCCAATTCCCTCATGGAGAAACACAGTCTCAGGTATCATACACAGCGTAAGGGGGTGGTCTCATTTCGCACTACAGGAGACGGCAAAGTACAGACGCTCCAAATTCAGCCAACATGGCGGACCGGGGTCCTAGATGGTCCCTTGTGTTCCCCAATACCTCCCTGTGGCCCTGTGCTGTTTCTGCTCCCCTGGTCTGTAGCTCTTCCCCCTCGTTTGACAGAGGAAAATCCCCTCTTTATAACCCGCCCCCCCCCCCCCCACTACTGTCTGTCTTAAGTGCTGGTCCAACTCTCTTCCACCGCAGTCCATCATGCACTGGGAGCTGGGGCCGCGCACTGACATCTTTACTGGGCTTTCACACGCCTTCCACAAAGCCCTCACTGTAGCGCATGCTCCCGCGCCGCCCGCTCACAATACAGCGACTGTACTGCCTGTACTTCACAGGCCGGCCATTCTTCTCGCACAGTCCAGCCCTGACACAGCCTGCCACACAACTCCTTTCATTTATTTCACCGGAGTCTCCTGCTGCCCAGTTGGGTTGAGCTCATCATGAAACGCTTTAATTCGACCACCTTCGTGCGATGGCGGCCAACGGCGGTCCAGAATCGAGAGCAACAGCCGCCTGAGCCCCGGAACACTGCTTCCAGCTCTCCACCTTCAGACTGGGAGTTTGTGAGCCTCAACCCTCACGGAAAAAATCGCATGTATTCAAAAACCATATGTGAGCATCCATCATGTGAAGAGTACACAAATGCGAGCTATAAAAAATAATCCCACTTACAAGACGGAAGCAGAAAAATGTAACCTGCGCCATTTCAAGTCATTTGCTTTGCTTTCACGTGAACATTTTAGTCCACATTTTAAAAACTCATGTGACGTATGAAAATATGAGGATGCAAATGTCTCAATGTGACCTATTTTGTTTTCACATATGGAAATTATAATTCACACGTGAAAAAAGCCAATCATATGTGAAATTTTCCAGTTCGCATGTGACATCATCTTATCCCATATGAATATTTTAATTAACATGTGAAAATGATAAATTCACATGCAGAATTGTGGTTTTCATACATGAAAAGGCAAATTGATGATTTGATAATGATATTTTTTGTAAAGGAAGCTAGGTGAGAAGTGCTAATCTAGCTGTGCCTTGTGCAAATCAGGCATTTAAAAAATCCAAAGGAGGCCAGGGCAGCCATTTTGCAACAAGGCATTTCTGTTACCATAGTTTTCAGACAGACCGTAAAAAGTTGTAAAAAGTAGCTGATTGTTTTTCACAGTACAGTATGGCAGTAGTGGTATTTGGAGTAAATCCAGGTTAAGCAGCACTTGCTCGTGGTAAAGAGTTAACAGTTAAACCGCTGCAGTTTAACTGAGGCGCCCACAGGCAGCCTCTCTCCCCCTCTCTGCCTGTTAAGACTTACTCCGGATCACAGCCCTCTTTGTTAATTGTGTTATAACCGTGGAAACAGCTCGGCCTGCCCTCTTAACTACTGTAAAAAGGAAGTGCAAAACAGTAAATAACACACGGCCAACGCTAACCCTGGAGAGCGTCTGCACTCCACCACATTTACTCAAACATGATAAGTCCTCCTGACACCCGGCGGAAAAAAATTTCAGGTATTTTAATACAAGTGTCTTGGGTGAGAAAAACATGTTGCAGAGAAAATATTTTCTAAAATGTTATTTATTTATAACGTCCCTTGTAGCATAGGTTTCAGCATCATATAATACTTGGCACTTGAGATGAAGACCAGAGACTGAATTACCAGGTCTTAGGAGAACAAGTTAGTATCTGGTCACTGTGGATAAGAATTTGACTATGTTTGTCAATGTTGGACACTGAACAAAATGCTTTCTCGCAGAAATCTACAAGGGTTTCACTTTTGTGCTGGGGCTTCGTGGATGTCTGTCAAGGGTGGTGTGTCTAGTAAAAGCCTCACACTAAACTGCAGCAGCTTTAAAACAGCCTCAGAGACTTCATGCTGTGGTTGTTTTGTTATTATTTTCTGTTAGGTCGTGGTTTTTTCTTTGGTTCCTTGACTCATTTTCGCATACACACTCATCTTAAATGCCACTGCTTCCAGCACATGACAGAAACACTGAGCTGGTACTGGGGCCACAGCTGGAAACTATGGCGCGGTCACACCAGGCGCCTGAAATGATCACTATATTCCCCTTATGAGGGAAATTACCGGACTCAAACAGGGACACTGCCGCTAATCAAAACAGCTGCAATGAGCAGAACTTATTTACTACAAAAAAACATTGACTGCTCCATCCAAAAATTTTACTTCAATTTTTATATCAGTTTTATGTGATTCTTTATTTAATCTGAAAAGCCACTGCAGTTATACATAACTACATACAGAAGGACCAGTGACATAGCCATAAACATCCATCGTTCACACCGTACATCCCGTTCACACAGCAACTGAACTGGTTCATTTCAGTGGTTTGCATTTGTTGTGATTTACCACAAAACTGAGATAAACTATAGTTCATCCAAGACTAATTTTGTGGTTTCTCTCTATATTGATATTTCTAACATTAGAGAAGTTTTGTTTTGTTTGATGTTCCAGTGAATAACCTTTTGACAACGATTCATCATTCTCACATTCAAAACAACACGCGAAGTTACAGGCCACTCTGTCAATTAGCTTGTAGTTGAAATATGACAGATGTACAAGTAGTAGCTAAGTACATACACGCTAATATTTAAAACAAATACAATCTTAATTTTGTAGCCAATTAACATCTGCCAGTCCTAAATATTCGTTAAGCGTTGTATGGGATGGTAAGTACTCACCCTCGTCGGCGCCGCGAACCTGTCAGTTTAACACGAGTTCCATAGTCTGCAGTTCTGCGAACAGTAAAACCAGCGAAACTTAAAAATGAGGGGAAAAGCGTAGTCTCCTTTTCCTGACAGGTGGGTCAACCTTTCGAAAATGCTCAGTCTTTCCGGAAAATAACCGCAAATGTGAAACTGAAAAAATAAACAAGTAATCCAGCATTGCCTGTGCCAGCATGCAAGCGCATGTATTTCCAATTCGCTTGGCTTGACAAGGTTTCAGCTTTTGCGCAGGACGGAGTAAGAAATTATAAAGCGCAACATTGTTTCGTTACATTGTGTCTGCATGCGTGTGTGTGTTTGAGTGCGTGTAAGCATGTGTGTTTATGCGGCCCCAATGTATCTGACTTTACGCAAAGCTACATTAACGGTTTCCACTGGCACAGGAAACGAAACAATAGCACCTCGGTCTTTGCTGGAGAGGAGGGGGCGAGGAGAGATTGAGCCTGAATGGAAGCCTGTCGGGAAGGTTGGGGGAGGAAGGGGGTTGGTGTCATCGTCCGTGGTTAAATAAGGAAGGGGGTGCTGTCAAATCAACCAGACCTGGTGCTCACAATGCGTCTCTGATGGAGTATGTATTCTTTATTTAATCAATTTGTGGTGCTCCGTGGACATACAATGCAAATACAAAATAAATAAATAAATAAATTTCACTTTGTAAAATACAAAGGAAATTAAATAGTTACTCCATTAAGATGTGAACCTAGTATCTGATTTTAGTCTGAAATTCATTGTATAAAATGAACTTGTATTGCATTTTAACTGGATATTGTGTTCACTTATTTGTATTGTATGACAGTTGTATTTGTCTGTTTGTATTCTTGTGTTATTGTTGTAACAATTTTTATGCTGCTTTCTTGGCCAGGTCACTCTTAAAAAAGAGATTTTAATTTCAACGAGACTTTTACCTGGTCAAATAAAGGATATATATATATATATATATATATATATATATATATATAATGTGAGAATCAGACAGAGAATGAGTCTAATTCTGTATTGCAAAGCAAGCTAAGATGAAAAAACTTAAAGATGAAAAAGAGGTGGTGGTTGGGTTACATGGAGAAAATAAACCCAATAACACCCAGGGTGTGTTTTTAAATTGAGTATTTTTAGTGTATCCTTAAATAATATAGTTATACAACGTTGCCTCGATTTATCAAATCTGACTGGACACTGTCACATTTTATTCATTCTCCTGCCTGGGTCCTTTATCAGTCTGATACTTTGTCATGTAATACTATTATTACAACCTTGCAAATCCACAGGGTTTCAAAGTTTCCTATATATAGCCTCTCCTCTTGAGTGTTTTTGGAGACGATCCCATTATACGTGGGCCGGTGCGGGTCTGCGGGGGGCCGTGGTGACAGAGGGGATGTTGTCCTTGGACGGAGGTCCCAGCCGGGCAGAGCAGCGCACAATAGCGCCAGAGAGGACAGGACATCCTGCTCTCCCCACACCTCCAGCCCGCTCTGAAAACAAAGCCCTCCGTCGTTCCTGTCGGACAGACTCCCCCGGCCCTGTCTCTGCCACTCTGACAGGGGCACCCCTCTAACAGACCCCGCCCTGTACCCTGAGTGCCCGCACCTGCATGCAGGCCTCGTGCTATTGGCAGGGAGAGGGCGAGTTACTTTCATGTGGCAGACGTGCACTCGATTTTCAGTCATGAGGCGCACTGGTGTGTGTGTTTGTACTTGTGTGCACGTGTGTGTGTGTGTGTGTGCAAGTGTACGCAAGTGTGTGTGAATGTGGTCTGAACAGTGATAATAGTAATGGATTACATATAATCTGGATTTTGTAATCAGATTACTAAAATGAAGTAACTTTAATCATCCCAGGATACTTATACTTTTTCAAATATTCATAATCTAATTACAGTTATGTTTTTAAAGATTACATGATTATATTTCTGATTACTTTAATGTGCAATATACGCAAGCACACATACACACACACACACACACACACACACACCACTTGCACTCTTACACTGGAGGATAAACAGGAAGTGAGTATGTACAGAGATAGTCTAAAAGGAATCAGATTAGATTAGACCATTTGAATAATCCAACAGATTATATTACTGATTACATTTTTTGTCATCTAATTTGTAGAGAGCACTGGATAACATTTTGTATGTAATCTGCCTAACACTGGTTTTAAATATGTACATTTTTAAATGTGTATGTGCAGTGGATTAATAGATTATATTATGTTCGGTATGCTACATGTTAAATTTATTGAACAAAAGTTCAAAGTTGAAGCATTTTGTAGAGAAATCTCCATGAGAGCATGCAAGCAAGTTGCTTGGATTTACGTACTTTTTTCATGATGACAAGAATTTTTGTTTTTGTGGCAGAATTGTTATTTTTTTTAATTTATGTTCAACAAATAGTTTTGTCATTTCCTTCCCTTTTATACGAGAGAGCATAACTAAATATAAATATGTAGTTATATGGCCAGTGGTAGAGGTGTGGAGAATAAATTAAGGGTTGATGAGAGGCTTGCTGGCTTGCTTTTGTAGGCAGTTTGCCTCCACGTTGTGCTTTTCATCAGTTTAGTCTAGTCTAGTCCAGTCTAGTTTCGTTCAATTTACAATGACTACTGTACATTTTCAGTCTTGCATACAGAGTGCACCAGAGGTATACTAGTGAGCTATTAGCCTCCATGGATGGGGGCGTTTTCTATGAAAATATACTAAGTAATGTGAAATAGCATTAGTCATCTGTCAAGGTGCATCATATGAGGAAACTGTTGGCAAACAGAGCATGGTGTTACGGTTTAGTGTCGGTAACGAATGCACTTGTGTCTGTCGTCCCACTCATATGGAAGGGTGGTCAGGGACAGGGGCGGGTGATTAAGTTTTCATTGTAGGTAATGAATGCACTGGTATCTGAGTCAAGACAGCTGATTGTGAACAGCCCGATAAGAGAGAGTCAGGGTTTCCTCTGTTTATCTCCGTAATTGAGGTGGCTTTATTACGCCGAGCTAAATAAAGCAGGAGGGTGCCCCCACTGGGCCTAGCCACTGGCGCTGGTCCAAACGTGCCTCAGCTCAGCACAGTCCCCACAGCAGAGTGTACCCCTGGTCCTGGGGGAGGGGGGGGTGGGGGCAGGGGAGGAGACAGAGGCCTTGCTTTGACCCCTCTAGGGCAAATGGTACACTCACGTAATGTCACACCAGCCGCCAAATCCGCCTGCACCCGCCTGGAATGTGGCTTTGATCAGATTTGTGTGGATGCCATGTGAACGTAACAAATAGTCACGTCTCCGAGGTGTAGAATTCCTCTGATTAGCTACAGTAGGTCCTGTAACTATTGTATAGCCTCATGTAGGATTCTAGAAAGAAGGAAGTTTATGTTCTGTGAAATTTTATTTTGCTTACTTCTCTGAAGTCTGCAGTGCAAATCTATGGTTTCGTTATCATTCTCATTTTAATGGTTAGTCCCTTGCAAAGAAACCATGCAAGTGACTAACTGTTAAAAAGAGGGGGTGTTGAAGGTCATACGTCTCAACTTACAAGAGTGAAGAAAAGTGTGATATCACCAAGAAAGCACAAAAGTCAAGTTTGTAATTTAAGTGTAAAGTGAACCAGAAAAACCAAGAATTAATATTATAAACAGAATACCACTACACATCAAACCTAAAAAAGACAGAGGTTTGCTAAATGGGGTTGGGGGTGCCACGAAGAGGTGGGTCTTCTGTGAGCAGATGTCAGTAGCCAGTGGAAGGAGATGAGAAGGGCAGTGAGAGTAGACTGTAGATCAGGCCTGCAGAAGCATTGGTGATGAACTGAAGAGGTCTGAAGCAGGCAGACTAGCAAAGAGGAAGGCAGGAAGCCAGTGTGGAGGGAGTCCTGTAGTCCAGATGGGAAATGACCCCGCTACTGGACTAAGAGCTGGGTTAAGTGGGTGCTGAGGATTCTCCTCATGTCGTACAGGAAGAATCTGCATACCAAACATACCGCCATGATCTTCTCAGAAAGGGCCAATTTATTGTTCAGTTCCACTTGAAGATTCCTAGCAGAGGATGAGTGCAACACTATGGTGACTTTCAGGGTGAGTGAATGGTCAGGCACGGGACCTAGCTGGGGCGTACAGGATTTCATTCTTAGCCAAGTTGTTCTTTCCGCGATGGTTTGTCTTCAAGTTTGAGATGTCTTGGGGGGTCCGTGCAGGGAAGGAGAGAAAAGGTTGAGTGCCATCAACATAGCTGTGATAAGACAGGCTATGGGAGATGAAGACTGAAATTTAGTACAAAAAAAGAGAAGAGGACCAAGGACCAAACCCTGGGGGACACCTGCATTGTTTAAATCTTTTGGTCATAACAATCTGTAAACAATAAATGCCTCCCACATAAACAGGATGTATTTTGACACATACTTAACATTGCATATTTGTCCAGTGTCCATCACAATTAAATGTTTTATGCTATTTAGCCATATCACTTTCCAGACCCGTTGCACTTCCCTTTGCAAAAATGCCATGCCATTTTGGAGAATGCAATGTGCAATTATCATTTAATGTCAGCTAAAACTTGCAGGCTTACTTACAGTTCAATGACTTCTAATGCACACCCATTAGGCTATTACATCAGAATATATCATACAAAGAGCCTAAAGAAGTAAACAAGTAGACAGGGATGGCCAGAGATTGAAATCAGTGTGCAGAGAAGGGAGAGTTAGACATTTGTTTATTGATCTTTCTCAGAGGCAAGGCTTTTGTGCTGTTCGCTACAAGGCAGATTAATGTTTTCAGCTGAGGGTTAAGATGGGGGAGATCACAGGCTCTTGCATTGCATTCTGGGAAAAGTTAACTGGGTGCTGATAAACACTGTAACTTAACCTCTGGAATATTTTATGGGTCAGGCTGTAGAACATAACTACCCTCCTTTCCCTCTTAAACCTGGGGATTCCTATCCATTTCCACAAAAGAGATAAACTCAATGGAAGAGAACAATTTGCTCAGGGAAGAGGAGGGCTCTTTGTCTGTAGTAAGGAATTGAAGCCAGCCTTTTAAAACCAAGAGTTCTGTTGTACAACCCTTGAAATTAAGTTAACTTTGGTTTTCCTGTATTTTCATGGTGGTTTGATACGGTTTGTGATCTGATGGGTCTTTTGGCCTGAAGTCTCTTGTTCTTGGCACTAAGGTCTGTTATCCAAATTGGCAAAAGAAATTACATTATCGCTAAACCAATCATGTGTTTTAAACTTTAAAATTATATTCAATATGAATGATTCATGCTATCTATTTAGAAATGTTTGGGCATTCACTACTTGTAAAAAAGTATTTTCAAAGCTAAACGTTGCTTTCTTTGAATGTTATTAGCCCTGATGTACCCTCTCATGCAACTCATGGGGACTCCTCTGTTTCCACCTAGAAATTTTAGAGATTTAACATTTAAGAGAACACTGTGAAATAAACAGGGGATTAAATTCACATGGACACACCACTCATGTGATAATGTTTATTGCCATTCTTCATGTACTTACACTAAACTGCCCAAGATAATAATGTTAATGCAAATTGCCACCATTTGTTTTCTGCTTGTGTTTATGTTAGCACGTTTATGTGTTTGGAATCCTAGTCCAAAAAGAAATTTAAACCGAGTCTAAATATCAGTCAGATTGATGATCTATTAATGGAAAGTTAATCCAGGAAGTTACTGTAAAATGAGGAGCTCCTGAGTATTCTGGGTGGTGCATATGTGGTGGCATGGTAGTTAAAGGAGTTCCAGTGGAATCTGATGAGGGTGGGGGCGGAGATTGCGAAGGAAAGGTGAGTGGGAGGAGCTGGTGTGCCGTTGAGGGGCTGGTGGAAGTGGTCAATGTGGTGTATGTGATGGGGGTTGCATGTGTATGTGTGTATGTGTATATGTGTGTCTTCGTGTGCCTGGCAGTCTGAGAATCTAGTGGCTCAAGCTCAGCCCTTTTTGGCTGCCCAGTCTGTTAGTCAGACAATCATAAATGAAGGCACCAATTAACAGCTCCTGCCTCTGTTGATTCTGAACTCTTGTGCTATAAAATGCCTCTCCCCCCCCCCCCCCCAAATTACTTATGGGGTAGTTGTTTTATTGGCTCTGCTTGTGGAGGCCCTAAAGACTTTTTTTTTATTTTGACTTAGTACAGATGTTAATGCATTTCTCTGGTTCGCTTTTTGGACCCAAATATCCTCTCTCTCTCTCTCTGGTCACATTCAATGGGATCCAAGCGTTCCACACATTTTTTGTCTCCAGACAACGTGTTTTAGACAAAAGCCATGGAGGATTCCTTGCAGGGCTTTTATTGCCTGACCTTCTAGTTTGGCAGAGGTCCTGCCATAGTTTTGCTGTGGTCCTTGTTGCAGGAGTGCTGGCCAGTCCAGGTGCAGTTGCTGGCTTCCTGAGAGACCGTGGGGCAGATTCCAGACCCCAGAGCTTTGGGAACCAGTAATTTGTGCTTTCTGTGCCAGTGTGAACGCATCTTCAGACCGCTGGTCTCCAGCTCCCATCCCATCATCCCCTTCTGCGGCGAGGGACATTTTTGCGTGCAGCGAGGCGGAGTTCGGAGTGCGACGTTTGACCTCCTTGGCTTACGCGAGTTGGGGGGTGGGTGGAGGTCAGCAAGGGGAAACGAGCATCAGGAGAGTGTGGTGCTCAGAACCAGAAGGACAGAAAAACAATGGGGCAGCCCAGCCCTAGACAGCACTGTCTGCCTCTGTCAGTGGCATGTCGAGCAGAAGCATTTCAAAGGATTAATTACTTTAAGATGATTCGAAATATAAACAACGCATAACAAATGACAGCTGCTGCAACAGCACACATAAACACTCCCCACCCAAAGAAATTCAAGACTTGTATGTTAAGGGCGGGGGTAGGTTGTAAGGAAATGGGAAACAGTTCTTGGGAGGGATAGGCCATATTTTTAGAATGTTCAGTGCTCTAGAACACATTATGCAAGGTGCTTGACTTCAAAAGGCCTGAATAAAAAAAAAATGGAAAGAAGTTAACCGACAGTGAAGACAGCTGTGTAAATAACATGCCCAGTGTTTGAATAAACCTTCTGAATAAGCTTGAAACATGGCAAATGGATTGAGGAGACTCCTTAAACTAATAAATAGTGCATTCACCTCTGTGGTTTCTGTGAAGCATTTGCAATGAGCAGTGCTGGACGCACACACTGAGAGGTCAGTGGCCATGTGTACAGTGTTCTGGAGGGATGGCTGAGGGACAGGCAGGGGCTCCTAGCAGCGCAGAGTCCGGTGGTTAGCTCACCACAAACTGAGAGCACTTCCCGGATCCTTCCCCTGAGCTGGAGCGAGAGGAAGCGCATGTTACCAAAGAGGGAGTCTTTGGCCTAAGGGGTCTCCCTACTGCATTTCCCCCTTCCACTGGGAATTTGAAACTGAACAGGGGTCAGCCCCAAAATGACCAAAACCATCAGGTGGGATTTCCAGGTTAGAGCAACCTATTCCTGTCCAAATCTGGAAAGAAAATATCTGAATGTGGGGAACTGTGTTTCTCATTCCCCAGAGAGTCCCATAGACCCCACATACACATGCACACAGACAAACACATACACACACACATACACATGCACACACACGCACACACACACATGCAAACACACACACACACACACACACACATGCAAACACACACACACACACACACACACACACACAAACATGTGCACACACATACACACACATATACACACACACACAAAACACACACACACACTGTGCTGCCGTTGCTGGGGGTTGTACAGGATGTTTGCAGGGGCCATGTGTCAGGGAGCCCACAGGAAGTGCTCTGAGAGTGCGTGGAGACTTTAGCCAGCCGCACACAGCTGTGGAGCTGAACTGGAGCAGCGCACCACACCGTGAGGCCAGAGCCGTCTTTGTTCTCCAGCCCCTCCCCATTTCTTTTTTTTTTTTTTTCTAGCAGAGTCACTCTGCCAGTGCTCTTTACTGCACTTGCTCCTATTGTTCTCTCTCCCGCCTGGCTTGACACTACTGCACTTGCCCCACAGTCTCTGGGACTAATCAGGCTCCCGCACATGTTTTATCCAGTGCTCTGTGCACTGGCAGACGTGCAATCAGGACTCACCCTTTTTCAATCTTGTGCAGGTGTGTCCCTTCTCAAGGTATCAGAGCCCCCTCCAGCATGCACACATACACACACATATGCACACAATTACACAGACACACACACACTCACAATTTCATGTGTCCAAAAGCTTTCATGCCTATCAGAAATTCCTGATTAGCACTGCTGCCCCCCAACCTAGCATAATCCTGATATCCCCATCCCCCTCAGTGTGGTCTAAATCAGACTCTGGGACGTTGCTGGGTGTATGCTTGTCATATCAGTGTGTTGTATTCTGGTCCCTGTGCTATAGCTGCTGTAGCTCTGTTCTGCTGGTCAGCTGCGCTGTCTGGACAGTTGCCTGATACATCTGCTCCTGCACACTGCTGTTTGCTCCACAGCACCGCTAATTAAGGCTCTGTCCTGCGTCCAGCATGAGCAGCCAAGATGAGCAGGGCTGGAAATAGCATGCCATGAGGAGGGAGAGAGGGAGGGCAAGAGACAGAGAGAGAGAGAGTGTGTGTGTGTGTCACAGGGAGTTCGACTGAGAGAAATATAGAGAGAGAAAGAAGGATGGACAAAAAAAGAAAATGTTGACATCAAGATATTTTCAGAAAATATTTTCTTTGGTATTCATTTATCAAATTTGTTTTGCTGTTTTCTGAAAAGTGGAAAGGGAAGCTTGGCCTTCCATGTTACATTTCCTAAAATACTTTGGTAATAGCAGGATCTTTCTAAAAGTGGATCTTTACGTACACGTGATGCGTGTAAAGGAATAACCGGTGACGTGACCGTGCCATACCTGAGCCTGGCGAGACATGGGGCCTATTTTTAAACCCTGTCGGCCTCTGCTCCGGGCCCCTTTGTGCAGTGTGGGACTGGGGCCGGGCACACTCCTTTCCTGTCATTCACTAACAGCCCGAGGGCCGTGCTCAAGGGCAGACTGCCGTCTGAGCACAATGCGCTGTGCACACACGGGGACGATGCGGCCCAAAACGCTCGGCACGTCGCCCTCAAATGTGTCCCTGATGGGACGGCGCTTTTTTTTTAATGCTACGTTTATAGATGACCTCTCACCCCCCATCACGCTGGAACATCAGGGGAACTCCCAGCTTCCAATGCCCTTATTGTCTTTTCTGTATAATTGAACTGGTGGGGTGGGTGGGGTTGGGGGGGGGGGCACCAGTGTGTCATGATTGTGTGTGGAATGGAAGGAGACAGACTACACTGTGTGTTAAATCACAAGGGTGCTGTGGTCAGTTAGGGCTGCTAGGATGACAGAGGAAGGCAAGGCCTGGATATCACCTCTTCACTGAGGGTGCTGACGATACGGGGTTTAGCTTTTGCCCAGACCAGACCTGGGTCAAATATGTATTTGTTTTGGATTTCTTTGCTTTACTGATCTGGTGTGTTGGAACCAATGAAATACTCTCAAAAAGTGCAAGCCCCGCCTTCTGATCATATTGGCAGGCTCAATTACACCAGGCAAAATCAATAGAGCACAGAAAATGATTTGAATCAAAACAAATACATATTTGACCCAGGTCTGGACCCAACAAATGTACATGCACATCGAATTCATTCATTTACAAAATTCGGTGTCAAGATATCCTTTTACTTAGATGTTAAAACTGCACTTAAATGAATGAGTACACACACATGTCACATCTGGGTTAAATATACACTGTATGCGAAACATTTTTTTCTTTAGATGCTGGCAAATGTTAGAAAATATTTCTGCCAATCATTTGGAATTTTCAAGAAACTAATCAAAACATAATATCGTTTTAAAATTGCTTATAATTTTAAAATTGTGGTTACTGGTGGACTAAAATATGTCAGATAACTATTTGACTGTGAGCTGACAGACATATCCCCATTCAATAGAGTAGCAAAATTATTTGGAGCTGAAGGGGAAGAATTTCAGGGAACAGGATATGAATAAGCAACAGATATCTAATGAATCACTTTGTTCTACAACCATGCTGAAAGAAGTTTCTCTCTCTCCTCTCTCTCTCTCTCTCTCTCTGTGTCTGGCTCTAAACAGAAAAAGAAACACCACAAAAACAGCGACAGCCTCTACGCCCTCACAGGCCATAGATGAGGGGATGTCGGTCGGTGGACAGATCCCTGCTCTGCACATGTTTAGTCTTTGCCCCCTGAGAGCTTATGAAAATTCCTGCAGCCGATTTACTCAAAGCCGCCTATTTGCATTCTGGACGCAACTTGTTTTCGCTCCGCTCTTTGTGAGCCGTTTGACCGCGGAGGACCTCGGGGAGGGCTTTTTATGAAATGTTGCAGACTCTGCGTCTGTCCTTTCTGCTCACTGAATGTGGTCATCAGGTTTCGTATCTGGAAAGTGCAGCCTTCTTCCACTGCCCGCACATCCTTTCGAATGGCACTCAAACCACAAGGCTCAGTATGACTAGAACACATGCCCGTGAATGAATCAGTTCCACCCCTGCCTGTCTCAGCAGCAACAGGTTCATCATTGCATCAGATGTTCCGTGGGGGCAGCCCACAATCTGTGGCGTCGACACTCACCCAAATCTCCCCAAATGCCAATATCCTGCCGAACGTTAGGTGTGGGGTAGCTGTTCATAAACCCTTTCATCTGAGGACTCACTGAAATGACTACACTGTGACTAAGCATTTAGTTCATAAAATGGTTTACTTTGGCGCAGATATTTTTCCATTTTCTTCCTCAAATCCCTGTTCACATGTGTCTTGAGGCCAGGTAACTGTGCAGTAACTGTGCAGTTGCACAAGGTGCCTTCTCTGAGCAACTTCCCAGCAAGTAAATACTACTGATAAAATCCTGACACGTTAAAACATAGCCAGACACAGCACCCCTGTTTTATTTTCAGCTTCACAGGATATCATTTTAATCTGGTTAACTTTTTTTGAAGAACAGAAAGGGTTTGCACACCTCTGATAATGTCAGTACCGGTCTCAGGATCTCTACATGACAGCAGCTGACATTGACATGAATTGAATTCAATTAACACAAAAACAGGGGATTCCTTTAATAGCTTCCCCCTACTTGTACAGGGTGCTTACATATTTATTTAACAGTGTTTAACAGAATCTGGATTTCCAGCACATGTCAAATCCTGGAAAATGTGGTTTAATACAACTGTACTGACACACCTTGAATCTGTGTGGTCCAAGTGTCCAAGCTAAACACATAAACGCAGGGCTTTGGCCAATTAGAGCTGTGTTGTTGGCTGCCCGGCACAGGGGATCATGGGAAAGGGAACTGTTTTGACTGAGCCCCTCCCCCACTTGCTGGAATCCCCCCTCCCCCCCTTTACCCATCTTTAATTGATTTGTTCCCAGAACTTTGACACAATTCCTTCTCTGTGGCAGCAATGCTAATTGGCATGGTAACCTAGCAGCCAGATCTGAATGGGCACAACACACAGGTCCGACTGCTCTCAGGGTCCGGCTGTAGCTTCACTGAAGCATGAGGCCTGGGAGGAAGCAGGGAGCAGTGGGGCCCCCTCTTTATGCCAAGGGAGTTCTGAGGTTTTTTTTTTACCTCAGTTTAAAAAAGTACACATTTACATATTACATATGTATTCTTTAAGACAAGATTTAACATTTTCTTAGTCACAGAGGGGGTTTTTGTGGCATATTTGCACACACACACACACACACACACACACACATATATATATATATATATACATTCACATTTCACCCAGTAAAGCTGCATGTTGGAGAACCACAGAAGATGTACAGGAACAGTGGGTCTCCACTGGCCTATGAACTGCACATAGCCAGCTCCTTGGGCCACAAACACAGGCAGTGTCTCTCTCTCTCTCTCTCTCTCTCTCTCTCTGTCACACATGCACACACACACACATGCACACGCACACGCACACGCACACACACACACACACACACACACACAGTCAATCACTGGGGAACCCTGCAGACGGTGTCCCTGACTGCTGTAAGAGCACAAGGATGCTGGAATGGAGACCATGACCGCTCTCCCTCTGGCATCCTCGGCAGCACTAAATCTTGGAAATCCCTGTCAGCTGACTGACGTGCCCATGGCTCCGTGCTTCCTGGCACCTGTCCCAGCTCGTCCTACACTGCCCCCTGTCCACCATGCAGCTGACGGTCCACGCTGTGGGTGCTTGTAGCAGGAGGAGACACACGAGACCCACCCCCACAGGCACTGTGTGACAGTACCAGCTGTGCTTGGAGGCCCAGGGTCTGGGCCTCTCACAGTGGTCTGAGTGTGTGAGTGTATGTGTGTGTATGCGAGTGAGTGAGTGTGCATGAGTGCATGCGCGTGTGTGTTTGTGTGTGTGTATGTTACGGAGACTGAGGGAGAGACGGCGCGGGCGGGTAGAGTGAAAGAAAAACAAAGAGGTTGATAGGGAAAGAGAGAAGGAAAGAGAGAGATCCAGAGATCCATCAAGAGGGAAAAGCAGAGGCAGAGGAGAAAGAAACAGACAGAGTCAGATGTAACAGTATCCACCCCACACCCACACTAAAAAACAAGGAGGATTCTGGCCGTCTGGAACTCAGTGTGAAATTGTACCGGGAGGTGCCCATGTGGAAACACAGCAACAGCCGCAGCACCCCCAGGGGCCCCACGGCTTGGGATTTGTGGCCCCTTGGGAGATGACCCAAAAACAGCAGCAGTCGGCTGCACCAGCAAGGCAAACAATTAAAGGACCTGCAGCACAAAAATACAGACAAGCAGCAGCTGCACAAAAACTGGGACATAAACACACACGGCTCACTTCACATTTACCGCAACCACATGCACACGTGCACATGCGCATTAAAGAGCTGGCACTTCCTGTCCTTTTAGTGTTTCAAACATTCCTTTGTCTTCAATTTTCTTGTTATCTCCTCCCTCAGTCACTAGGGGTTTCACTGACCACAGTTCTTTTTCTTGCTCTCTTCCTATTGGGGATTTCTTCTGGGCTTCTTCTGGCATTCCCCAAACGATGCGTCTCCAGGGAATAACCCAGAGCTACAGCATGGACTAGCACTGGGCAATGGAGGTTAATTGGGAGGTTCTGCTTCAGCTGTAATCAGCAAAATGAACAGGCACCAGGCCAAGAATATGAATTCTGTAGCAAATACATTTTCATTTCCTCCTCCCAGCGTTTCAATCGAGCCACAGGCAGCTGTGGAAACGTGTCGTTGAAATCCCATAGATGAAGGCCTCTGCTATTTCCTACGATGGAAAGAAACTCAGCCCCACAGTATCAGAACCAAAATAAATGGCTTGTTGTATGGGGAGCACCTGCCCCCTGCTGGCCAGCCTACCCAAGTGCAGTGGTAGGGAAATGGCTGGTGGTTGTTAGTAAACTGACACATTAAACATAGTGAAAGTAAAGCTTATATGCCATAATGAGACATAAATGTTCATTCAGGCAATATGTCTTGCTGTTAAAATGATGAAAGACACTGACTAGCACATTAAAGTGCTAAAGTGCCAGTTTAGGTTGTTGTCAAAAACTGAGGTCCTGGGGGGAACTAGAACCGATATTTGAAGCATGGACAACTTTCAAGAAGCTATCTGTGGATTTCCAGCTATACATTAAACTGCTCATCATAAAATCCTCAAATGACTTGTTTTTGTGTCATTGCAAAACCAGGACAAAGAGCAGTTCAACCATTCCTGTTGAAATACTGCTACCTGCTGTCATGGAGGGAGAAGTGCACAGTCTGGGCCAAATAAAACATGTTTAACACGGTCTAGAGCAGAGGTTGGCAACAAAGGCTACGTCTGTCTCTGGTTTTCATGCCCCCTCCTGAGCTTACTTAGTACTAACATTTATATCATCTGAGATCGTCTTGCTACATTTCTTGATAATTTCTTTGTTGCATGTCAGACATTAAATTGTCCAGTCGCACCACAAACTATCAATGTTCAAATAATTTGAAAACCGGACATTCCAGTCAAAAAAAGAAACAGAGCCCTGGAAATCCTAAATTAAAGTTGCATTTGACATTAAGTTCAATGACATGGCTGACTGAAATTCAGAGAGGTCAAGCCATTACTATGTTGTTGCAAGGCTAGATACAAACACGTTACAAGGAAATTCTGTGTTTCTCAATCAACCACAAATCATCTGGCAGCACAACTCCGAACCACCGACCACTGGCACCGCTTCGGATTGCGCCTGAAGCGGACGATGACATGTGATGATATGTTGTCAGGACCAAGCTATATGACTTGCATATTTGCAAACCCATTTTCAAACTACTGTGGAAACGACTACCATGGGCTGAAACCAATCAGAGCTCAGAGGGTTTGAAATAATTTGATGGAAGCTTGTCTGTTGGTCTGCAGACCTTATGTTGGCCCAGTTCTGGCAACCAGAAGGAATTGACTGTCAGATATCTAGTGTTTAGATTATGGCCTTAGAGCGAAACAATATAATTGGATTGGGCAAGCTTGTTCAAAATCCATACAGTATTATACTGTATTGTTTCTATGTATATCTGATATAGAAACCTTGGGTGTCCTGAAATCTTCTCTTCTTCAAACTTTTATCACTTCCAGAAGAAACACAGCACACCAGAACCATTTGGGGTCAGGGACACAGCGTGGCCATAAGCCACAAGAATCATGATACTTATGATTTTAAGTTTGAATGCAATTTGTGACCTTTAATTGAAATCATCAATTGAAAGTCTTAAAGGTCCAGGCAACTGGATTCAAACTGTGGTAATATTTCCCAGACGTGACAGTTGATTGTCTTCTTAATATTTCTTTCTTTTTTAACCCAGTTATAACTATTAAATTCACTTGTAATACACATTATTTGATTATTGTGATCTGTTCAGCAGGCAAGAACAGGGTGGGCGTGGTAACATCTTCTGGGTAACATCTGTGAGTGGACATTGGGGTTTGACCTTGTGTTGGCATCTTGGAAATCTGAACCTTGTATTTGGGTCTGGTGTTTCTTGGTGTTTGGTGCACGCAGGGTATGAAATTCTTGGTCTTACAGCTCATCTGGCATTTTAAAATTTTTATCACTGGCCTTTTTTTATTTTTTATTAATTAGGTAATTAGATAATTACCTCCACCAGCACTACCCAGGAAATCAGAGGCAGGGAACGTAACACAGTCATAGCCTTAAAAAGAAAGATTTTTGTCAATCATTACTTTATGGTTCTGAGAGAAGGAAAGGTCACTCAGTACCGTAAAGTTGACAGGGCTGTAGACAGGGCTATTTCAAGATGAAAATGCCTCAATCCACAGAGCATATGTAGTCACCCATTGTTGAAAGACATGAGACTTTAATTGTGAATGTCATGGCCTTCTCAGTGACTAGATCTGAATCAAATCAAGCATTTGTGGATATTAGTGTTTTCCCTCTACAGCAACTAAGTATGAGCTGGCTGACTTTGTTATGGAACAGTGATTTGTAGTCTTCCTGCAAAATTCTAGCCTATGTAGGGAGACTATACCATGGCAGATACAGATTATAGTATCCTTCTCTTACCTCTCCCACTTCTCATCTGCCCATTTCTTTAGGAGTCACTCCCCTACACCCTTCGCAGAGTGCCCGAAATCTTGGAGTTGTGCTGGACAACAGGCTGGCACTCTCTGAGAATATCGCGGCAACCACCCGGTCGTGCAGGTTCATCCTGTACAATATCCGCAGAATAAGACCACTCCTCACCAATTATTCCACACAGCTCCTGGTCCAGGCCATGATACTGTCACGTCTGGACTACTGCAACTCCCTCCTGGCTGGCCTCCCAGCATCAGCCACCAGACCCCTTCAGCTCATCCAGAATGCAGCAGCACGTCTGGTTTACAACCTCCCTCGTGACTCCCACGTCACTCCCCTCCTCATCTCCCTCCACTGGCTACCAGTGCAAGCTCGCATCCGGTTTAAGACACTGGTGCTTGCTTTCCAAGCAGTCAAGGGGTCAGCTCCTGGTTATCTGCAGAAGATGATCAGACCCTACAAGCCGGCCAGATCGCTCCGATCGGCTACTACAGGGCGGCTGATTCCTCCCCCTACACGAGCAGCAACAAGGTCTCGACTCTTTGCAGTTCTGGCCCCACGATGGTGGAACGATCTTCCAGTGGAGGTCAGAACAGCAGAGTGTCTGAGCACCTTCAAACGGAAACTCAAGACGCACCTCTTCTCTGTATACCTCTCTCCTCTTCCCTAAACCCTCTCCCATAACTATTTAAAAAAAAAAAAAAAAAAAAAAATTTTTTGGTTCAGACTATCTTGTTTTTCCTTACTGTATGCTACTATAGTAAAGGCTTTTATCTGCATTTTATTCAATGGACTTAAGTGGACTTGATCCTGAGTTTGGTTACACTGTTGTAAGTCGCTCTGGATAAGAGCGTCAGCTAAATGCCTATAATGTAATGTAATGTAATAGTGATAATAACCTATTAAAGGATTTGTTCATGTTCCTAGTTTAATATTTGCTTATTTGTGCCTGCACTGCTCCATCAACTCAAGCTAGGCAGTACAAAACAGTGCTGAAGCCGTTTGAAGTATTTTAATTTTTAAAAAATAGTCATTTTTGTATGAAAGCATTTTTTTAAAGACAATGGGGCCAACTTCCTAATAATAGGTCAATTGGCTGGAGCCTAAAGTTAATTAACAAAACAAAGAGGTTCATAAAACAAGATGTGTGGGTTGACTGAGTTGTACGAGTTTATAATTGCATTACTGTAGGAAACATTTTGTCAGTTTTCTTTGCAATTGTTATCACTGTTTGTTCATGTAAAGTGTTCTGTAGGTTTCTCCAAGCCTTGGTATCCGCAAACTTGCATCACGCCATTGAAACTTGTTATTTATGATATGTAGACTGGATATAATTCTCATCACCATTAGCTTGTGAAGAGTGTATTCACAGTGTGAGGGACAATACTCTGGAGCATCCACAGCTTTCACAGCCAGCTGAAAGCAGGGGAGCCCCTTACTGATTTTATTTTTATTGTTATTTGTTAATATTTCATTCTGTAAACTGATTTTACAAGACCTTGACTTTCAGCCTTATATTTGGCCTTCATAAAAGGAATTGTGGTTATATGTGATCTGTACAAGACATAACATGACAATCAGCCCGACACCATTCAGACTAAATGCTCAAAGTTGCAACATGATTCCAGTAGCGAAGGCATGGGAAACATTATGATAATATTTAAAAATTCTTGAGTGTGGGGGAGAGGCTCTCATCTGGCAGGAATCCAATGTTAAAGATGCAGTATGCAAGTTTGGATAAACAAGCAAGAGAATATAAAAAAATAGATAAATAAATAAATGTTCCACCTCCCACCCTCACTTTTCAGCTCTCCCTCCAAAGACCCTCCATCCAAATACATGGACATGCGCTGCAGAGAGAGAGGACAAAGGCATTTAAAAAGTAGGGAGAGGAGTGCAGCACATCATGTCTCATTCACGAGTATAAAATACTTCATGTATTCATAATGAATGTAAATAGTTGGCATAGCTATAGTTTTTATTTACAGCTGTGGGCTATAGAAAGCATGATATTATTGCCAAACATGATTGAGTTTGATGCAAATGCAATTGATGCTGGCTATGTAGCAGTAGAGCTAGCGTTAGTTGTGGTAACAAAGCTAATAAAAAAATAAAGCAAGAAAGTTAGTGATAGTGCAGAGCCAAACTTTATTTTCATTTAAATATTATTTTTGCTACAGCACATCATGCATAACTTCTGTCGACAAAGCAGCCGCAGGTAACTAAGTTACCTAGCTAGTAGCTACTAAGCTACTTGATGATTTATTTCTGTGACCGACATCATTTCAGCAGAAATACAGTAAGCTCGACATCACTTTTGAAGCCCTTGAAATCTCTCTGCTCTCTGACAAGCCAAACTGATGTGAACACTTGTCTTATCTCTTGCTTGGTTCAATTTTTTTTGGGTCAAATCTTTTCTTCTTCAGTCTTTCTTTTCTTGCTTTTTTTATCAGTATAAGCCATTGTAGGCAAAGGCAGAGTTGTTGTAGTAACCTTAGTAACCTATCTTAATCATTTTCTACTAGGTTGCTAACTTTGGCACGATCTTCACTCTGCTCTTATCTGTGTAGCCCCACCCTGCCTGCTCTGGCAGCACTGTAAACGTGCAACAGGACTGAGAGGCAGGTACGGAAGTCTCCTTGCAGAGAGCTGTCCGTCCTGATTGGTTGTTAAATTTCAGGCGCGGTGAAATTTGGAGTGGCTGATTTCAGAGCCTGGTGCAGTCAGAGAGACCAGATTTTTTCTTAGAGCTTTTAATTTAACAAAATAACAACCATTAGATCTGGTATTAGAAACACTGGTTACTTTAATCTCTAAATTGACTAAGTTTAGGGTTGTAACTAGGTAGCTGTTTCGTAGGTGACTTAATGCACTCATCTTAATAATTGCTTGTATTTTTGCATAGACTGCATTGTTGCTGTTCTTGTTTGTGTTAAGCTGGGCACCCACCGCAAGCGTATCGACCGCGAGCGCACTATGCGCGTATTACGCGCGTAACTGAAGCGTAGTTGAAGTACTGTTATTACAGCGGCAGCGGGCGACGTCGTCTCCACCAGCGTCGCGAACCGGCTGCGAAGCTCCCGCGACACAAGCGAACTGAAGCGTAGTTTTTCCGCTTCTGTTCTATTTTTTTGGCTTGTCGCGTGTCACGATGGCCTGTTTATACACAGAAATATTCTCTAAAATGCTAGGTATACATGCTCTGATTTATATTTCATCCTTATATTACTGGGGGTGTGTCCCTAGTTCCCTCTTGCAGTAGTGGAGAACAAGATAAAACAAGATAAACACCAGGTATTTTATAAGCAGCTAAAAAATACAAGCCTTTTCATTTTTCTATTGTCCTGGCAGGAAAAAAAAAAATTAAAACTGGAACCTGGGAAAAGGGCAAACTTAGTTTCGCTATCTTATTTTGCGGAGGGGGCGGGGTAAATTTGAAAATACACCACAGAAAGACGTAGCCTATTGAATGATGTAGAAGTGAATGCACCGAGCAGCGGTTTGTTAGCTTGAGTGTTGGAAGGTAGTTTTTAACCAACCATTGCTCAGCCTATTTGACTTTTCCGATGTCTTTATTCGCCGTGCTTTCAAAAAGGGCTTGTTAATAAAAATCAGATAATCCACAGTGCTTTAAAAAAATCATATTTAGTGGTCTTGCCGATGAAAATTGACCTATTTTATAAATGAAGTTGTAAGCAAGCCTTTATTGCACTTGTACTTCAAAGCTTCCAGTGTTCATGACGTTGTGGTGTTCATATCCCTTCAACAGTTACGCTATCTTTTTGACGATTAACTGATTTGACTAAATATGATCATATAAATGTTTTGACGTGAATAACAAGACGACACGGGAATTCCCAATGGTTGATTATGGATTATTCATTATTATTATTATTATTATTATTATTATTATTATTATTATTATTATTATCATTACATATTCTTCATAAAGTTGGCACGCTTGTTAACCAAGCAAATAAATTAATGCAGTTTGAGATTGATTATTATGTAGGCTACGTTGCGATTTAAGCTTATGGTAATTCTTTAAAGCGTTTACTTTCGCACGTATTTACATGTGTTAAAAAATATTACCAAATTAACAGACTGAAAAAGGTATCTCACCAAGTATTCACATACCCATAATCAACAGTCGTGAACAAACGTGAAATACACGATGTAATCCCACTGCAGACTGCGAGAGCTACTAGGAATATAGAGCTTTAAGCAAGCCTTTGCGCGACACAAGGTTACTAACTAGCCTACGCGCTTTCAATTTATTGAGGATGTTGGTGTCTTCAACGTGGCCGTGTTCTGCAACCGTCGCACATGCCGCACATTGCGCACAACCCCTACACAGACCTATTTTTACATGTACTATGCAGAAGTATAAAACAGCATTTAGTGTTACGACATAGTAAAGGCCTTTAAGCCTAGCAGCTAGGAGACATCCTTGACGATGTTGGGTGAAGGTATATGATCATGAGGACAAAACCATTTAACCCTCCTCTTATGTTTGGGGTCAATTTGACCCCATTCAATGTTTACTGTCTCTAAACATATGGTTACCATACTTTTTTTCAGCTAGATATTTCATGACTTTTCCTAACTTTATGGGGAAAACATGGCAAACATGAAATTAACTGAAAAAAAATATTTTCAATGTCCTGTACACATGTTGTACGCATTGGTGTTGTTGGGGTCATTTTGACCCCAAGCTCTGTTGTTATATATACCATTATTTTGATCTTGTTTTTGTTGTTGGCTGAGAGCACTTTCACATTAATTTGTGTGTGTGTGTGTGTGTGTGTGTGAAAGAGAGAGAGAGAGAGCATGCGTGTGTGTGAGGAGAAAACATAGTTCCTACGAGATCTCTGATCATTCTCGGAACATGGGGGCGGGGGCAAACTTATAATAAGGGCTGCACACACAGCCCTCTAAACCACTTCTCTTTGCATTTGTGCCTCAACTAAAGATTTTGAAAATGACCACCAGACAGGCGTATATTTTCTGCCACTGAGGTTCTGTCACAGATCTTGGAGGGTGAAAGTGATTTAGATGAGGATATGTCTGAGACTGAGGATAATGTTGAGGAGGACCCTGACTGTGTGGCATCCTCCTCTGATGATGAGAATGAAGCCTTTGAGATACCACATTCCGCCCCTCCTTTTGTTTCTCAACCACCACTAAAAGACCCTCCTGTCATCTCTCAACCACCAAGAAACCCCCCTGTCATCTCTCAACCACAAAGAAACCTTCCTGTCGCCTGTCAACCACCAACAAACCCTCCTGTCATCTCTCAACCACCAAGAACTGACATGTTTACTTCCAAAAATGGAGAACTACCATGGTGTGGATCCCCAGTTGAAAGACAGGGTAGACTTAGTGCTGCTAATGTCATCAAAATGGTTCCAGGCCCCACCACATATGCTAGCAGTCATGTACAAGACATAAAGTCTGCATTTGAACTCTTCATAACATCATCAATGCAAAAGGATATTCTTGAGATGACAAACTTAGAGGGGAGGCATGTGTATGGTGACAGTTAGAAAGAGCTGGATGTGACCCACTAGCAATGCTGTATTGGGTTGCTTATTTTGGCAGGAGTGTACAGGTCAAATGGTGAAGCAACAGCAAGCCTTTGGAATGCTGACACTGGTAGGGCAATTTTTCCAGCTACAATGTCTCTGGAGACATTTCATGTTTTCTCCCACATTATACACTTTGACGACAGGGAATAAGGCAGGGGCGACAGGAGCGTGACAAACTTGCACCTATCTCGTTTGAATGAAGAATTGATACCCACGGGTACCTAGTTGAGCTGTTATGTTCATTTTTTATCAAAACTCAATTATGCTGACTAATTCACTTTTTATTGGTGTTTCTTCATTATTGAATAACTGTTATACAGTCCCCTCCAAAAGTATTGGAACAGCAAGGCTAATTCCTTTGTTTTTGCAATACACTGAATACATTTGGGGTTGAGTTAAAAAGATGAACATGAGACAAGAGTTCAGAATTTCAGCTTTTATTTCCTGGTATTTACACCTAGATGTGTTAAACTACTTAGAACATAGCACCTTTGGTATCAGACCACCCAATTTTTAGGTGAGCAAAAGTATTGGAACAGAGAGTATTTAAGTAAATGAAAGCAAATAACACTTAATATTTGGTAGCATATCTCTTGCTTGCAATAACTGCATCAAGCCTGCAACCCATTGACATCACCAAACTGTTGCATTCTTCTTTTGTGATGCTTTTCCAGGCTTTTACTGCAGCCTCTTTCAGTTATGGACTGCATTTATATAGCGCTTTTATCCAAAGCGCTTTACAATTGATGCCTCTCATTCACCTGAGCAGTTAGGGGTTAGGTGTCTTGCTCAAGGACACTTCGACACGCCCAGGGCGGGGTTTGAACCGGAAACCCTCCGACTGCCAGACAATCGGTCTTACCTCCTGAGCTATGTCGCCCAGTTGTTGTTTGTTTCGGGGGGGTTTTCCCTTCAATCTCCTCTTCAGGAGGTGAAATACATGCTCAATTGGGTTAAGGTCTGGTGATTGACTTGGCCAGTCTAAAACCTTCCACTTTTTCTCCCTAATGAAATCCTTTGTTGTGTTGGCAGTGTGTTTTGGGTTATTGTCTTGCTGCATGATGAAGTTCCTCCCAATTAGTTTGGACGCATTTCTCCGTAAGTTGGCAGACAGAATGTTTTTGTAGACTTCTGAATTCATCCTGCTGCTACCATCATGAGTTACATCATCAATAAAGATTAGTGAGCCCACTCCAGAAGCAGCCATGCAAGCCCAAGCCATGACACTTCCTCCACCGTGCTTCACAGATGAGCTTATATGTTTTGGATCATGAGCAGATCCCTTCTTTCTCCACACTTTGGCCTTTCCATCACTTTGGTAGAGGTTAATCTTGGTCTCATCAGTCCATAAAACTTTGTTCCAGAACTTTTGTGGCTCATCTTTGTACTTCTTTGCAAATTGTAATCTTGTCTTCCGATTCTTACTACTGATGAGTGGTTTGCATCTTGTGGTATAGCCTCTATATAGCTGCTCTCTAAGTCTTCTTCGAACGGTTGATTGAGATACCTTCACCCCTGTCCTGTGGAGATTGTTTGTGATGTCACTGACTAATGTTTTGAGGTTTTTCTTCACAGCTTTCACAATGTTTCTGTCATCAACTGCAGTTGTTTTCCTTGGTCGACCTGTTCGATATCTGTTGCTCAGCACGCCAGCGGTTTCTTTCTTTTTCAGGACATTCCAAGTTGTCGTACAAGCTATCCCCAATGCTTGTGCAATGGCTCTGATCGATTTCCCCTCTTTTCTAAGCTTGCTTTTCTCCCAAAGACAGCTCTCTGGTCTTCATGTTAGTTTATCCAAGGTTAAAACCAAGAGTAGACATTCAGAACTATTTATTGTTTAACCAATCAATCTAACAGGACCCATCTGGGAAACAAGAAACACCTGTCAGTCACATGTTCCAATACTTCCAATACTCACCTAAAAATTGGGTTTTTTGATACAAAAGGTGATATGTTCTAAGTTGTTTAACAAATCTAGATAAAAATACCAGGAAATAAAAGCTGAAATTCGGATCTGTCATCTCATGTACATCTTTTGACCTCAAACTCAATTGTCTTCAGTGTATAGCAAAAACAAAGGAATTGACCTTGCTGTTCCAATACTTTTGGAGAGGACTGTATGTTACTTATTGATGTTCTGAAGTGTTTTCTGATCCTGAACATTTGAAATATTTGACATTTTAAATTTTTTTTCCTGGGGTCAAATTGACCCCAAACATAAAATGTTACTATGCTTGATAATAAAAGGTGTGTTTCTTTCCAAATGTTATTTTACTAACATTAAGCCCTGCAAACACCAAAACATACTTTGTTTTCAATTTTAGGTCAATGAATGAGATTGTACAGTCATTTGCATATTTCACAATAGTCATATAAAATCAATACTTGATGTATAAGGGGAGGATGGGGGGAGTCATGTTTTATTTACTGGGCTATTAAGATGGTCAGTAGAAAGGCCTAAAGTAGCTGAGAGAGAAACTTGGGTAACACTTTCAGTTACAATTATTTTCTGCAGATTTATATTGCTGGGGTCAAATTGACCCCAAACATAAAAGTTGTTAGTTAATTTGAACATGATCGGAGGATTAAAAATCGCTCCATAGGGGGCGCAATTGTGCCAATGCTTGGACCCATCCTAACGCCGCTTGCGGCTTTAATTATTATTATTATTCTTATTATTTTTCTCCACTAAAAGTCTCTGAGGCTCAGCAACTATAAGTCCTAAAGCAACCACATTTGGCAGGTGGGTTCCTATGGCCCCCCACTACTCAGGAACTAAAAATCACCTATGTCGGCCAAATGGTGGCGCTATAACAAAGGGTCATGCCTAAAAGGCCATAACTCCCACACCATAAGGTAGATCAACATAAAACTTAATTGACCTATGCATCTGAATGTGCTCTACAGCTATTGGGACCTATGTCTGCCATATTGTTTGCCCGCCATTTGTACTTTTTTATTAGTTGGTGTGCGGAAGAGCTGTAGCTCCAAATCTAAAGTGTTACGACATCTAGTAAACTCCTTTACGGCAAGCGGCTAGAAGACATCCATGGCAACGCAACTAAGTAATCTGACACCGTCGGGTCTAGTTTTTATCAGTGAGGGGAGGGTCTGAACTTCATAATGGACAATATTATCTATCTGGGCATTCATAAAAATATTCTTTCACCACTCAAAAAATGGTATTTCGTCATAGCAACAAGATAAACCCGACAATAGCCCTAAGATATGCCAATATGGCAGTGAAAACGCTGCTCAATGAGTAACAAAGTAAATGAGACAATGTTTTAAAAAATGATACCATGTCATTCTACTGTCAATATCTGGAACTAAATATTGAATAAACATACAACCTTACCTTTGGTTTTCCGTGTAGAGATGTCCATTTTGTGACTGAGTGGTCATATATTGTCTTGGACAATCCGTTTGTGAAATATATGCACATCTGTGATAGCTGTGCGTAATACCACACCTGTTGTTTACGGCGTTGTCGCCCTTTTTAGTACAGCCTGGCTTGATTGACAATTCATTTATTCAGTAGGTGATTGTATAAGCTTTCTAACGATGTATAACATGTCTGATTTTGCTTTTGGAATAGCGTGTTATCGGTCAGCGTAACAGAAAATTTTCTTATCATCGCATTCACTTGCACATTCACTGTGGGGTAGCATTAAAAGACAACGAAACGTTGTCAATGATTTTCATAATTTCTTGGAGAGTACTATTATTATTGAGGACTTCGGGGCATATCTAAGCCATATCTTTGCTGATAGACCTATTTGACATCGTTTTCTGACGCAGAACAGAAGCGGATAGGATTTTGTCATTGATTTACTGTCTCTGTCAAATTTCAACGTCGTTCCGTTGCTACCATAATATAATAAACTTTCTTGTGTCTACAGCTGCAGTTTCTTGCTGCAATTACTAATATTGAATATAAACAACAGACACAATTTATGCTGTAGTCTGCCAATGTCGAAATAAATAATAAGGTAGGCTACTCTGCGGGCAGCTCGCAGGTAGCAGGGATGGCGAGTTGATATTTCATTTTTTGTTTCATTTTTTTTCAACGTCGTATTTATTCTTTGAAATATGTATTATTATTCTATCTGTCTCTGAGGCGCTCTGAAGTGTGCATTCTCTGCTAAACTGAGCAATGGATTGGAATATGTGTATGACGTAGTGTTGCACGGTATTCTGAAACTTCAGCACTTTTTCGGTACTTAAAAAAAAAAAAAAAACGGTTCGGTATTAGAATTTTCCGACGTTCGGTAGTTTTGTGTCAAATGTAAAAGCCAGGGAAATGTGTCTTCCACATTACTGATTGAGAGGATGAAAAGTGTAATTTGTCAGAATCTTCCCTAGATGACAGTAGCAACTAAGGTTGCCGAGGTGACGTTGCGCTTGTGCACTCACTCGATACAGCATGAGCTTCGACACAGTTCACTTCAGTAGCAATAGGTGTTCTAATTTGAAAATATTTTATTATAGGAAGATGCTGTATTGTTATTAAAATATACTGTTTTTAGATCTATTTAAAAGTGATAGACCTATTTAAAGATTATTTCGTTTACAATTGTTTAATTTTTGAAATATATTTAACATATTTTTCTATTGTGTTGTAACACTATAGGCCTATGCTTATTGATATGTTGAACAGGCTTCAACTTAAAGGTTGTTAATAACCCAGGTTGTTACTAAACTGTGGATTCAAAAATGACGTCAACCTTTGTAGACATTACGTTTCTGATCTATTAAGGCAATTTCAGTATCGTTAGGTACCGAGTATCGAATCAGTATTGTTTAAGTTTCAGGTATCATTTCAGTATCGAGTATCCTGATACTAAACCTGGTATCAGAATCAAAGTCAAGATTTTGGTATCGTGACAACACTAGTCTGACGCCTTTTTAGTTCCGGCGCGGAAGCACTGCAGCTCTACATACACGCCGGGCCATCTAAGTGTTATGACATGCCATCTAAGTGTTACGACATAGTAAAGGCCTTTACAGCAAGCGGCTAAGAGACATCCATGGCGATGCAACTAAGTAATCTGACAGCATCTCTTAGCACAAAATTGGCCGTAAGTCATCTATATTTTACAAAATCATCATGATATTCAGAAGATATGTTGGGTGAAGATATATGAAGAGGACAAAACCATTTTAAATTCGCTCCATAAGGGGCGCGATAGTGCCAATGCTTGGACCCCTCCCAACGCAGCTTGCAGGTTTAATAATAATAATAATAATAATAATTATTATTATTATTATTATTATTATTATTATTATTATTATTATTAATATTATTAATTTAATAGCAAAACTTTTTAAAACAAACGGACATACCACACCATTAAGGAAATTCACAAATGTTAACAGGTGACTGCCTACGTCATTTAATTTCAGATCATCTAAACAAAGATCCTAATTATATTCTTGGTTTGGGCTATACTATTGCATGCTTAAGAGAGCAGCCCTACTTCAGGCTTTGGTGTATGAGTGCTTTTTGATTTATGTGTATTAAAAAAGAATAAAAAGTGATGTTTCTCTGGTAAAGTACTGATCCATAAGATTAGCAAAAAAGCTTATTGTTTGAAAAGCATGATCGAAAGTATTGAACTTCTGAGCATGGAAAGATTTGTGAGCTGTATGCTATTCAAACTGAACTCTCCAGTAGTAATGATAGGTTGAGTTGAGGATATAGAATCATGATTTGATAATTTAACAATTTGTCGAATTGCCAATTGGTCTGTAATTTCCTGCTTGTGAGTGCAGAGCGTAATGCACTTACCACTCTTCTGATGGCTAAATTGCATCTTGATACGTGGTCCCTCGGGTAGACAACATTATAAACATAAGGCCACATAGCTATTGACTGTTTGACTAGAGAGAGACAAAGAGCAGAGTAAGTTCATCGCTAATGAGGCCAAACATGTTTGGTTCCTTCCTGGCCCGGTCAGAAAGTTCCTGTCCTTACTTAAATAGGTCAAGTATCAACCACACTAGAAAACAAGTGAAATGAAAACTGGAGCATATTTCAGTTCTGAGTTACTGGCTGTTAAATGTGTAAAGATCTTTATCATATCAGATCAGTTTGTAGGGTGCTTTTTACAGAAAACTGTCACAAAAATGCTTTACAGAAAAGAATGGCGGAAGAGAGCAAAAGCAGGGCAAGAGCAAGAACCAAGCAAAAACCAGGCCCGAACCCCCAAATAGCAAGCACACAAGGAAAAAAACTCCCAGTGGGGAGAAAAACCCTCAAATGAAGGCAAGAAAAACTCCCTGATAGGAAGAAATCTTGGGAGGACCCGACTACAGTGGGGGAGCCTGTCCTCCGCTAGTCAGCTTGGTGTAAATCTTCATGAAAATTCATCAGCACCAAACTATTTATTTATATTATATTATATTTTATTTATATATCTATTTATATTTTGGGATTTGAGTTTCCTATTTGTAGATCACTGGCCATCACAGATTGCATTAAATGACTAATTTGCTCATTAGGTGGTTTTATCGATGATGGCTTACTGTACATGGCTTACATTTTATCTGCTGCATCTTTACTGAATAAAGCAGTGAGCTAAAGTACCGTATAAGGCGTAATGATCATACAACAGAAGTTCAGGATTTGACACTACTGTCTTATCTTTTATTTTCATAATTAGTCCCATGAGATAGTGAGACTCCAGAAACAGCAAACAAAAACAAGTGCTTCTTGTCCTTCCTTTTTTGTGCAGTACCACAACTGTTATGCTTTTCTGGTAAATGTATAAAGTGCTGCCACAAGTAAAATCATTATCTGTGGGTTTGCGGTATTCCTAGCTCACATTTTCTCAGTTAGCCAGTTTACTCCAGATCAGCAGTGGTATATGATGAGAGTGTATGTCATGCATTCATTTATGGTTTGTAACACAGCAGGATGTGAAAGTCATGACTATTTTCCAGCCAAAAATAATACAAGTTGGGCTGACTTGTTTCAGAGAATAGTGAGATCATAGTTTCCCCCTTGTTATGTATAATTCCATTTTTTTTCCCCCAGCCCTGAAGTTCAAGACCTGACAGCAGCCAACCTTTTGTGTTTACCACATACGGGTAGCAGGCTTCCATGACAGAAGAGTGGATTTTGAGCCAGAGTAGGAATATAAATACTTTCTTACTGTTCAAATTTCTCAGCACACATTTCTGTGCGCCTTGGTAATGGCCTGCATATTTATACAATGCGTAGTTGGCTATAGTTCTGTGGAGCACAAATGCGCAAGCCTAGAAATCATTCCAGTACTAAATGGTTGTTTTTTCTTTGCTGAACAGCATGCTTATTATTTTTTTATTTTTACCACAATCCACTAACACCTGAATTCTGCAGTGAAAGAGGAACATTTAAATCATTTTTGTATAATTTTTCATTTTTTATTAAAGGCAAATACAAGATTTTTTTTTTGCCTTGCTGTGGTCTTGTGTTTACAATCAAAGAAGTCTCCTCCTTCATCTTCAACTCTGTCCACTCACCCCTGAGTCACAGACACACAGAAATTCATTAGAAACTACTGGTAAATTTCCCCCATCGATTACTTGGAACGGACATTACAAATTTCCAGCTGGGACCAGAGACAGAGAATGCCAGCACATAATAGATATGCCATAGCATGGTTGTTTTATAATATTTTCAAGGTAAAAATCCTGCACAGTATGCCTTTAATTCTTTTCAGCAGTGACAAAACATACATTTCACATACTAGCACAAATGATTGCCCATTTTTTACCAGGTAAAAAGCATTAAAGTTATTATTAATAAATTAATCATATAAACAATGAACAATGAGTGCACAAATCCTGATAATCACTGATACTGTGTTTATCAGTTTAGTGTCTATAATTTTAAATACCAGCAGTCTTTCTGAGCACAGTGATTTTCTTTGACCCTTGAAATGTTTCCCCCTGCTGTGGACATTTCCAAGAACAGAAAGCTCTATATATAAACTGCAATAAAGTTCAAATCAACATAAAAACAAACGAAGCAAGTCCAACAGCAGCCAAGCTGTCTTCTGTAAGTTTGTCAGCAGCTCATAGCTCCTGGCGAGCATCACATGGTGCTAATGGAAGTGACTCTTCCTGTGCTGAGGACTGTAGGTAAAGAGTATATAGTACACCCATGCATTTCCCAGCCACAGCGCCCCCCTCAGGCAGTGAGAGAACACACGGAGGAAGGGAGCTATCAGCAGGCACCCCCGCAGCACCAGCCCCAGAAGAGGTCCTTGAGGGTACAGGTCCTGGGCATGTTCAGCGGCCTGCAGCACCAGCAGCTCCACCATCACTGCTGTCCACACCAGGGTGCAAGCCAGACGGGCGCCACGGACCGTCCGGAGCCTGCGGGACTCCACAGGCCTCCAGGTCACCAGCAGGGCCTCCAGGCTCAGGCAGCTGAGGAACAGCAGGCTAGCATGCTGGTTGGCGCTCAAGAGCTCGCTCCCCAGTTTGGCCAGGGCCCCACGGTCCTCCACGGCCCACCCTAGTGCACCAAGACCCCAGCATGCCACCACCAGGCCATCTGCCCAGGGCAGCTGGCTCAGCAGTACGGTGGAGGCCTTGCGGGACACATGGGGGGAGCACAGGAGGAGCACGGCTGTGTACAGGCTGGCCAGGGCCCCCAAAGTCAACAGTACCTCGTTCCCCAGAGGAAGAACCAAAACCTGCAGGTATTTCAACAGCAGATACCTCTTCAGTCCACCCCGAGGATCCCGTGATACAGCTCCAGGAACACTGGCCTCCCTGTAACAGTAACAGTTTTATTCACAAGTTTATTTACTAATTAGTGATCAGCTTTCTGCATAACAGTCCTTTCCTGGCATGTTTTTGAGTCAAAACATGGTATTTCTGATTCACATAAATGTTATGACCGTTTTGTTTGTAATTCCAGAATTCTTTTCAGAACATTCTTAATATTTGTTGTTTTCATTTTTATGGTTAATTCATTGGCACAAAAGCAATACATTACTTAAAAAGCAAAGGGATGTCGAATAGCATGCCTGACAGCAAGACAATCAAAATACAAACCAAATAAAATATATTACAAAACTGCCCAGGTATCACAGTCACTCAACCATAATCAATTTACCATGGCCTGTATGAATCAAGTTTTCCAAACTTACATTTGCTTGGAGCCTAAGGGCTGAGCACTGACTTCCTTTATAGTTTTCATGTGTTTGGCAGGCTATTGTTCTTGAGTTCTCATGTCTTTAGCATGGGATTGTAGCAGTTCAGTGAAAGTGTGTCTCCTTTTTCTGCAAGTCTGGGCCAATCAGACCACCGCAGAGCTATGCAACACCCCTCTCCTCCTCCACTGGCCCTCCCCTCCTTATATTCATCAAAGGAAGACCCAGCTCTGACGCATCGCCTGCTGCGGGATTTTGGGGAATGCCCTACCCTTTCCTGACCCAAGCTGCTGAGACTCATCGCCTGGTCACGTCATTTGATTGGCAATTGTTTATTTTTCCATACACCAAAAACTGATCTATGACGGAATTTGTCTGGTTTTGCGTGTGTGTGTTATATTGGGTTATATCTCCTGAGCACAGAGAGTTTGCTCCTGAGCAAACTCTCTGTGCCTTCAGGTTTTACAGCCTGCTAGCACACCATTTTCTTTTGTGGCATGTGCAAGCCATGATTATATCACCAAAAAAATGAAAAGAGCAAAAGAACACTTGTCAAATTTAAATTGAGAAATGTGACCTGGGAAAACCTTTTTTCAACAAAAGATTATAATATCCTATAAATGTTTTAGTCTCAAATAGTGGTTTATTTAGTTGTTCTACACTGTGAATTGTCCTCCACTACAGTGGAATATGAAATGTTCCATGTATATTTATGTTCTATGAACTGTATCTGAGGCATTCTGCACTGTAATATGTGTAAATTGTGTTTACAGAATATTCCTTGTTGGAAAAGCAATTTGGTCAGTGTCGTGCAGAAACCTTACATTTCCATGAAATGTCATTGTCGGGAACAGAAAAAATAAAAAACAGCTTTTCTTTTCCATTCTTCAACATAGTCAAGTGAGATTTTCAACAAACTATATTAGTTGAGTTATGAAACACTTTGTATGCTGAACTGAATAGTATTCTTAAGTTGGGCTTCTTCATAGGTCATTAAAAAACTCCAAATTGGGAATAAAGACAAATAAATACAGTATAAAAACCATGTGTCCCCACCAAGGGTGGTCATCTTTTGTCTTTCAGGTGTAACAAATCTTAGATCGGCAAACTCCCTGAAAATGTGGAATCAGTTATTCAGCAGACAGTCCTCATGCCATGTGGGTTCATCGTGCTCAGTGTATAGAGGCTTTTCCTTCCAGGTAGATTGATACTTGTCATTCTGCACAATGACACCCTGAAGAATTTAAAGGAACCCTGAAGTTACTAAAGTGACCAGGACAAACCTGTGAATTTCCTGTGTTCTAAGGACGCGTTCCACCCAGCGTCACGTGGGGACCCAAGGGGACACAGTGCAGCTCAGCTCCCAAGCCCTACGGCTGACCTTAACGGGCACTTTGCCAACATCAGCAGTGGAGGCCGAGCCCCTCCCTCTTTCCCCTGTCCCTCAGAAGAGACAACCTGCTGCTCCACACGTCTCTGGATCAGGGTTATAGTGTCACACTCTTCCAGTAAATCTGCATTTTAATTTGCTTCCGTTTCCTCCTCCAGTGTCATCTCTGTATTCCCATCAGCTGTTGACTTGGCCTGGCTTCAGAACCCATTATAAGTTCCGATCCTCAGTGGAATACCACAGTCTCCACAAAACAGCAGCAGTCATATGGCCTTCTGACAGGGGGCTATCTTTTGAATAGTCTACACTGATTTTGATGTTGCTTTTTAAAAAAAATTAAATAAGGACACATATTTTCTATCATAAAAAAAATATTGAAACTCAGGTTAACATCCAGGTTTCTCTCTCTCACATGGACATTTGTGTTTCATTACCACATTTCCGTACCTTCCAGATGATTCATAGCGTATGGTTGATGAAAAGCTGCAATAGATTTGTTAACCAAGGCAGTCAACAAAAAGGAAATGAATGCTTTTAATCATTGCAGTATGGAAGGACTACTCTTACTGGTATAGGCAGGGTCTCATTAAAATTAGCCTCTCATTTAGGAAGGAAGTCAAAAAGAGCCACAGTGTGAAGCTTGTGCAAACTGATATCGTTTGTTTCCTCTTGTGAATGCCCTATTCTGCTCAATAAAAACAAGTAACATGAAGTGAAACTTAACAGATGTTAGATACACACATACACACACACACACACACACACACACACACACACACACGCACACGCACACCTATTCTGTGAGGGTGGAAAACATTTTCAGTCACTTTAACATTTCTCATGCTCTCCTGATATTCATTAATCAGCATTAGCTAACGACCTCTCTATTTTACACAGCTCATTACAGTACACATCAGAGTTAATGGCAGAGAGAATGACACTGAGCACCTTGTATGGCTAAGATGCAATAATGAGGATGCTAATAGCATGGAATACAAAGAATATCACTGTCTGAGAGATGCATGCTCTTCCCGGAACAGAAGAAGCTTTTACACTCCATTGCGGTCTTCTTTCATTTATTGAATACTTCACAACAAAGCCAATTCAAACCATGTTTATGGTTTGCATTTTCGCTGTATGTTATACATAGTTGTAAGGCTCAGAGGTTGGGAGGGTTATACTGAGAGGGGAAGAAACAGTTAAATTACAGACTTTACCACATTTAATACTCAG